>NW_026294551.1:66585362-66958951 GCF_007827085.1 Peromyscus californicus insignis
CACTTCTGCCCACTGCTGTGGCCATCTTAGATCTCTGTGGTCACAGGGAGCATAATTAGGTCACAGAGGACATTCCCAGGTCACAATGTACTATGACACTGTGAACACTCTCAGGTCATTATGAACACTCCTAGATTGTAGAGGAAACTCTTAGGCAACAGAGAACATTTCCAGGTCACATGAGCACTCCTGAGTCACACTGAGCACCATCTGGGTCACTGTGAAGACTCCCAGGTCACAAAGAACACTAGCAGGTCACAGTGGACACTCCTGGGTCACAGTGTGTCTTGGTGGATACTCCCATGTCACAAAGGGCATTTCCTCATCATAGTGGATACTCTGAGATCACAGTGGGTACTCCATGTTACAGTAGACACTTCCAGGTCATGGTGGACACTTCTAGCTCACATTGAACACTCCCAGGTTATAGTGGACACTGCCAGATTACAATAGGCACCCACATGTCAAAGTAGATACCCCCATGTCAAAGTGGACACTTTCAGGTCTCTGTGAACACTCCTAGATCATGTGGGAACTGGTAGACAGAATGTTTTGACCAGGATCTCCCTGATCTGAAGTAACGGACAATTTAAGAGATGGATCTCACACTGGGAAGATCCCAAAGGGATGTAGTGAAAGATACTGAAGGATGGAACACCTGGTAGTTGGAGTAGATATTATTAACATGGGACAACCCAAGTGTCTTTGCTCTAACCAGATCTGGAGATGATTCAGAGAGACAGACAGCTGCTCATGTTGTTCTAAATGCCTTTGCTTCTTAACCTCAGTTTCTACCAGCACCAGCAGCAGAAACTTACATTTTCTAGTTCAACATTTTAGCTATCCCACAACTTATGTCATCACACTGCAGTACCTGTTTTGCCCTTCTTTCAACCTTCCACATCTGAGCCCTGGTTTAAAAGCAAATTACCCTCATGAAGAACGCAACTTTCTGGACTCTGGATCTCACAGGAATGGCTTGTTAAGTCATTTTTCATTAGGTTCAGACTCTGAAAGATCAAAGAGTTCCACCATGTGTGCCCTCCAGAAGCTTTTCTGGGTTTGCCCCCTCATGAATATAAATCACTGTTTGTTGTGTTTCCAAAAGCCCCACTCAGCATTCGCCCTAGCCTTGTTCAAAGAGATGTGGGCTCAGTCCTGCCCTTACCTCCACAGGGCTGTGAGCTTCTGTTTGTGCCACCAAGTGAGCACTGGAGACAATTATTCCTTTTCTTCTGTGGCTGAGGTAAAGGTCTCCCCCATGGGGATAAGAAGAGGCTCCCCCAGGCAGAAGCTCCATTCAGGCCTCCAGCATGGCTCATGGCCAAGGACATCGAACCTCTTTCTTCCTTCCAAGGCAGGTCCAGCTTTTGTGTAGCAAGACAAAAGCAAATAATGGCTAGCCTTCCTCCCATAGCGAGCACAAGAAAGAGAAGAGCATGAAGCCAGCTTTTGAAAACCTTGGCTATTGAACTCCCAACCCCTCAAGAACCTGACCTCAACCCACTTTCTGACAACCTCGGCATCAACTGCCCTTTTCTTTAAGACACTGTCAGCTCTCAAAGAGACCACCAAGAGGGAAAGGGATGCCTTCCAAAGGCTCTGAAAGAATGTCAAACTGGAAGGTTCTTCTTGGTTACTGACTGCAGGCTTTAAATCAGTGGTTCACAGCCTGTGGGTCTTTCACAGGGGTCACCTAAGACCATCTGAAAACACAGATGTTTACATTATGATTCATAACAGTAGCAAAATTACAGCTGTGAAGTAGCAACGAAAATAATTTTATGGTTGGGGATCACCACAACATGAAGAACTGTATTAAATAAAGGGCCACACGTTAGGAAGGTTGAGAACCACTGTTTTAAATGAAACTTCTAGGCAAAGAGGGATCATTAAAGCCTAAAATACATGCCTTGTGGCCAGCTTTCCTGTTGGTGGTCAGAAAGATCTGATAAGTAAAACTCAAGGTTACCACTCATGAACAGTAAGTGACTACCTTGAGTACATGGGTAGGTGGAGGATGGGTGGACAAAGGGTATTCATTGGAACTTGGGTATCTGACTTGGGGAGTTCTGGAGATCTTGGTTAGGGTTAGGTACCTGCCTTTCAGTTAAACTCTTGGAATGAATAGTGACATTACATGCGATCTTCTTGGCCACAGTTCATTGGGATGGTGAATCCATACTGCCTAGGATGGGAATTAGTGAGGCCATCCTGGTGTGGACAGTGACATCTGATGTGTGCAGGGGAGAGAATGCCATTTCTCTGTAGCAACACTCCAGTTATAACCAAGCCCTGCTTCAGGATGCAGGTCCTTTCATGAGGAGACGAAATGACCAGGGCCTGATTCCTCACTTTGTGTTCTGACCCATGAATGTATTCCTTGAGCCAAATGAATAAAAACCATCCTTGAACTTCCAACAAACAGAAATGTATTTCCTTTTTACCATGTGAATGTGTGTGTGTGGGTGGGATGTATGTGTGTGGTGTGTGTGTGTGTGTGTGTGTGTGTGTGTGTGTGTGTGTGTGAATGCAGGCATGAGTGCCATAATGCATGTGAAGAGGTAGAGGAGGACTTTGGGGATTAGTCTTTCTTTCTACCTTATTTGAGACATGGTCCCTTCTTCCCTGCTGCATACTGGTGCCATGATTATCTGTGAGTGTCCTAGAATCCTCCAGTCTCTGCCTCCCATCCTGCCATGGGTTTGCTGGGATTGTGGATGTGTGATTGCAGTATCCATCTTCATGTGGGTTCGAGGAACTTGAACACAGATCTTCATGTGTGCATGGCAAGAACTTTATTTACTCTTACTCAGCTGTCTTCCTAGCCTTGATTTTATAAAAAATAATAATAAAAAAAAAGATTTGGGCTGGAGAGACCATTGGTAGTTAAGAGCACTTGTTCGTGCAGAGGTCCCAAGTTTAGTTCCTGGCACCAATGTTAGTCAACTCACAACTAGCTGTAACTCCAGCTCCAGGGGATTCAACACCTTTGGCCTCCAAAGGTACCTATGTGCATGTGCACATATTCAAACATGCATATGCACATAATTAAAAATAATAAAAATAAATCTTCTTAAAAATTCCCAAGATTTGGGGAGAAAATCAGCTAGAGTTTGTTTGTAGCAGGAAGTTTGTCTCAGACACGGATCCTGGGCATATTTGAGAAGAAACCCTAATATGTAGAGAATGTGGAGGGACTGTCCAAGCTGAAGGAGAGTAATTATCTGGGACAGAGAGCCTGGGCCTGAAGAAAAGAGCAGCAGCAGGGCTGGAGCCAGGCGACTGAAGACAAGAACGGGTGGTGAAGGAAGGACTGGAAGACAGGCTCAGATCAGTCCGACAGGATGCAGAGCCGAGCTCCTGCCTGGGACAGGCATGCCCTGCCCGTGCTGACCCCAGGAAGCAGCTGGGGCCACAATTCCGTGGGTGGGAGAGACCAATGTCCAGATTCTCAAAATAAACTGAGTCAGAGGTTCCTCACAGGATTAATTATTCATTTTTCTCTGAGGGAAGTGGAAAACACCTCAAGGTGTGTGGCTTTATAGAGCTGTCAATGATCTTTCTTTGTTTAAACTTGTAAGAAAGTCCTATGATTCCAGAATATTCTCATGCTGTTCTTGGCCATTGTCACGCTCTGGCATCCATTTTCAATTTTGAGTGTTGAGCTGGATGATTTTTATGGCATCTTGGCTAAAGATAAATGAAAGGTAAGATTTATTTTATTTTTTTGAATATAGAGAGAACGCCTTGAAGTTTGCCTTAAATCAGAAAAGGAACCTTTTAGTGAGATTTAATTAGGCATACCATTTTCTTTTTCTAAATATGCACACAGGCGCTAATTAGGCATTTTGCATCATGTATACTGGCATTATCTACAAATGATGAATAAAATTCTTAAGTGCTCTGTTTGTTACTTGCATGAAGCCATTCAGGAGTCTGTAGGCAAGCTCACAAAAGTGTGTAACAGATCTGAGACTTCAAGAACTCAGTGACTAATAGAAAACAGCAAGGCTCTCAATTCATCAAGGAAAGCACTTATTCTTAGGGTATGAATTCAAGCACAGGAAAGTTTTTATATGCTGTTTTTAATCCCACCCCCCTTGTATTGTGCATCAAGAAGTGAACACAACCCTTGTAGGTGGATTCGGAGGGGGAAGGCCTGGAGAGGTTGAAATGGTGTTGGTTTTAGAACGGGATTCCCTATAGGATGAGTGTGCCTCTCAGGGCATCTCCAGCATCTGAGAGTCAGGAGTGCCCAGCAGTTGAGGACTGTGGGGACTCTCTGCCCTGAAAAATGACTATGGGAATTATTTTCTCTCTGTTACCCAGCTTTTAATATGAGGATAGCAATAGGAACTAACCTCCAGGGTATCAGCTAGGATTGAATCAGATTTTACAAAGCATTTAATCCAGGACCTAGCAGTTTTAAAATCTTGGCTATTGTTAGAGACTGATTGAGTGATATTTTGCAATCAATTCTAGAAGAAAAGGTTACTGGCTTTGTGAATTTGTGTGTATGTATGGGGTGTGTGTGTGTGTGTGTGTGTGTGTGTGTGTGTGTGTGTGTGTGTTTGTGTGTGTGTGTCTGTGTGTGTGTGGGGGGGTTGTATACACTAGTAAATGAATAGGGAAAAGGGAGAGGTCTAATAGGATACAGGAATGTGTATTAAAGATGTAGTTTCTCCCTTGGAATTTTTTTCTGTTCCTGTTGCATTCCTCAGATAAACCCTCTCTCAACCATTTCTATTTTTCTTTTCTCTGATGTGCCCCATACATCTAAATAATATGCTAGCATGGCATTTCTTGATTCATCAACTTTAGGTAATGCTTATTTTTCACTCTGTTGTATAGGCATTGAGGGCTTATTTATTTCACAATCCCACCCTCATTCCTCCTTTTCTTCCCAGTGTTTGAAGATCATAGCAATATTTTATTTCTCTGGTCCCTATAGTTATAATTTCCTGGCATCCATCACATCTTTGTGAGTGTTTTGTTCTTTTAATTTTAGACACTCCCTTGAGTCTCCCCTATGACCTGAAGCTCTGTGCTCCTCTCCCCCTTTCTCCCTGGTTTCTGAATGTCATCTCTGTGTCTTTATCTCAGGATAAGCTCCCTAAAAAACAGAACCTCAGAGGGAGTTCTTGGCATATGATTTGCAGAGGGTCCATCTGAGTGACTCCCTGTGAGGGAATTATGGCAGGACAAGAGAAGAAGCCACAGGAGACTGGCTGATGTCTAGCTTTGCCTGCTCAGAGGGGAGTTGGGGGCTGGATTTGCAGCTTCACAGTCACTGAGAAAATGTATTCCTACTGCTCCAGGGTGGAGTGTGACAACAAAGATTAAGCATAACAAACAGACTGAAGAAGAGATGATAGGTAGATAGATGATGGATGGGAAGATAGATGAATATATAGATAATGGGTGGGCAGGTAGATACAAGATGGATGAACAGATAGTGATATAGATAATGGATGGATGGATAGATGGATAGATGGGTAGATATATAGATGAGTGGATAGACATATAGGTATATATTAAATTGATAAGTTAGTAGATAGCTAGCTAGATAGCTAGATAGCTAGATAAAGGATATATGGGAGATAGTCAAGTAGATAAATATACCAATAAATCATGGATAGATGAGTAGAGAGATGAATGAATGAGGAACAGAAAGATAGATGGGTAGATAGAGTATAGATTAGTAAGTGGATGGGTAGATAGGCAGATAGTTGATAGATAGTTGAGTAGATAGGTAGGTAGACAGAAAAATGATGGATACACAGTAGATGACTTACTTAGCCTACCTTGTTTCTGCAAGTTAAGTCCCATTTAATAAATGCTTTATTTTATTTTGTTTGTCTTAAGGTTTTAGTAGTGTGGCCTGGCAGTACATTTGTGACTTAGTCTGAAATCTATCCCATCCTAACATATGTGATGAGAAATTGCCTTTTTGGAAGCAGAATGGGAAACACACATCCATGACTGATACCCTCTGGCCTGGATGATTCACTGGAGAGAATTAGGGAACAGGCTTGTGAGAACTTGGAGCAGAACCATGCAAGAAGTGCAAGGAAGTAGAGGCAGATGTTTGACTCAAGGAGTGTAGGAGTGGGGACATGGGGATATGAAGCCATGGGTAAGACTTGAACTTGCTGGTGGAAGGGGTGATCATGTAGTCTGCATTCCCTAGCTGTAGGCTGATGTCACTTCTAGTGATAGAGGTCTGTCAATTGTAGCCTATTGTAAAGTGTACAAAAAGCAATCAACAGTTGATTGTGTTACCAAATGCTAAATGACTTGGTTAAATGAAAGCATCCAAGTACAGTTGCCTTGAGGCTAGGTAGTAGTGATGCTTTCTCTATTCAGGATGTGGTGATCCTCAGACTTCCCAATCCTGGCAAAATTACAGACTGGTGGGAAGATGGTGGGTGTGAAGACTTGAAAAAACTTTAGCTTCAAGTCACATGAGAACAAGGAGACTATGGTTCTGTCAGTAGCTTCTTAAAATGGTCTGTGGTTCACCCTGTTTGTTCAGTTAAGTTTGGTGTAGATAAAAGCCGGATTACTTGGTCTGGGTTACTTCCAAGGGAGCGGTCATTGAACTTTGCTCTCTGGAAGAAATAGAATGGGAAGAAAAATCAATGGGTCTTGCAACGACAGATGTCCAATACTGTATTTGTTATTTTAAAGACTTATTTTCTTTTATGTCTGTCTATGCCTATGTGAGTAAGTGCAGTACCCACAAATGCCAGAAGAGGTTGCTGGATCCCCTGAAGCTGGAATTGCAGGTGTTTGTGAGCCTCCATGTGAGTGCTGAGATTTGAATCCTGGTCCTCTGACAGCAAGTGCTCTTAATTTCTACACTATCTCTTCAGCCCCCACTGAGATATTTCAAATGAGAGAGTGGCTTGTACAGAAAAAAGCAAAACCCTTGGTTATCTTTTGAGACAGGAGGATCTCACCAGCTAAGGAGAAGTTATCATGTGCCAACTTGGGTGTTGTGATTCATCCTAGCCAAGTAGTTGTGTTCCCATGAGCATGACAGGACTGCTCATAAAAGACTGCTGAGAAGTTTCATACCTGAGAAACTGAATTCAGGCTCCTCACTCCATCCTGTCCTCCTGAAAGAATGAGCAGTAAATAAAACATAAGCCACTTGTGTGCATGTTTCAAATTGTTGTGCAGATAAAAGGCATTTTACTCTGGGCTGAAGATGAAATTCCTGGCCCAAAGCAATGCCTTTTAACAAATGGACCAGTTTCCCAGTGCCAGGTGCCAACGAGGAGGTGTGAAAATGGATTCATTTGTCATTTTAAAACCAGGGAAAGGCAGGAGGTATTGGGATTATGCTGAAGTGAAACTACAGGTAGAAAGTGTCAACAGCGGATGTGAAGGATGCCAGCACACTTCCCTGGGATGGGCAACTTGAGACCTGTGAGTAATTTGATAAGAGGTGCTCATATTCCGTATGCATTTGATTGACATGTATTTATCTGCCAATCATTAATTCTGTCTGCTTAATTTTTCATGATGATGCCTAAAAATCTCTTCCTCTGATTGTGGTAATAGGTCTCTCTCTCTCTCTCTCTCTCTCTCTCTCTCTCTCTCTCTCTCTCTCTCTCTCTCTCTCTCGCTGTTTGCCTGTCTGTCTCTGTCTCTGTGTCTCTGTCTGTCTGTCTGTCTCTGTGTGTGTGTGTGTGTGTGTGCGCGCGTGCGCACGCACGCGTGTGACTTACTCTCTCTCCCACTTTCCTGGGATACCTTCAAAGACTACCCTTGCCCACAACCCAGGTCTGATTCTGACTTGGTTTTAGACAGTTTAAAAACGAGACCTAGAACACCTTTCTAGATTCCATAGCCCACTGTTGAGGCAGAAGCTTGGAGATGCTAGCTTGCTTAATGCATCTAAGTTTTCCAGTGCTGTATGATGAATGACCATAAACAACAGATTAACACAATGCAAACATACTCTTGTTTCCATGGCCCAGGAGTGTGGGTGCGGTTTAGTTGGTCTTCTGCATAGGATCTCTTGCCCATGACCTAGGAAGTAGGCTGCCATGCTTTCTGAAGCTCAGAGTTATCTTCCAAGCTCATGAAATCGTTGTTGATAAAACTTAGTTCCTTCCAGTTGTTGATGAGGAAGGTCCTGTATTGTCTGTGGTTGTAAATCAACAGTCCTTTGTAGCTCCTGTGGTTCTCACAGTTCCATACCAAGGGGCTCTCCTACAATCCTTCTTCCAACATGAATAATACACCCTGCTTCTTCAAAGCCAGCTGGAGAACCTTGCTTGAGTAAGTAGAGTCTTACACCATCTAACCTTGTGGTTTGGAAGCAGGCTACCACTCAAGCAGAGAACATTACATAGTCCTGTAGACACCAGGGCAAGAAAAACAGGAGCCATCTTGGAACTCAGCATCCCTTTACTGTGGTAACAAACAACCTGTAATTTTCATGCCATAAAACAATGGCTTATATCTGTCAGGAGTCTGCTGGGCACTGAAGCAATCTGAAAGGGGGCTCTAAATCCATAGTCCATTATTGCTATGGTAAGAAAAATGAAAAACAATAAATCTTGCTTCCATTCAAATGTCTGTGGCTGAGGCCAAGAGCAATGGCTACCTTCTCCTTTGCAAGAGAAGAATTGTCCTGCCTGGTGTCCTAGTGGGAAGCAGAGCATTTTGGTTTTCACAGAACACAAAAGGGCACTGACTTGTCCTCTAATTAAACGTCTGCTCTCTTCCCATGTTCTATAGAGAGCTGACCTCTGCTTCATGCTTTGGTCCCTGGCTCATGTGTTCACACAGCTTTCAGCCCTAGGCTAGTTACCAAATCACTCCTATGCTATAAGGCACAGCCCAGAAACCAATTTCTCAGTATTTTCTAATCTGTCCCATAAAAATTAAAATTTTCTACCCTGGCCTTGTGGTACACACCTGTAATATTATCATTCAGGAAGCAGAAGCAGGGGGATTGCTATAAGTTTGAGATCAGTGTTACTTATGCATCGAGTCCCAAGCCAATCAGTACGGCATAGTCAGAGACCCTGTCTTAATAAAATGTGGAAGGAGGGTACTAGGCCAGTGGCTCAAAAAATAAGAGCTTGTTAAAGGACCTGAGTTTGAATCCCCAGCCCATATGAAACAGGTAGCATGATTATATATCCGTGTAACACCAACACTGGGGGTAAAGACTGGCAGATCCTAAGAGCTTGGCTAGCCAGTCCAGCTGAAAGGGCAAGCTTGCTGTTTTATGAGAAAGACTGTCTCAGGGGAATACAGTAGAGAGTGCTAGAAGACACCTGGCCTCTTTCTTTGGCCTGTGAATGCCCATATACTTATGTGTCTGCCTCACACACCGAAGGAAAAGGAAAAAGAAATGACGTTTCCCTTTTCTGATTTGATATGATGCTCCTCTGTAGCTATGGGTTCATTTGTCATTCTCCTTTGTTTTGCTGCTGAGGCAGGGTCTCATGTCCAGTGTATCTTATGTAGACCCTGACGTTTCCTCATTTCCCTTTGCTAACTACCAGAGATGGCTTACTTCCCATGTAGGATCGTGAACCCCTGGGCGAGTCTGCCACGATGATTTCTTAGAGATAGTCAGTACAGGGCTACATTCAATGTGGCTCTCAAGCAATCTGTTCCCAAGAAGGTCGACTTATAAGGTGGTTTTAAAAAGTCTTTGCATTATTGAAGGCCATGGCTCCTCTAATTCCCTTCATTCATCAGAGTTCTACATTTTCTCCCAGTGAAACTCTTTTCTGCTGATAATTTAAATCCCTCTTGAAGGACTTTCTTCGTCCGGAAATGAGAAAATTGCAACTTCTACATAAGATGCAATGGATATGAGACCCACCCGTTAAAGCAACACAAATAATAACAACAAATAAAAACAAATCTTAGGCTGTGGTCACAGTCGGAGGAGCTTAGTGATTGGAAATTTTTTATTTTAAGCACGGACTCCTTTACTCAAACAGAATCTTAAGCAGGGCACAAAATGCAAATTGTGGTGACAATAACAAAAACACTTGCTGTGGGGTGGGAGAGATAGTTCGGCAATGAACTTCTTAACATTCCCAGTACCCACGTGGTGGTCAACGATCACCTGTAACCCTAGTTTGGAGGCTTCTGACTCCATCGTTTGGCCTCCACAGGTACTTGGCATGTACATGGCACACATAACATATATCCAGGTAAACAAACATTCACATAAAATAAAATCTAAAAAGAAAAAAAAGTTGTTCTGGCTGAAGTGAGAATGATTGCCCAGTGTTCTGGTTACTCAAAATCTCATGACTATTCTCCAGTAACAAGGCCTCAAGACCCTGCATTCAGAACAAGAGGTTTAGTTTGAGTCTCCTGGATATTGATTCAAATTTTGCATAGTTTAGTCAAGAACATTTAAGATAGAAACAAAAGATATGCAGATGGATAGATGGAAACCCTGTCTTACTAAGTCCTTTTTTAGCATCTCCTCTATGGAAGTTTGACTAACTTTGGGTTAGAATGAGCACTGTCACATGGGTGACAGACAGTAGAAGCCACACTGGAATGGTCAGCTTTGTGTCTTCCTGTTTATCTTGGGTTTCCACTTCAGTTGTGTCTGTTTCTGGGGCTTAGCAGAGTCAAGGTTGAAGAAGGACTGGCTAATTTTCCAGTCTCAGGGTTTAGTGCAGGAGATCTGACAGTTGACTTCCCACTGAGATCAAAGCCAGCCGCAGTCCGAGCTCACAGTCAGCGGCTCCTGTGAAGGTGTGTGGCAGCCCTGTTTGCACACCTTGAGTTCCTGAAAGACTTAGTCTCGTCTAACGCAGGAGGAAAATGAGCTGGAGCCCTCACTCTTGCTGGGAACTCATCTATATTTCATGTGGATCGGCGTTGCTGGGCATAGAAAAAGACTGGAAAGGCTAAGGTGGTCTGATCTCCCAAGCTGCACTTGCGCTAGGTGGTCCTGGGGGGACTCTGCCATCATGGGTTGGTTTATCCACCCACATGTGAATGATTTCAATCCAACCACAGTCCCTTGACAGCTGCTGCCACTAGCAAAGGAGCACCTCAGATAATGGGAAAAGTTACTTGCTGTTCCGAGGTTAGAAAATAAGTGGGGGTATTTGCTAATAGTTGACCAAGTCCAGAATCTTATTAGGTGTCTTCTCCAGCAGAGCATGACACTTGGGAAGGCGGCAACAGCATCTGTCTGGGTCAGTTACATATTTACTTATTTCCCCGAGCTTCTGAGAGCTTGAGACACTGGTTTTCATTGCATAATTGTCTGTAATGATCTCTAATTTCACTTGTGCAAATTCAAGTCTCATTACTAGGGACTTGAGCATTCACTCTCAGTGATAATGCACATTGATCAAGGGCTCAGTCAGTACAAACTGAATCGTTCAGTGAATGAGCAAGCCCTGCCTGGACCCTGCCTAGGAGGAGATGGATGTACTGTGCCCCACAATAAGGACAGGAACAAAAGCATACAAAGGATGAGGGATGCTGGACAGGTAGGAATTCAGGGATCTGGGCAACTGATGTTAAAACTGTAATTTTACCAGAGAAAGCCCTTTTCCCACTCTGTGTGGATCACGTGTCTTCTTGACATGAGTTCTGTTGCTGATGGGGGACATTGTAGCCCTGTAGAAACAAACAGCTTTTTGTACAGTAAAATTATTTCTGCCTAGAGCCAAAATCACTACTTTCCTCTCAACCTGCGAAGAAGACACAAGCACAGAACGTTCTCCTCAGAGATGCAAGCCCCTAAAATACCGTTCTCACTGGGAGAACAAATGCTTCCCACACTCCTTCTTGAGAATGTCAAACCTATTTCTTTTCTTTCTTTCTCTTTGACCATGATTCACCCCCAGCAATCCTCCTGAAAGAGTCCCATTTCAAGATGAAGTCTGTCACCAATTAACAAAAGCAAATCAGTAGCCCCACTATTTAAACCTCGCTGATGTGTGACATACAGGATATCATTTTTATGGGAATTCAGAGGTAACCCACTACACTGCGGTTTTCATCTTCGCATAATTGTCTGTAATGATCTTTAATTCTTCTGTTGTGCAAATTCACATCCCAGTACTCAGAACTTGATTAATTGAACTTTAAGCTCTCAATTACAAATTAGACTAGGAAAGTTTGAAGGTAACTTACATTCTGTTCTGTAAAACATGATAAATAGGCAACGTTCAGTTCTCAATTCCATTCTGTTTTGGGAGGATAGATTTACATTTGCATATTATCAAATTATTGTTCTTTGATATTATCAAATTATTGTTCATATAGAATCAGGCTGGGGCCAGTTTGCTTACACAGGTAACTTGCTCTCTCTCACCCTTCTCTTCAACTTACTTTCTTCCTTCTTTTCTTTTTTTCTCCCTCCATCCCTCCTCCCCTCCCTCCCTCCCTCCCTCCATTCCTTCTCCGCATCCCCTTCCTTCATGGAATCTTTAGTCTGGACTAAACCTCTACTTAGAGGTTGGGCATCCAAGACCAAATTACACATAAATCCATAGTACTCATAGAATTGAAATATTTTAGGTTTGTTTATTTCTATTTTATGTATATGAACGTTTTGCTTACATGTATGTGTGTACACCATGTGTGTGCCTGTTGGAAGAGGAGTTCAGAAGAGGGTGTTTGATCCTCTGGAGAGATGGTTCAGTGGTTAAGAGCACTTGTTCTCTTACAGAGGACCCAGGATCAGTTCCCAGCACCCACATGGTGTCTCACAACCATCTATAACTCCAGTTCCAGGGGTTCCCACACATTTCTCTGAACTCCTTGGGTACTCATAGAATTTACATTCTAAGTAGAAAGAGAAAATGACAGACGGAAACAGACACGCACAATAGAAAAATAGTGAGGTGAAAAAAAGATGAAGGGGGTTGTGTGACTCAACAGACCATTTGAGGAGAAGGACCAAGTACTACTACTCTAAAGAGAAAGAAAACCACAGCAGTAACAGGACTCTGAATGACATTCTGCTACACTCATAGATCAGTGCCTTGCTCAGCCATCATCAGAGAAACTTCCTCCTGCCGTATATGGAAATAAATACAGAGACCCACAGCCAGGTATTAAGAAGAGAGTGAGAGACCTTGGAACACTCAGCCCCAAAATATATGTCTCAATCAAATCTCCCTCTACCAGGACCCAAGAGACCCTTTAGAAGAGGAGGCAGAAAACATTTGAGAGCCAGAGGGTGTGGGGGACACCAAGAAAACCAGGCCCTCTAAATCAACATGATCAAAGCTCATATGAACTCACAGAGGCAGCATACGCAGGGCCTGTATAGGGGTCTGTATCAGGTCCTTTGCTGTATATAATATGGCTTCCAGTTCAGTGTTTTTATAGAATTCCTGAGTGTGTGAATGAGTGTGTCTCTGATTCTTGGGCCTTTTTGGGGGGCTCTTTTCTTCCTGTTGGTTCGTTTTGTCCAATGCCAACGTGTTAGTTTTTATCTCATTATATTTTATTTGGTGGTTATCCCTTAGATGCCTGTTTTCTAATGAGAGACAGAAAGAGAGCAGATTCAGATGGGACCTGGGAGGTAGGAAGGAATTAGGAGTAGAGGGAGGGGAAGATATAATCAGGATATATTATGTGAGGAAAAAAACACTATTTTCAATAGAAGTGGGGGAAGCAGGAGGAGGGATAAAACACAGTGCTTGTGGAAAAGAAAGGAGGTGGACATGGCTGGACGGAGTGGGTGGGCCTGGGGAGGGCGATAGAGGAAGCTGTGGAGGAAAAGACAAGGCTTGGTTGACTGAGTTTTGGGGGTCATAATCAGGATTTTTCAAAAGGAGGCGTGAGTCACTAAAGAGGACAGAAAGGATATTTATTTGTTTGTTTATTTTTTAGTTTCAACTCTGCCATCATTTTTTTTTTTCTTTTCTTGTGGTGGATAAATCAATTCAACTTTCTGGATGTCAGTGTAGCCAGAAACATTTTTGTATTGCCAATAATCCAGTCTGAGTCATTCCTTTGTGGCAGTGATTGTGAAAGCTGGCCTTTCTTTTTGATTTCACTGACTATTAGTACAATAGGAAATTAGTCATGAGGAGTCATTGAATACATTTGCCCATTGACACCATTTAAAAAGGGCAATTTTTAAAAAAAAGTATGTTTTTTTTTTTCTCCAATGTGGGTAAGGCTTGTAACCTGAAAATTTTCCCTTTTTTTCTTCTGTTTGATTGTATTGCTATTTAATATATATCCTGTATATAAAGTATAATTTTAAAAATAAAAAAAAACTAATGTTGGAAACTATTGTGAGGAAGCAGTTTAAAAATCCATCCTGTGTTAAAAGTGGAGGGTAGATTTTAGGAGTGGTGGTATTGGAGACAGGAGATGGTTTGAGGATTTCAGTGCTCTGGGCTGGAGATGTTAGTGGCCTGGACCAATGGACCACACAGGTGCATGTGGTGTGCTGAAGGGATGCTCTACTGTACAGGTGGTGGAGGCCGACAGGTGAATAGCTTGCACAGTTCAACCCTTCTAGAGTCTAGAATCTGGGCCATAACCCCATTGGGGACAGGGAGCCCCAGCCCTGTTTAGCATCAGGAAGTAGCAATTAATAACTCAGTGGTACCCATCGATCTAGCTAGCTATTTCCCGTAGAATTTTATAATTATACCTAGCAAGTTTCAGCCTTAGAAGTTATTATGACATAGTGAAAACTTATAGAATTCTAAAATGACCACAGGAAATATCTGAGGCTTCATTTAGTTTTAAGATGTCTATCAGCTGAACTCAAACACAGTGTCTGTTCTCATCTAAGCCATTATCAGTGTGTTCAAAGGATGGACATTTTAAGCCTCAAATTTGTTTTATAGGTAAAGATATTATCCTGCTTTGTCCCTCACTGTATCCCACATTTGCATTCTCCCTTTTAGTCTTGAACAATGTCCAAATCTGTACAATGTACAATCTTGCTTATAATTCCTCTGCAGGGTGTGGGTGAACCAACAGACTGTTTGGGAAGGGGAGAGATTAAGCAAGGGATTAGCAATAAATTATTGCTGCCATTGTTATTTTGTGGAAATTTTGTATATGTCCTTTTGCTTGTGATACTGGGAAGCTCAAAAGCTACAATAATTTGGATTTTTGAAGTAATTATATGTATGCCTATATACACATATATATGGAAGTTAGTACTTTCTTTTCTATTACATAGGTTTCTGTTTCCTTAGTACATTTTATTGTAATCCACTTTAAATATTTTGTTCATAGCTGATATTTTGTAGAGCCAGAGACTGAACCTAGGGTCTCAGATATACTAGGCAAGTGCCACACCACTGAGAAATAACCCTTACCCTTTTGCACTATCTATGCAACCCCCCCCCCAAAAAAAAAAAACAAAAGCAAAGGGTCTCACTAAATTTCCCAGATTGGCTGAGAATTCACTCTGTAGCCAAGGCAGACCTTTGCATCCTTTATCATCAGCCTCCTGAGTATCCAAGATCATAAACCTGGACCACTAATGCAAGCTTCAGCAGGTGTCTAGATAACTGGATAAATATTTCCCTTGTGTGATATAAACATGAGCATGAATGATTTCAGTCTCTGGAATTGAGATAGATTAAACTTCAATCCGACCACAGTGTTTGAGAGGGTGTAATCCCAACATCTCCCCATATTGCTATACATGGAATTTGACAACCTCGTGTCTCACTCCTCCTTCTAGACAAAATGACATTGGGCATTGCCGTGATGACATGGGCTCTGAAGCCCAGCTTGCTTCCTATTGGACAGAACTAGGCCACACACAAGAGGCACCTAGGTGAGAGGCACACTGAATGCTTAACACTCAGTGACTTCATTTATCTCAAGTCCCAATCCTCAATGCCCTTCCCATGCTGTGTTTTGTTTGAGGGAAGTGTGAGGCAATGGTGTTTATTTTGTTAATAGCGTTGAGAAAAAAAGATTTTTCTTTTAAGTTCTTTAATCCTAAATATAATTGTATTTTTGCAAACTAAAGAGTTATTTAATTAAAAGATCCGAGGAAGTAATTAACTGTAAGCTCAGTCCCCTTGGAGAGTGTGCATGCAATTCAAAACTGCCATGTTTACCCATGTTCATCTATGCGTTCATCATATGCACCTTAGTGAGCAAAGGTTTTCTATCTTGTAGCTAGAGTTTTCCTGCCTGGTCCACAGTCAGGACAAATCTCTCTCACCCACCAGTCCCACAGCCGCTCAGACCCAACCAAGTAAACACAGAGACTTATATTGCTTACAAACTCTATGGCTGTACCAGGCTTCTTGCTAACTGTTCTTACAGCTTAAATTAATCAATTTCTATAAATCTATACCTTGCCACATGGCTTGTGGCTTACCAGCATCTTCACATGCTGTTTGTCATCGTGGCGGCTAGCAGTGTCTCTGACTCAGCCTTCCACTTCCCAGCTTTATTCTCCTCCTTGTCCCACCTATACTTCCTCCTGCCTGACTACTGGGCAATCAGTGTTTTATTTACTAACCAATCAGAGCAACACATTTGCCATACAGAACATCCCACAGCACTATCTACTAAATTTTCTGTGGTGTTCTAAGGTAACATAAGAAGGTAGGTGACCTAAGGAAGTTTCTATGAGTTGTGAATGTTGAATATGAAATATTACTTGCTGAAATGAAAAGACTTCCATTTAAACTTGCATTGACAAACAACATTATTGTAATCTATTGAGCATGAGCCACAAGACGCAGGGCCTGGTTTGCTTTCATTAATCACTGTGTATTTCTCTATGTGCAAATTCAGTTATGAACACATGTGTCTGAGTCCTCTCGGGCTTGCTCCCCTCAGGACACTGTTGGGCTTTTATTGGGCTCCCATGGATGACTCCTATCCTTTCTCACTGGCTCCTGACTTCAGACATGTTACCGCAAACAGATCTTTGTAGAGCTGACATGATGCTCCTTCCCTGTGGATGAAGGCTGTACAGGAAATTCTTCAAGGTTTCTCTGGATTTCTTATTCCCTGCTCAGGGGCTTCCCTGATTCTGAATTCCCAGCAACCTTCTATGCTGTCCAGAAGTGCAGAGCTCATAAGCATATGGGGTCACTTGGGATGGTGTGTGTGTGTGTGTGTGTGTGTGTGTGTGTGTGTGTGTGTGATATGCGTGTATGTGTGTATGTTTGTGTGTGTGCAAGTGTGTGTATACATATTTATGTGTAATTTTGTTAATGGGGATGTTTGTTTACTTCCTGCCACTGTGGCCAAGTTCATAAAGTAATCAACTTAAAAAGATGGGAGGTTTGTTTGGAATCATGTCGTGAGAGATTTTAGGCTGTGGTCACTTGGTCCTGTTGCTTTGGACTATGATGATACCATGTGTTGTGATGCAAATATGTGGCCAAGGTGGTCTATTCACTTCAGAGTGACCAGGAAGCAAAGAGAGAGATAGGAAGGGGATGAGTGCCAATATTCCCTCAAGGGTGCAACACCAGTGAGCTAACTTCCTTCTGCTAGGCCCCACATCCTAAAGGTTCCAACACTTCTCGGTAGCACCATGAGCCAGCAACCACACTTTTAGCACATGGACTTCTGGGACACCTATGATCCAAACTCCTGTCATTCCAGCCACCACTCTGGAAGCAGAGGCAGGAGAATCAAGAGTTCAAGGCTAGTGGCTGAAGAGGCAGCTTAGCAGTCAAGAGTACTTATTGCTTTTCCAGAGGACCCGGGTTCCGTTCCCAGCACCCACATGGTGACTTACAAGCACCTGCAACTCCAGTTACATGGGATCCAAAGCCCTCTTTTCACCCCTAAGAACAATGCATGCGCATCACATGGTGCACAGACATACATGCAAGCAAAACACCCACGCACATCAAATAGAAATAAATAAATAGCCTGGGCTACAGAGGGAGTTCAAGACCAGCCTGAGCAACTTAGTGAGATCCTGCCTCAAAGTAAAATCTATAAATGGGCTGGAGGTGGCGCTCACTGGTAGAGTGCTTCCCATTAAGCCAGAGCCTCTGAGTCCACACACAGTAAAGAAGCAAAAGGCTGCAGCAAAACTGAAGAGGGGAAAGGAAGGATTAGGAGGAAACTGCTCCATCCATGCTTTTGTGAAGTTAAGACTTCCCCTGCCACGTTAGAAAGAGAGGAAAAGAAAACTCAAGACAAGAGAAGCCCTTGGGCTTGCCCGAGTGGATGAAACAAAGAGTTACGACTGGCCCTGGCCCTTCTTGCTTGCTGTTGGCATTTTAATTTGAATCCTGAGACTCTGCCCCAAGTTTTAACCAGTCCCTAGAAAAGGGGTGAATTAGATCCAAGAAGAGGAGAGTGGAAGGGACAGGAAGGAGGTGAAATGATACTCCCAGGTAAAGCAATGCACTCAGATCAATTCCTTCCCTCTTAATGGGAGATAAGCTGTAATTACAGTAAAGATATTCACTAGTTATCCCTGTCTGGCTCACTTTCAAACTAGAAAAAATATGTTCTCTTGTTCTCTATCAGATTGAAAATAAATCTCTAGAAATTTTCCCTGTGACATTTTTGCCTAAATATTGATGAAAAATTTAGGGTTTATGTTTTAATGATGTGCATGTATAGGTATGTGACCATAGGTGCAGTGCTCACAAAGGCCAGAGAAAGGCATTGACTCTCCTGGACTCTCATTAAGGACTTGTGAGTCACTCAATATGGGCGCTGGAAATGAACTCTGATCCTCTGCAAGAACGGAAAGCACTCTTAACCTCTGAGCCATCTCTCCAGCCCAGAAATTTTGCGGTTGTTTGGAATTAAAATATTTGAGTATTTTGGGAAACCTAATGAAGATTAAAATGTTTATCTCACATACCTCTCTGCATTTTCCAAGTATTAGGTTAAAATGCTATGCTGGAAAAAAAATGTATGCCAACAGATTGCTTTGGAAGGATTTCACAATTTCACAGTGACACTTGCCAAGCAAAACGGCTGAGTAAACACAAGCAGAGGGTGAGCTTATCTCCTTTCAGGTCTTCGTGCATATGGTAGGAAGGTTCCCAGAGGATGCTGAGCACTGGGCAAGGAGATTGTCATGTCCCACAGTCAACCAAAGTGTGTAGGACTATGAGCCATCTTCAATTCCAGCTTGTGGAAAATGCTTCCTCCAGTGTCTGTGGTCCAGGTATCCTAGCATTTCACTGCAACCTGGAGTCACTTTGGGACTGTATCATGTAGATACAGAGCTACAAGGAAACAATCTCTTGAAAAAAAAACTTTGCCTCAGGATTCAAGAAGTAGCAAGTGGATGGATAATCCAGGCCTCCTACGGCTGCTGGGTGATGCTTTGTGCCCATGAGTGATTATGAAACGACCACCCCACTCCAGATTTGTTTTCATCTTCCAAACTCTGTCTTTCTGTCTCTCTCTGTCTCTGACTCTCTCTCTCTCTTCTCTGGCCTCTCTCACCTCTTTCAGACCCCCCTTCTTCATCTCTTCCTGCCTTCTTTCATTTGATTTCTGAGACAAAGTCTCAATGTCTAGGTCAGGTTAGCCTCAAATACCTGAGCTTCTTGCCACAGCCTCCTGAGTTCTGGGGTTACAGGGATGTACCACCACACCCAGCTTAAAATGTCTATTTCTAATGTAATTGATCAGGCCTCATCTAGTCTCACTACACAACACAACCTCCTATTTTTTCAAGTGAGAGCAGGACATTAAGAGTTTTGCCTCTCTGTCTTTTGTATTGCAGAAAGGTGAGTGAAAAGGAATGGTAGGCAAATGTGAGAAGGAAAAATCAGAATATTCCTTAGAAAGCTCAACTCTGAAGCAAAACCAGCATCAAATTTCAAGTTCAGAGCCACCAAGGTACAGGCATGTGAACACATCCCCACACAAGCACTGAGAGCCTCATTGATTTTATTAATTCTCCCTTCAACGTTTAACTGGCTCAGAGCTCTAACAATTTGCTTGGATATGAACGTACATGGGTTCTTGAGACAACTTGTTTTTCACCTGTAATATGAAAAATGTTTAATCATGTAAGGGATATGGAAAACATGCTGTTTTTTACTTGTATTCATTGTAATCATTCACTTGAAAAATAGAATGTAACCACATTGTAATTTTTATATTGCTTGAAAGATTTTTCTGAGTATAATCTGTAAGGGAAAAAATAGACAAGAGAAGGAAAACACCAGGAAGGATGTAGAAGGGAAAATGTAGAAGGAAGACATCAGGACAGAGACAGAAGGGATACATCTGGATAGAAGTAAGAACAGAAATAAAGAACAGAGAAAGAAAATGATAGGGAGACACTAAAGGAGTGTGTGTGTGTGTGTGTGTGTGTGTGTGTGTGTGTGTGTGTGTGTGTGTGTGTTCCCTTTTTCACTGGCCCCAGAGAATTAAGTTTTGCTCCCTCAGATAGAAAGTCAAGTTGAGCAATTATTTCACCAACTCTGTGGATCCCCCTCAATCCCTGGGCTGTTGAAGGCTGGTTCCTAGGGCAGCGGTAATTCTGTCCCCTGCGACTACCAATACTCCAAGTGGAACTACAGGGAGGAACATTCTTGTCCTATGTAAGCAGTTTCTTTCCTCAGAGATAAGTGTTTCTGTCTGTGAATCTGAGAATCCATCATACCAGCATGGAAGCTTTTCAGTCCTGTAAGTCACTTTACACATGTGACCAGACACGTGTCTCTAAGTTGATAGGGAGGAAGTAATACATCATGCATTTTTTGTTGGTGGAGCAGGTTCAGAAGCCAGAGCTCTTATTCTGATCTCATTAACAGCTTTGCCTGGGGTCTTGTTCAAGTAGCTTAAATTTCCTGATCCTTGGCACATTCGTTTCAAAAACAGAGCTCACAGCATCTAATACATCAAGCTGTCCATCGAGGAGACTTGGATCACACCATATACATCATGGCTGCCCTAGTTACATTCTGTTGCTGTGACAAATAACACCATTCAAAACAACTTGTGGGAAGAAAGAGTTTATTAGGCTTATACTTTCAGGTTATAGTTCATCACAAGGGACATCTGGGCAAAAATCAAACATGAACTTGGAGCAGAGATCATGGAAGATGATGCTCATTGGTTCTCTCCATGGCTCATCTCAGCTAGGTTTCTTGTACAGTCAAGTACCACCTGCCCAGGGAATAGTGCCACCCGAATCAATTTAAAGGCAAGAAACATATCCACAGGTCAGTTTGGTCTGTGAAGTCCCACAATCAGACGACTCTAAGCAGTGACTACGCGACAGTTGAAAGTAACTGGGGTGCTGGTCGTGTGCAAAGCTAAGGAACCCCACAGGAACACTCATTGTTTAGAATGAGGTTCATCCAGCAATCAGCCTACGAGGCAGATCTGAGTGGTCACCTGTTTTTAACCATCACACTTGACTGGAATAATTTAATATGCATATTGCTCCTAAATGCTTTTGTGCTAAATTTTAAGACTTTCCCCAGAAACCACAGCCTGAAAAGACTAAATACTATAATGGAAATGTTCTGACCTTCAGTCTGGAAGGAGAAAATGACTTTCAGTAACACTAAAGAGAGAACTCTCATCCCTAATCAGCCTCCAGAGAGATTAGCCAACATTCACTCTGCTCATCTCTACTCCTCTCCACAGGAGTGCAATGCCATCCACACCAAAGAACTGAGTAGCAAGGAAAAATGGAAGTGGGGAGTGATTAAAAAATATTCCTTTAAGTATGCATCATACACAGCTGTTGAACTAAAATTTGGTTATAATTTTGTTGGAACAAAAGCGTTGTGGCTATCAAGATCGATGCTTTAAACATCTATGCAGAAATGTCTCCAAACAGAATTATCTCAAGAAGAATAGCTTCTGCCTCGTCAGCTTGTGTCCCCAGACCAGCTGCTTCCGTGTGGTTGGAGGAGCTGTGTCTGTTGCTTGGAAGCTTGTCCTCTGGGCTTTGTGGAGGGAGGGACTGAATGGTATGTTTTGTCCTTTGAAATGAGTCACTTACACCTGCAGACATTCATCCACTATATGAAAAGTGCTACTGTGGATCAACTATGGAGCCAGCACTGTGCCTGGAAGTGGAGGTAAGACTTGAGTGTGTGTGTGTGTGTGTGTGTGTGTGTGTGTGTTCATGTGTGTGCAGATACATGATTATGTATCTGTGAATGTATGTGCACATGTGTGTAGAGGCCAGAAGGCAACATTGGGTATCATTCCTCAGTAATTGTCTACCTTGTTTTTGAGATAAGGTCTTGTGCTGAGATCTGGGGTGTGCCAATTAGGCTAAGCTGATGGGTGGGCACATGCCAGGCATGCTCCTGTCTGTACTTCATCTGTGTGGGGATGACCAGTGTGTGCTACCATACTAGGTTTCTTATGTGGGTTCTGGGGATCAAACCCATCTCATCATGGTTGCATGACAAGCATTTACTAACAGATGCACCTCCCTGACCTGAGTGAAGACTTTTAATGAGCCAGTATGGTTACTTATGACCCTTGACCCCATGGCTTCGCATTCTCTTGGACAAGTACTGTTGTCTATTGTTCTTACTCAGTCCCAATGGGCCCTTAAAGAGCACCTGCTTACTAGTTAATGGTAAAGAACACATTTGCTGGATGAGGGGATATAATTCAACCCCTAATTAGTAATCTGCAGGAAACTTCTTCTGTGACCTTCTCCTGGCCAGGTGGTGCACTCACCATTATAGATCCTGCCTTCCCTACTTGTCAGCCAACAGTTCTTTGTGGGGGTGGAGGGCTCTCCTGGGTCATTCTCATCTCTACTCTGAAAAGTCTTCAAGTCCTCTGGATGTATATTTCAGAATTTCCATTAAATCAGTATTCTATTAAATATTAACCTGTGGTATTTGCATTTTAAACTATGCTAAGTGTATGTAAAAGTTGACATTTGTAGCAGAAGACCTGTGGGGCTGAGAGTAATTTGTTTTCCCCTAAACATTATAAGAACAGTGCATACTAATTCTTTATTGAGACAAGTCCTAATTCTAAGAAACCCATCTTATTATTCACTTTAACCCTGAAAATAGGGGCCAGTTTCTAGCTTAAAAATGGAATTGAGGTAAAAAAAGAAGTTATAGTTTCTAGAAATTTCTAATTAATGAAATGTCAGATAATATATCTTTTGGCTGCCTTTAGGGCTAACCTGAAAGTGCTTTGCATTGCTTTGTAAATGACCCCTTGTAGTAGCACAGGAACTCATTCTACGTGAGGTCATCCTGTAAGAATAAAGAATACACATTCTCAATACACGAAGGAGCTCCTGAAATCTCTCTAATCTCAGCCTTTGCTTTATTGAAAATAATTTATTGATTTTTAAAATAGCACACATCTTTAGAAACTCTGTATCCAGGGACAGATCAAACAAGCCCTTTGTTCTTGCCCTGTCTGCCAGGAGTTTTGCTGCTGCTGCTGCTCAAATTTTGTTCAATAAGATCACAGTGGAATCACCTGTCTCAACAGTCTTTAAAAATCACCAATGTTGAGTACACAGAGCTTCTAATGTGGCTAAATTAACCTTTTAGATGGCAACTAAGAATGATACATTGGCCATCTCTTATTGATCTTCCCTCCCACTTGGGACCTTAAGCATGACCACAGCCATTTCTCCAACAAGAGCCATATCAGATGGCATTTCAGGTTCCTAACAGTCCATCATAACACTTAACTCTTTGGAACAATATGTGCTTTCTCCCCAATGAGCTTAGTTGGGCAAGACCAAGATTAGATGTTGCTGGAGTCAGATGGTCAAGACCAGTTGGAGTGCTCTTGGGGTCAGATCTGTAAGGCCCATTGTCATGGTTCTTGGTGCCTTGTGGAAAGACAAGCTGGTGTTTTTGCTGGTAAGACATAAAATTCCTGCATCTGGGAGACTATGTGATTATGTGGCATTGTGTGAGCTTATCACACCATCATCTTTGGCTTTGTCACCAAGTAGTTGCCTTCTCACTTATCATTCACCATCCCTCAAGGTAGATGAGCCAAGACACTAAGCAAGTAGAAGCCCTGTGTTCTTTGAAGCACAGCCTCAGAAATCACTTCACCCTTTAGTCACATTACTTCTGAGATGAATCTCAGTGTAATGATTCCACCTTAATAACTCCAATCTAGTGAGGCAGTGAGATTGTTAGGGTTACTTACAGGAGCATGGGTGACTCAAATGAAGTTACATCACTGAAAACCTCACTCCCGCAAATGGATCCTCTTCCGGAGCACAAATGTTAACTGCTGAGCCATCTCTCTGGCCCACAAGTTTCTATCTTGACTGATTTTCTGTCTCACTGATCTATCTAAGTAGAGAAGAAGATAAAAATGTCCAACTTATGACTTGTTTATTTGCCTTAAGAGTCAGTTTATTTTTTATTTCTTGTTTTATTTACTTTTTAATTTAAGACAGGGTCTCATGTCTCTTAGGCTGGCCTTGAATTCTCTATGTAGCCATGAAGCTGACCTAAACTTCTGATCTTTCATTCAAAATCACACCTGGATTTTTGTGATGTTGGGGATGGAACACAGAACTTTATACATGCTTGGCAAACCTTCTAGCAATCAGACTCCAACCCCAGTGTGCGTCATTTGTCTTGATGAATACTGCAGTCCTGTTACCAGTTGTTGGGATTTGAAAGAGAAATGTCCTCAGTAGGCACCTGTATTTGAACATCCCCTTTGGACTTTGTTTGGGGAGGTTATGAGACCTGCAGGAGGTGCAGCCTTGCTGAAGGAAAGACAGCACTGGGGTCAGGCTTTGAGGGTTTATAGGCTCGCCCCCCTTCTTGCACTTTTGTTCTCTACTTCCTGTGCACAGTTAAAATGGGATCTCTCAGCTTCCTGTTCCTGTCCTCCCCATGATGGTAGGCAGCTAGCCCTCTGAAATGAAAAGCCAAAATAATTATTATAACTTATTACAATAAGTTTCTTTTGTTCATGGCATTTTATCACAACAACAGAACTAACACTTTAGTTTATAGATGTTCAGGATTTTGTATATCTTTGAAAGACCATACAATTACATTTCTTTTACTCTTGGAAGTGTTATATACTTAGAAATCCCCCTCTTTAAATTTTTATTAGTTTTTTGTGGGCTCAATACAATGTGTTTGATGATATTCAGCCATCTTCTCCAACTCTTGCTAGATTTACTCCCTTCCCTCTTCTACCAAACCTTGTGTCATTTTGGTTTTTTAAACATCATTTAAGTTCAATTTATGCTGCCTAAGTATCCTAGGATTCATGGTCTTTCACTGGAGTATGGTCAACTTACCAGGGGCTACACAATTTTGGAAAAATATTGACTCCCTCTCTTCTAGCAGTTAATAATTGCCAATAGGTACATAGGTTGGGGGTTGAGGTAGGATTGTGTGTCCAATGCCTTTCTTTGTCCCAGGATGTGGTCTAGTTTGGGCTTGCTCACATTTTGCATGTTCTGCTGCAAGTGCAGTGAGCTCATATGTGGAACTGCTCAGCTATGTGTAGCTGAAAAATCTGGATTGTGTTGTCCTTGGGATTTTTAACTGCAGAAAGACATTCGATTGTAAAGGCTGCTCAGTTAAACTAATATGTATATTTTCAAGGTACCTTGACTTCAAAATTTAGATCTAAAAATATGTAGCTTTGAAAAGGAGGCTCTGCTTTTGTTTCCACAAAAAGCAAGAGGCTATGGATTTGTTCCAGATTAAGATACATCAGGTTTGACCAGCCAAGACCTCCTGAAGGGTCTCTGATGACACCATGGCCCAGATGATCCATCATCCAGAAGAATTTCAAGGCAACTGGCTCAGAGAATACAGCCTCATGGACTACTGCATAATCCTAAAATTTTCTTTGTGTCCCCATAGGAATACAGTGCCCTCATCCAGCAGGAAGCAGTATGAAAAACTACACCCAAATTCCCAAATATACCAAGCTGGCTTTGGAGATGGAATTGACTCACTTCTTCTATAAACATGAGTATATTGCTAAAAAAACGGTTGAGAGATTTTTCTATACCATATCAGAAGAGCCCTCTGGTGTGGGACAAAGAAAAATCAATATTTTTATTTAAAGCAGGTTGATTATAAATGTGATCTCTTTCTAAAGAAGAAAAGGGGATAGTATAGATATGATAGGATGAAAGGTTAGACTAATGAACCTACTTTTAAAGAGCAACAACTTGTTTAGAAATGTTTTACATTGCTATGGATTTAGTTTATTGATACAAGTTTAAACTTAATTTTGTTATACTGTATATATATTTCTACTCTCATTTGAGGTATTATGTTTAAGTTACTCATTTATATTGTAATGGATAATTAAAAAATACAGATTAATTATTCTTCTATGATAGTCAAACTTATAGTCATGTTAAGTTTTCTAGGTATACATAGATATATTTCAATTAGGTAGGTAATCTTCAAACACTTCAAAGATGTACACAATATGACATTTAAAATGTTTTAAAAATTTAGACTTTCTGGACAGTGGGACATGTCTGCTCCTGGCAGCATTGATTTACTGCAGAGAGGAGGATGGGTATTGAAGACACTGTATATGAAGTTTATCTTCTTCTTGGCAAACATAGCCATTTGAGCAAGAAACTGTTCTTGCCTGGACTGCTTGATCGACTGGACATGCAGGAGCCATAGGAAGATGACTATTGAACTTTTCTTGGCAAAAAGGTCCTTCAGGTTCTTGCTTCACAGAGGAAACAGCCAGACATTCTACAGGAGACAGAGAGAAGTGATTGAGAGACTCTAGGCCTGTAGGCTGAAGACAGATGCCCCAATTTTACAGAGGAACTTTGGATGGCTGTCCAGGCTGCCAGCTGTCTCTGTCTACTCTCTCAAGACTCCCAAAAGTTGCTTGCATCCTTCTCCTGTTTCTCAGGTAATAGTATATCCTTCTGGGGTCTTTGATGTAGTTGAAGACTAGATAGTTATAATTTCCTTAGTTATGATAAAAGATAAGTTAGATATGAAACCTTAGACTCACAAATATAGGATAGATAGGATATCTTCTTTAATTTTGCCAAATACAAATAGACTAGATATTATAACTATAATTCTTGCTTGATAATTGTTTTGTTATATGTAATTTTACTATGTTAAATTTAAAACCTTTCTTTTTGAAAAAGAAGGGGGGGAAGTGCTGTGGATATGGCTCTGTGTGCTGTGAATATGTTGCTCTGATTGGTTAATAAATAAACTCTGATTGGCCAGTAGCCAGGCAGGAAGTATAGTATAGGCAGGATAAGCAGAGAGGAGAATTCTGGGAACAGGAAGACTGAGTCAGGAGTCGCCAGCCAGACACAGAGGAAGCAAGATATGAAGACAAAACTGAAAAAAAGGTACCAAGCCACATGGCTAAACATAAATAAAAATTATGGTTTAGTTTAAATGTAAAAGCTTGTCAGTGGTAAGCCTGAGCTAATGGCCAAAGAGTTCTAATTAATATAAGCTTCTGAATGATTATTCTTTAGTGGCTGTGGGATCTGTGGGGCTGGGCAGAACTAGAGAAAACGTTAGCCACATTTAGTCCAGAAGATAATGTTTTCTTGAATTCATCTACTGCCCTTGTACAGTATTTCCACCCCCTATTCTTCAGTCATCCCTGTGTGGCATCTTATGTTCTCTTTAGGACTGAACACTTTGCAGCCTCTTACTCTCTGAACCTTGGCCAGTTGCAAGTCCCCATGTTAATCACCATCTACTAAAACTAGAAGCTTCTCAGATGAGTCTTAATAGATGCATGGATCTCTGCATAATGATAAGTTATTAGGATACAGTTTAATACTGTGTATGTGTAGCATCATAATAGTAGTAGGCTCTCCCCTAAGGACCTTGGCATGTCTATCCATTGGTTCTTGGCACCAATAACATCCATAGACACTAATAATGGTGCTAGCTATGGGCTTCATCATGTGAAATAGGCTTTAAATCCAATTAGGAAGTTGTTAGATACTCTAGGAAGTCGCCGGTTGCTCCCATGATGTCCATGCCACTATTGAGCCAGTAGTCTTATCAAGCCAGTAATTATTGTAACTTGGGAGATTCACAGCTGGATATGATTGATGACTACTTTTCTGTTCCAGTAGCTTGCATAGCATCTTCCAGTGCTATTTAAGTTATCCAGTAGGGATGAAGCTTCCAGATCTGTACCAGCTTTATTTCTCCATATTCTGCAATGTTAGTATATGGTATCTATCAAGTTCTGAAGAGTAATCTAGTATTGATGTCAATAGTATACCAATAGTATAATTGCTTTTCTATTGTTGTGATAAGACACCATGAGCAAGGCAAATTATAGAAGAAAGATTCATTTGCATCTTACAGTTTCAGAAGATGAGTTCACGACCTTTATTGCAGAGAGAGTGACAACAAGCAGGCAGGCATGGCCCTGAAACAGTAACTAAGACCTTATATTTTGATCCACAAGAAGAAGGCAGAGAGAGACAACAGGAATGGTGTAGGCTTTCTGAAATGTCAACCCCTGCACCCAGTGACTCACCTCCTCCAACAATACCACTCCCTTAGTCCTCCCCAAATAATTCTACCAACTGGGGACCAAGTATTAAATGCATGAGCTTATAAGGACCTTTCTCATTCAAACCACTGTAATTGGTAACAGTATACAAGGTTTGAGGGTCTTTGAGACTCCATTAGCCAACAACACTTTAAGAGGAACTCCTGGCACTGGGATGTTTATTTGTTAGCATCTGTTGTCTAATAGGAGCATTGATGTCCAGTTACAGGGTAAGCACCCTTTAAAATCAAGCAGCCATTTATTCAAAGTTTCTCTTAGTCTGTGATAACAGTCATATACATTTGGTACCCTTTTACTTTCAATGTCATTTGTCTGTATATTTCAGGTGTGTTTCTTTGCATCTAAACATTTTCTTGAAGGTGTCGACACTTAGTATTTCTTTACTGTGACTGCTGATACAGTCAGATTTAAGGATACTGCTTTGCTGTTTGTTTCCTGGTGACTAATGTGTCCTTTCTTCCTTTTCCACTTTCTTATGCTTTCTTTTGAATTGATTAAATCTGATTCATTTCTCTTCCCTTATATACTTATTTGTCATAAGTTGTATTTATTTCATTGCTGAAGGGCTTGTACTGTGATTGAATAGTCTAGAGATTGATAACAGCAAAATTATATGGAAGGGAATTTCAACCTTTACTACCATACAAAAACCAATTATTCACCTTTCTACCAACAAATTTAGATCAGGGGAGTCCCAAGAGCCCAGTTCAAAATCTATAGTAATAGAGCAGAGGCAAATGTAGCTAGTGTATTTTACACACAGAAAGGGTCACATAGCAGATTGCTATTTCTCAGGCATCTGCAGATGGCTACAAGAAGGAAAGACAAGAGTGATGTGGGGACTTTATCATGCAGCAAGTACCACCATGGGTCCTCAGGGACCTTTCTGAAAAGTTCTCCAGCAACTTTTGCCATTGAGAACCTCAATGTCAGTGGTTTAACAGTTATTGGAAACTTCAATAGTCCACTCTCAACAATGAATACATCAGTTAGAAGGAAAATCAATGAGAAAACATCACATTTAAGATACATTTGAAGACCACTGGAGCAACCAGAAATCTAGAACATTCCATCCTACAGCAGTACATCACACATCCTCCTCAAGCATGTGTGGATCTTTCTACAAGAAAGACCACATGCCAGGTGAGAAAGAAAACATCCAAGCAAAACTTAAAAAATCGAAATACATTAAATATTTCTTTTGGGCTTAATTATATGAAATTGGAAATCAGCAACAAGAGGAAAATTCACAGATGGGTGGAAATTTTGACACATTCATGGGTAACTAATTAGCTAAATCAAAAGCAAATTTTTATGTTTAAATTTTCAACCTAGTTTTATGTTTGAACTGACACATAATGCATATTATTACATATATACAATTATATATTATGATAAAGTGATCAATGCACGCACATTTTGCATCATATCTAAATTAGATTAAACATATTCATCTCCTCAATCATTCGTAATACATGAAAATTTAAAATTCTCGTTTACACTTTTGAAATATTCAGTGTAATGTCATCTTCTGTTAGGACCTGAATGTAAAATGTCCCCACAGGACCATGTGTTGCCCACTTAGTCCTGGCTAGATGCACTCTTTAGGGATACGATGGAAAGAGTGGAATTTGAAATACAGCTACAAATAGTGGAATCCTGGGCTATGCTTGGAGTTTAGGGGCCCTACCTCTCTCTGCTTCCTGACCACAATAAGTGAGCAACTCCTGCCACATATTCCCACTACTATGATGTCTTTGCCTTATCATGGACCCGAATTTTGTATCTGAAGATTGTGAACTGATACCTCAGAAACTGTGAGATAAAATAAATATATTTCCCTCTTAGGTCATTTGTGCCAGCATTTTATCACAACAGTGCAAAGTCCCACTAATACACCATTTATAGTCATTCCACTGTCCATTACCATACCAGAACTACTTGCTCTTCTGTGATTATTACTGAGTCCATCCCTCCATATCCTCACCAGCACGTCTCATCTTTAGTCTTTTTGATAACAGCCTGTTTTCTAGGGGTTAAGAATATCCCATTGTGGTTTCGTTTTGCACATCACATCTCTGATGATAACTTAAGTTTTTCAAAAAGTTTATTTTTATTTATGTGTGTATGTTTCTATTTGAGTAAGCCGTGTGTGTGTGTGTGTGTGTGTGTGTGTGTGTGTGTGTGTGTGTGTGTGTCTGTGGATGCCATAATAGGGTGTCAAATCCCTTGGAGCTGGAGTTAACAGTGGTTTTAAGCTACCTGGTGGGGATGCTGAGAACCACACTCAGTTCCTCTGAAAGAGCAGCAGGTGCTCTTACCCACTGAGCCACCTCTCTAGCTCCTTTGCATTTTCTTCACCCACCCATTAGTCATTTGTAAATCTCCTTTGAGAAACCTCTATTTAGGTCTCTTGCCCATTTTCTCATCCAGCTATTTGATGCTTGCACTGTGGACTCTTTGAATCTATTCATACAGTTAGGATGCCACCCCCGCACGGATGTAGAATTTCCACTTCTTCCCACCCTGTAGGCTTCCCCTTCACTGTGTTTATTGTTTCCTCTGATGTGTGTAAGTTTTTTAGTTTCATGCAATCATGTTACTCTATTTTTGCTTTTGTTTCTCTTTATAAATCTTCTCAACAGTACCCATACAATCCAATGTCATAATGCTCTCTGTTTTCTTCCAGTTACAGTCAGTTCTGGGGTTTTTAACCTGTTAAGGTGATTTTGGAACTAGTAACAGATAAAGGTCTTTGTCTGCATCTGGATATTCAGTTTAATCAGGTGCACTGTTTGAAAAAATGATAATTTCTTCAATTTACATTCTTAACACTGTTTTTTTTAAATCAGTTGGTTACTGATATGCTATAACTTCAGGGCTATTTATTCAGTTACCCAATTCTATGGTATATGCATCTATTTTATTCTGATAATATGCTTTTTGTGAGATTTTTTTCTTTTAAAAGTAATTTTCTTCAAGAATTCTGTACATGTCTGCAATGAAATGTGATCACACCCACCACAATGTTGTTATCCCTTATCTCCTTCTAAATTCCTCTCAACACCTTGCCCTCCCAACTCTATGTCCTTTAATTTGTGCTGAATTCAGATAATGTAATGTCTCCTTTTTTCCTCAAAATGGCTTTGGTAATTTGTTTCAGATTTGTTTTAAGGGTAGTTCCATACTGTTCAGGGTTGATTTCTTCAGTTGACTTTTGTTGTGGTTGTTGATGTAGAGATGGCTCAGTGGTTATGAGCACTTGCTGCTCTTCCACAGGACCAAAGTTCAGTTCTGAGCATCCATGTTGGTGGCTCACAGTTGCCTCTAATTCTAGCATCTGACATCCTCTTCTGACTCTGTGGCCATCTACACACACACACACACACACACACACACACACACACACACACACACACACACACATGCACACTTTAAAGTAATGAAAATAATTATAAATCTTTCATTTAAAATAACATCATTGGTGTATGATAAGGGCCTTACTGAAAGCATGGATCATCTAGTCCAGGGCACAAGATAATTTCATGAGTGTAGTTTTCTTTTTTCATTTTAGTCAGAGATCTTTCACTACTTTGGTTAAACTCATGAATCTTTTCTTTTTTTTTTCTTAGTCAGGTTAAGAATTATCTTTTCACTTTTCCTTTGTGAAGATCCAATTCTTAGACTTACTGATCATCTGGCTTTGTAAATTTCTAGGTTTTTGGGTTGTGTGTGTGTGTGTGTATGTGTGTGTGTGTGTGTGTGTGTGTGTGTGAGAGAGAGAGAGAGAGAGAGAGAGAGAGAGAGAGAGAGAGAGAGAGAGAGAGCTGTGAGTTTTTTTTTTCATGCTAAGCACATGCTAGGTAAGTGTTCTACCACTGAACTACATTCTCAACCCTTTTCTATGTTTCAATTTTGTGTTTGGTCTCACTGGCATCCTCCAGGCCAGCACTAATGTCAGTCTATAATACAGAAAGACCTTGAACTTGTGATTTTCCTGCTTTCCTGTTCAACCTTGGAAGCAGCTGGGATTAGAGGCTTGTGTGAGCCCAGTTTGTATCCTGTCTTCTAGATTTCCCCCTTCATATTTGTTTCTACATTGACCTTTAGTTTCTCTTTTGACTAAGACTAATCACTTCACATGAGTTTGGTTTGCTCTTATTTTATACCTCCTTGAGGGGGCACAATCAGTTATTTGATAATTTCTTGATGTTAGATTTATCCATTAATTTCCATAGTCTTCTTTTTTAGTACCTTTTGCTGTTTTCTACAGATTTTGGAATGTTGTATCTCCATTTATTCCGATCTCAACATGATTTTGAGGATTTTATTTCCATAGCTTTGTCCCTTTGTTACTCAAAAGAAAGTTCTTTAATTTCCACATTCCTGTGAAATGTTTTTGTCCTTATGGATAGCTACTTTCATTGGATTGCTTTCAGCAAAAGCAATATGATTTCAATTTGTTTGTATCTTTTGGTTTGTCTTATGGCTTATTGTGTGATCTATCATAGCAACATGACATGTACTAAGAAGAATATGTGCTAGTCTGCTCTGTAGGTCTCAATTAAGTCCATTTGGTCTAGGATACAAGTTAATATTACTGCTGATGTTTTGATGGGTTCTTCCTTCTATTATTTGACCATTGCTAAAAATGGGGCATTACAATATCCAGCTCTTACTTTGATGGAAATCTCTTTCCTTTTTAGATCCATTGATACTTGCTTCATTTATCAGGGTGCTTCTGGATTGGAGGACTAACTATATAATAATAATAATAATAATAATAATAATAATAATAATAATAATAATAATAATATAATTAGAATAATTCAAATACAATTAGAATAATTTCTTTTGCCGATTCAATCCTTTTTCATTATGTAAGAATTAATACATAACTATAGATAAACATAAATCTTTTATGGATTTTGATTAAAGTATACTTTATCTTATATGAATTTGCCACTTGTGATGGTTAATATTCAGTGTTAACTGGGCAGGGTCTAAAATCATCTGGGAGAAAGGCCCCTGGGCATGTCTATGTGGAATTACATTGATTATGTTAGTTATTATGTGAAGACCCATGCTAATTGAGGGAAGGCAGGACCATTTCTTAGGCAGAGGATCCTGAACTGTATAAAATGGAGAAAGCCTACTGGATAGGAGGATGTATTCATCTCTCACTGTTCCTGATTGTGGATATGATGTAGCCACCTGCTTCAACCTCTTGCCATTCGACTCACTCTCCAAAGTGGACTCTACCATGAATTGTGATCCAGCATAAACCCTTTTAGTCTTAAGATGCTTTTAATGGGGTACTTTATCACAGGATGAAAAGAAACTAAGACACCACTACTGCTTTATTGAGTTTGATTTGTCTAGGATAGTTTATTCCCTCTTATAACTTTCAGTCTTAAATGAAATGAGTTTCTTGTGAGCAGCATATAGTTGGGTCTTTTTTTTTTTGAAAACAACAACAAAAAATAAACCCCAAAATTTATTAAGTCATTCTGTCTTTTAATTGTAGATTTTCTTCTATTTATATTTAAGTTGATTAATGATAGATGAAGTCTTAATAATGCCATGTTATAATTTGTTTTCTAGGGTTTTTTTGTATTTGTGGGTTTTCTTGTTTTGTTTTGTTTTTTTTGTAGTCCCATTTTCCCCTCTTACTTGATGACTGAGTAATTTACTCTAATAGTATGCTTCTTTGTGGGGGCTGCTAGTTATAGGCTTTTTTGTGGCCATAAAGCCTACTTGATTATAATAAACTATTTTAAAATAATAGACACTTGGTATAAAGATGAGAACAGGAAAAAAGGAAAAACCATGTTGATGTATTTTTTTAAATGTATCTCTTGTCTTCAAAGAGATAGAACATTTGCCCAGACCTTGCAACCAATCTAATAATGCTCCTTGAGGCCAATTATATGTATTTAACCTGTTGTTCTAGTATGTAATTAGCCTATTTAGGTTTCAACTGTGTTTAAGAAAGCAATATAACCAACCCTGCTCTGCCTTGGATTGCCTATATAACCTACTTTTACAACCTAGGATAAATTCATAGCTTTCACCTTCTGTTATATACGCTTCCATGATGCTGACCCAGAGTAATGTAGATGCATATGTTGTGGTAATAATTTGCTTAAGGTAGCCAACCAGTTGAAAGCAACCTTAAACAACACAAATAGCCCATAAATGTTGAGAGTAACATATAGACGTAGGTTGCTAACAACTGTGATGGTTTTGAATGCTATTCTGACTCAGTAAAGGAATTTCTTTCCTTGTAAACTCTGTTTAAAATCTCTGTACAGAAGCATCCCCATGCTTTTTGTGATGTTCAGTTAACATAGAGTAAAGTCTTTGGTAGGGACGCACAGACAGGTAAGATGGGAAACAGAGACGGGCAGCTCAGATGCACATAACAGACAGGCAATAGACCATAAACTACAGACAAGTAGAAGACACAGCGAGAAAAATGGAGAGTTCAAGTTTGGGCTCACTGTAGGTCAAACTACTCCAAGAGGAAGGCTCTTGTATTTAATTCTATGATATTACATTGATGAAAGAATGCAAATAAGAAAAAATTATACATTTAAACATCAAACACATCTTGCATTTTTGATATTTTATTTTACATCTTTGTATATTTCCCATCTCTTAACATGTTAATACAGTTATTATTTTACATTGCTATAGTCTTTGTGCTGCAAATAGAAACAGTTTGTACCATATTTACAATATGAGTGCATTTTGAATTTGTCCCTATAATTAATGATTTAGGCCTTCTCATATTCTCTACTTGGTCATTAGTATCTCTTTTTAAGTGTAAAGAACTCTCAGTACTTATTCTAAGACAGGTATTATAGGGATATGTCCTCTCAGCTTCTACTTGTCCACAAGTGTCTTTATCATTTTTGCCAAAGGATAGCTTTGCTAGATACAATATTCTCTTGTGGCTTTTTTGTAGAACTTTCCATTCTTTTTTTAAACAGAATTTCCTTTTATTTAATGAATTAGCTTTAAAGTGCTTATGGCCTGCTCCCTCTATTTTTCTTTATTTCTAATCTTTAAAAAATGTTAGTTCTATACTCTTAAGTCTGATATCATATTTGCTTGCAAATATTCTCTTCTACATGTACCAAATACAGTTCAAAAGCTGTGAAATTTATTAATGCCTGGACAATGGAACAACCAGACATTTATTTAAACCCTTTTCTAGATATGTTGGTGATACCATTTATAAATAACGATGACCTTAGGATTGGTAGGCTAAGCAGGTGGCTCTCCCTAATATGTGTAGTTTGTATCCAGCCAAGTGAAGACCCAAGGAGAGCAGAATTGCTGAGTTTGTGGGGGGGGACAGCTGCTGCCTGGCAGATTGGTCCAGGTCATCTGTCTGCTAGCATCTGTGACAAGAGCCACAGCTATGGTTCTTCTGGGTCCCCTGCTGTGGGATGTTCTGTATGGCAAATGTGTTGCTGATTGGTCAATAAATAAAACACTGATTGGCCATTGGCTAGGCAGGAAGTATAGGCGGGACAAGGAGAAGAATTCTGGGAAGTGGAAGGCTGAGTCAGAGACACTGCCAGCCGCCATGATGAGAAACAGCATGTGAAGATGTCGGTAAGCCATGAACCATGTAGCAAGGTATAGATTAATGGAAATGGATTAATTTAAGCTATAAGAACAGTTAGCAAGAAGCCTGCCACGGCCATACAGTTTGTAACCAGTATAAGTCTCTGTGTTTACTTGGTTGGGTCTGAGCGACTGTGGGACTGGCGGGTGACAGAGATTTGTCCTGACTGTTGGCCAGGCAGGAAAACTCTAGCTACAGTCCCCAGCTTTCTGGATGTAAATTTGAGTTTCTCAGCCCCCAGAATAAAGAGCCAACTCCTTACAACAAAGTTCTGAGTTCTATTTATTTGTGTAACTTTAGCTACTATCAAATCAATTTGGTCTTTGTAAAATATATTAATAAAAGTCTTATGGCCTGACTTAAAGACAAATAAAATAAAGGAGTAGACAGTAAAGGAGGGGAATATGTTCTAGGACACACAGGGATGGAAGCCAACATACCAATATCTCGCTCAGAATATCAGTTTCTGATTTTACGACTACATAATTCAACTCCCAGTGCTGTTGCAGATATCTCAAGGAGATGAAAGAGGCTCAATGTAAGGTGTCAAGACATCTTTGCACAAGTACATTTTTATGTTCTAACAACCAACTCTGAGGAATATTTAGGACCACATGAGTGTGTGGCCCCTGCCTGTTCTGGAAATGATGGTTGAAGATGCTCTAGTTTAGCAAGAACTAAAATATTTATCGGACACAGCAACACAATAACTGCAGAGGGCTCTTTAAAACTGTTAAAACCTGTGAGATGTTTGCTAAGAAACTCCTTTCTGTGTCATTTATTGTCCTTCACCCCCTTGACAATCTTAAGTAACTTCCTTTTGCCCTTTATCTGTGAGATCACTTGGTTAAGTCGAATCTGACTGGTGATTCAGAGAACCTCTATGTACTTAGGCATTTAAGTACTTCTCTGGGTTAAGGGATTATCGTGAAGGTTTTTTTCTGGTGGGTGGGGGAGGTTATAATATTTCTAGCTCTTTGGAATCCTAAGATCCTTCTCAAACTTCTCAAAATATGGTCTAAAAGGTCTCAAACTTTCTTCTTAATTTTTTCCATTGTTATCCCCAACTATTTTCAATTCTTTCTTCTGGTTAACATAGTCCACTACCCATAGCTTCTTTCTGTTTCATTTTAAAACATTTATTAGTTTTTTAAAAATTTCACATGGTGTTTACTAATCATATTCTCCTCCCCAACTCCTTCCAGATCAATGCTGTTCTTCCCTACCCATGCAACTTCATGTGTCCTCATTTTTTTTTAAGGCTTCAAATCCAATTTGTGCCATTCAAATCTTGTATGTGTGGCTATGTCTAGAATGGGATCAGTTTACCAGGGGGGCTACACATTTAAAGAAAACTAACTTTCCTTCTCCCAGAAGCTGTCAATTGCCAATAACTTCTAACCCAGGGGTGGCATTTTGTGCCTACCTCTCTTCTCCATGGGATTTGGTCTGACTGGAACTCACACAAGCCTTGTGCATCTTGTCACAGCTACTACATATGTGCATTCATATGTGCATCTACCCTGCTGTGTCAGAGAAACAGTATTTCCTTGTAGTCATCTGCCACCTTTTACTTTTTTCCCACCCCATCTTTCACCAATTATCCCTGAGCTTTAGGAAGAGGGTGTGATAGAGATGTTCTATTTATGGCTGAACCTTCTTCAGTCTCTTATCTTGACCAGTTGTAGGTCTCGGTTAACCATCATATGCTGCCAATAGAAACTCCTCAGATGAGGGTTGAGTGATTCATTGATTTATGGACATAATGATAAGTCATTAGAGTTGGCTTAATGCTGTGTCCACTTAGTAGAAAACCAGTAGATTCTTTCACAGGGTCTATGGCCTGTCTACTAGAGGTCTACTGGTCTACTACAGGTCTGTGGACTGATAATAGTACCAGGTATGGGCTTCATCTTGTGGAATATGACTTAAATTCAATCAAAAGGGAGTTGGCTACACCCATGATGCTTATGTCTTGATTGCACTAGTGGACATACATGGCCAGGCTGACAGTTACGGTAGCTTGCAGCGCAGCTGGCTAAGATGGCAATTTTACCTTCACTGTTTTCTCCCTCTCAAAAATTTTTGCTTGATTTTTTAATGCCTTGTATTTTTAAATTTTTTTTGATAGAGTGCTGAAACTTTTCTGTGTTTTCTTCAAGCTTGTTAAGATTCTGTGTCTGAGAGTTCTCCTATGTCAATCAATATATGTGGAACTTCTGGAACTTTATTTGACGTTTAGTGAAGTCATGGTCTTCTGTAAGCATTGGACACTTGTTGTCATGAAGTGGGATCAGTACATTGAAGAGTGAGGCTTGGATTCTGGTCTTCTTACTATCTTCCTAATATGGCAATGTGTTTGTGTATGCAGAATTCTAAGCAAGCTCTTTATTTTCTCAGAGGTGTAGTGACTTCTGCTATTTCAGCAGTAGAGGTCAGTCATGTAGAATCTTCATAGATGGGCCAGCTGCTGATTTCTATGCCACATCTGTGTCCTTGAACTCTGCCAACCTGTGTAATATTCAGAGCCAATAGTCTGCCATGACCAGCACTCCACTAGAGAAAGAACAAAGCTCAGGTTGCTATGAGTTTCCTACTACTGAGGTAAGCTTGTGGTCCAATACCTCTATAGCTAGACTTGGGTGCTCCTGTTTGAGTTGGAAGCCCATGGATAGGATTTGTGTAGCTTATTCTCAAGATGGCAACAGGCATACTAAGGTGTATCCATACACAATAAAAGAAACCTGACACAGAAAGATAAATGCTACATGATTCCACCTACATAGAGTCTAGAGAAGGAGAACTCAGACACAGTAAGTAGCTGGTTAATTGGGGGCAGGAATTGGAGAAGTGGGAAGACTTTGGTCACAATTACATCATTTCAATTATAAGTTCTAGAGTCTAATGTCAATGTGATAAATTTAGTTAATAATGATATATGATTAAAATTTTGTGGATATAAAATATTCTCAGCATACTCCTAAAAGGCAATGCTAAGGTATCATGAATATGCTAATTACTTTTACTGTGGCAATGTGAATATATATAAAATACATTGTGTACTTCATGTATTGCAACTGTTGCTTCTGAAATGTATTTGATGAAAAAGGTATTTATCACAATCTGCTTCTAAGGGATATACCTCTTCCTTATGGAAGTCTACTTCTGTTTCACACCCTATAGATTTTATGATCATAAATTTTACTTTTCTAAATGTCATAGGCCCTCAAATATATTTCATTGCTCATTTAAAAGCTCTTTAAAAAATAAAATAGGCACTAAGGACTCTTACAGATTTACCCATGCAGACACTCTTCTTTGGTCTGTACACGTCCTTATTTATATACATTATACATTTCTATCTGCTGGAGGGATTCCCTCTAATGTTTCTTGCAGTTTGAACCTGCTGCTGATTAGTTTGTTTTGCTTTGTTTTTTATTTCTGTTTTTTTATCCTAAAGATACTTTCATACAGAAGAAAATTCAACATCAACAATCCTTTCCTTAAAAATTGCTAGAAAATACCATGACCAAAAGCAACTTTGGGGGAAAGGGTTTATTTCAGTTTACACTTGCATATCACAGTTCATCATCAAAGGAAGTCAGGGCAGACACCTGGAGTCAGGAACTGATGCAAAAGCCACGGAGGAATCTTGCTTACTGACTTATTCCTCATGGCTACTGCAGGGCCACCTCTCTAGGGACACCACCACCATCAGTGGGCTGGACCCTCCCACATCAATCATCAAACAGGAAAATGTACCACAGGTTTGCTCAACAGCCCATCTGGTGGGGGCATTGTCTCAAATGAAGTTTCTTTTTCCCAGACAACTTGGCTTCTGTCAAGTTGACATAAACCTAACCAGGACAAAGATCTCACTTCATTGTGCTTTAGCTTACCTTGTTTACAGGAGGAAATATGACCCTATCCTGATGTTTGATTCGTGGGATGTTGTATATTTTCTTTGTTTCTGTTAGGTCCTTTTACTGCATTCTCTTTATTCCTGGTTTGGTGACTGCATGCCACTGTGTACCAGCCCTTTTGCTTCCTGTGTTTGGGGTTCTCTGAGTGTTTATGATCTGTGGGTTAGAATATTCATCAAATTTGAAAATTTGTAGTCTTTTGCCTCCTTAGATCCTATTTTCTCTCCTTCCTACTACATAAATGTAATATTTTTCTATGCTATTCTCACTCTATACATATTAAGTTAGGAAGTCATTTGATATTGTCTCATGATTCTTTATTGTTTTCTCTCTTCTTCTACCTTGAGTCTTCATTTTCTAGGTGTTTAATTTGGGAGCATATCCTAGCTTCTTTTCCGGTGCTATGATAAAATAATCTGATTAAATGCAACTTAGAGGAGGAAAGTGTTTATTTCATCTTGCAGGTTACAGTGAATCATTGAGGAATATTTGGAAAGGAACTCAAGTACAAATTTGAAGCAGTAAAGGTGGAGGAATACTGATTGATGGCTCATTCACTGATTCTCAAGGCTCATGCTTAGTTATGCTTCTTATACAGCCCAGGTGGACTTGCCCAGGGAATGATGCCTCCTAAAGTGAGCTGGGTCCCCCTATATTAATGAACAATCATGATATCCCTCCAGACATGTATATAGCCTAGTCTGACTTAAGCAATTCCTGAAGCAACTTAGGGGAGGATAGTATATGGCTTTCAACTTCAAATCACAGTTCATCCTTAAGTCAGGGCAGTAACTCTACATAGAAACCATGAAGGAATACTTCTGGCTAGATTGCTCACAGGCTCATGTTTAGTTAGCTTTCTTACACAGGTCAGGACCACCACCTGCCCAGGTAATGAATGATGCTGCCCACAGTAGGCTGGTCCTTCCTACATCAATTAGTAATGAAGACATCCCCTCACAGACATACCCACAGCTCAATATATTCTGGGAAATCCTTCAATTGACACTCGCTTCTCAGTTGACTCTAGGTGTCTTAAGTTGGCAGATAAGCTAACTATGACAGACAGTCATGTCTCTCTCTCTCTCTCTCTCTCTCTCTCTCTCTCTCTCTCTCTCTCTCTCTCTCTCTCTCTGTGTGTGTGTGTGTTATGTGGTCCTGTCCTCCTGCAAGTGAATGAGTGAAATACGAATACCTCTGTCCAAATTGAGATATGAATACCTCTGTCCAAATATGTATGACTTTCTTTGAGCTGAGAATGTAGCACCTTTGGTAAAGGGTTTGCCTAGAATATTCAAAGCCCTGAGTTCTATCCCCAGTGCTGCATAAGCACAATGTGGTGGTGCAGGGTGTAAGAAAAAATGAAATAAATAAATGTTTATTTCTATACAAGTCCCATATCCTGCTGCTTCTGAGTGGCCAGTCATTTATTCTCAGGGAAACGTTACCAGATATTGGAGTTTCTTCTTGACACCCATCACATTTCATCCCCAAATCGAATCAGCCTACAACTGTAGTTTTCTCTTGAGGAAGAAATTCTAAAAATTGTCACTCTTCTTCCTGAGAGCGTTCTGTGCAAGCCGGCACTGTCATCATTACCTCTATCTGATTCAATGTCATAGAAACGCAAGTCTTAGACAAACCGTCAATAGAGTGCTTTAAAGGTGAGCATCTGATAAATAATTCCCCACCTCCATCACCCACACACATTTTTTATGAAGCAAAAGTGCCTTCTGCAGTTTCTTGACAAATGAAGGCTCTGTCAGGATTATTGTGCTCGGAAAGGCGGTGAATACAGAGCTGGAGTCTAATCTCCCCATGTATTACATTGAAGTCCCCTTTTGTCTAGTCTAATGTGCTGAGAATCAGCTTAGGAAACCTCAGGCCAGGCCTCCACTTACACAGTTACAGCCTGATGGAAATGCTGAATGGGGTTTCAAGTGGGGCTAGAATTCAGTTCTCAATGTCAGGTGCTCACGGTGTTTCTTAACAGTGGTGGGGACCTGCCATCCTCCCTCTCTCCCTTGCATCCCCTTGGTCTACCCTCTCCAGACCTCAACTCTATGGGAGCCCATTACAGCATCTTGACTCTGCTCTGAAGCTGCCTATTGTTCGCTCAGTTTTCAGTTGTGAAACTTGGGATCTGAGCTGCAAAATCCTATCCAGCCTTCTCTTCAGAGATGGGGGAAGTGGGAAACTTGATGTGGACAGGACAAACACGGGTTTGATAAGGTTGTGACTAAAGAGGAGACAGACCGGGGCATACCCCACTTCCAGCAAAGTTAATGCTACGGCCAGCCTAGCACCCTTTCCAGAAAACTCCACAGGGGATGAGGGTCTCTATACTCCTCCATCTTGCTTTCACAGGACCGCATCCCATCAAAATATTTCCCTGGGTGACCCAGGGTCCCAATTCCAAATCTCTGTTGGCCTCCCTGCTCAGACTTCTCTGACAAATCCCTTGGATACAAAAATAAGTTATTGTCATTAATATGATGCTCTATATTGGAATAAGGCTATATATGCAATATAGTTGTGTGTGTGTGTGTGTGTGTGTGTGTGTGTGTGTGTGTGTGTAGTGTATTAATGTGAGTGTCTTTTTCTGTGACTTATTGTCTTGAGACAGGGTCTCTTACTAAACAGTAAGCTTGCTACGTCAGTTAGACTGGCTGGCCAGTGAACTCCTAGATCCTCTATATCTCTGTCCCTCTACACTAGAATTACAGCTATACTCAGCCATGGCCAGATTTTTACACAGTTAGTGGGGATTCAAACTTGATCCCTAATGCACACACAGTAAGTGTTCTTCTGCCACTGAGCCACCTCCCCAAGGCCCAAGGCTTTGTATTTTTAGAAGCACTAATACTTTCAGTTTCATATTTGACCATATAATGCCGACTGATCACCTATTCCCTCTTCTAACTGTAGGCTATCTGAGCATGTGGTGGAAAGGAAAGCTACTTCTATTGTATCCTGTGATGTCTAATAACATGCCAATCATTTAACCCTGGATGTTAGTGCCGAGCCCCAAGTGTCACCAGGTGATGCCTCCCTTTGCCTCCTTTCTTTGGTTGTGGTTATATAGGCAAAGGGGAGTAACATGACTGTAGCATTTTCAACCAGACTCTCTTCCAGTATTACAAGTCTTGAACATATGAATCCAAGACGAAGACAAACCTATGTCCACTCATTAGGGTTATCGTGGGTGCTGGAGTGGGTCTGGGTCATAACATGGTAACCAGATGTCCTATGTGGATGCTTACAAGTTATCTATTATTCTACTTTCTCTCAAGAATATGGGTCCAGAGATACACCAAGATCACAAGGAGTAATTCTTAAATTGCCCCCCTGGTTTGCACCAGTTATCTCTAGTAATTGATCATAAACATCCACATCTTGCTGGATTTAGAGCCCCATTCCATCTCAGGCACAAGGTAAAAGTCCTCTTAGCCAGAATGGTGATAGCTCTCACCACATGGACCATGTTCCCTGTAACTGCTGATGAAGTCAGCACAGCACATCCTGAGCACCCTCAGTTACTGGCACACTCATGAGATGTTCCTGATTCTCGGCTCATGCCTGACGTTCCTTCCTCAAGATCTCAGCCACATTGCATCAATGCCAAGTAGGAAATTGAAGGAGAGGTCTAGTTTCATTTCTATTGCTGTGACAAACACTGTCACCAAAAACTGCCTAGAGGCAGGAAAAGGTTGATTTGGTTTACACTTCCAGGTTATAGTTCGTCATTGAGGGATGTCAGGGCAGGAACGTGAAGCAGGAACCATGGAGGAACTGTTTGCTAGCTTGCTCACTTGTGGGTTTGTGACCACCTAGCTTTCTTTTACTCAGCCTTGACCACCTGCCCAGACAATATTGCCACCCACAGGAGAGCTGGGTCCTCCCACATCAATTAGCAACCAGCCAGTCTCCTACAAACATACCCACAGGCGATCTGGTCAATTCCTTATTTGAAACTCCCTTCTCAGATGACTCTCAACTGTATCAAGTTGGGAGGTAAAGCTTATTTAGCGTCTGTTTACATGGAAAATTCTTATTTTTTTTTTTTCAGTTTCCAATTCTACAAGTTGCCTGATAACCTTCCAATAAAGACTTAATTCTTGCTTCTGTTGACTGAAATAGCATTCTGTGATTTACGGTCAAAGAGTCATCATGACACACACATCCTCACACTGAGGGGCTGAGATCAACACTTCTATGTCATATATATGGTAAAACACGTTTAGAGGAGTTCAGCCACTCAGTATCCTAAGATGCCATAGTGGATTTGCAGCAAAGTTAGAACTACATTATCTCTCAGCTTCTAGCTCTCACATCATCTACATAGCTATCAGCATCATGTACTTTATCAAAGAGGACTCCATTGATGAACACTGATGATTCTAGTCTGGGATGCCACAGAAGCTCCAAGAGAGATGAACACATAGAGTGTAGGTGGAACATGATAGGAGGAAAGCAACAACCAAGACTGAGAAGGGACAATGAAAGGACCACACTCAGCCAATCAACCCCTGTATATCCCGAACTCCAGAGCTATGGACTGAGATGTATCCTACCAAAGTGGAATCCCTAATGTCCATTGTGACTACGTTTGAAGACGGGGCCTTTGAAGAGGTAGCCAGCATTAGTGAAGAGTGGGCTCTAGGCTCAGGGGCAGAAAGCATGGTCTAGGTGCTGCCTGTAGGCTGCAGGCACAGTGATTGTGGCCTGGGCAGCTGGCATCAGGGTCAGGGTAGTGCCCAGTCACATGATTATCCTGGTTTTGGGCAACAACAGGATATCCAAGATACAGTATTTACAGTGCTTCAGAAATCTTGAACCAGATCAATGACTCTTTGCAATAAGTATTTGCATGTAAAGCTGTTTGGGCAAAATAAGACACTATGTTACATACAGAAGATTGCAATGCCATGTTAATAAATGAATATGTGATAGAGAAATGAAAAAAGATGGCAGAATGGAGAGGCAGGGTGCTGCAGAAAGAAGCTGAACTAGAGATGTGGCAGCTGCAACAGGTATGGGGGGCCAGCCGTGGTGGACAAAGGAGCATGTCTTTTCAGAGAAAAGCAGGTCCTCAGGCTGCCAGGAGACTCCGCTGCCTGCCCCACCCCTTCACTGCCCTCTAGGCCAGTCGAGCTGCTTGGCCTGCAGCCCCTGTTGGCTGCTGCTCATGCTGCTAGCCCTGCTAGGGGGAGGGGAGCACAGGGCTACAGCAGGGAGGGAAAGATGGTATACAGCACCCTGGAGCTCATGCAGATCCCGCCCTGGACATGCTGCCCAACTGCATGATCACCCTGACTCTGAGCAACAAGACATCTGAGATGAAGAACAGTTCATTTTTTTATTAAGCCTCCTCAAAACACTTTGGTGGTCCATGCTGCCTGCCATTGTCATTCCTCAAGCCCTGCCCACAATTTTGTTTTTGAGGCAGGGTCACTTACTGGCTGGAATGCACACATTAGTCTAGGCTTATTGGCCTGAGAACCCCAGAGATCCTCTGCTTTCCAGCACTGGGTTTATTTTAAATGTGCTACTTGACTTGGTATTTTTTGGGAGGGTGGGGTGGGGAGGAGAGGCATTCCAGGAGTCAAACTCTTGCCCTAATGCTTGCAAGGCAAGCACTTAATTGACTAAGCTCTCTTCTCAGGTGCCATTCTTCCCTTTTCATCAAAGGGTCCAAGATTGTCTCTCCATGTGAATAGTAAGATGAGTGGGGCTGCTATCACGTAGCATTGTGTGTCAGAGGCTCTGATAAGATCCACCAATGTGTTTAATCATTAAAGTAATACCATTATTGACACTCCACAACTGAGAAGGGAGAGAAAGAGAGGGAGGGAGGGAAAGAGAGAGAGGGCTTTTTTGTTTCTTGGTTGGTTGGTTGGTTTTTTTGTTGTTGTTTTTGTTTTTTGGGTTTTTTTTTTGTTTTTTTTGGCTTTTTGAGACAGGGTTTCTCTGTGTAGTTTTGGTGCCTGTCCTGGATCTTGCTCTATAGACCAGGCTGTCCTCGAACTCACAGAGATCTGCCTGCCTCTGCCTCCTGAGTGCTGGAATTAAAGGCGTATGCCACCATTGCCCAGCAGAGAGAGGTTTTACCCAGGAAGAGTAAGCAACAAAGCTAGGAAGTGAAACTGCCTATCTCTGATTTCTGAAACCCATTCCTCATGTTAACTTCTTTTTTTTTTTTTTTTTTTTTTTTTTTTTTTTTGGTTTTTCGAGACAGGGTTTCTCTGTGTAGCTTTGCGCCTTTCCTGGAACTCACTTGGTAGTCCAGGCTGGCCTCGAACTCACAGAGATCCGCCTGGCTCTGCCTCCCGAGTGCTGGGATTAAAGGCGTGCGCCACCACCGCCCGGCTTGCGCCACCACCGCCCGGCTTGCGCCACCACCGCCCGGCTGTTAACTTCTTAAGAGTAATAAAGCTGAACATTTGTTTTGGAAATGTGTAGAAAAATAAAAATATTAGCCTTTTGGTAGATTAAGCATTCATTTAATCAACTTGGGTAGAAGGAAAGGAATGAGAGATTAGGTAGCAACCATTATTCACTACTAATTGCTCCAAAAAAATTAAAAATAAATAAATTAATAAAATGAATCACTGTTATAAATGCCTAGGAGGCACCTTATCTTTCCTAACAAATTTCACTAAATAAATCTTTCTTTTTAATTTAAAAAAAAAAGTTTTATTAATTTTGTTTCATGTGTGGATGTTTTGTCTTTATGCATGTATAGGTACCACATGCATGCAGTGCCCACAGTAGTCAGAAGAAGATATTGGATCTCATGGAACTGGGGTTATGGATCCTTGTGAGCCATTTGACGTGGGCTCTAGGAATCAAACCTCTAGGAATCACTCTTCCTCTGGAAGAGCAACCAGTGTTCTTACCCATGGAGTCATCTGTTCAGCCCCTCAGTTAACCTTTCTTAACCATGACCATCAGGCCAAGACTCATAATTGGTCTTGTATTGTTCATCTGCTGTATTTAATTGTACATATAATATTCCTTTAATAACAAAGCTGGACATGTTCATCTGCCATTACTGCTTTAGATGTTCATCAAGTACATCTTGATGTACATGAAGTACATGGCCTTCAAAACATGTGAGCTAAGACTGCCTTTCCTTTGCACTAGAATGTATTGGCACCAAGCCACATCTTCCATTTTGTGTCAGGTGGTAAGTAGGGGTACTCCAGAAGAAGGTAAACATGTAATCATACCCTCCTAAATGGATCCTTTAAAAGTGGCAAGTATCAAGTCAGTAAAAGTATGGTAATGACACAGGATGACACATGCAGGAGATAGAGGTAGGATGGTCATAAGTTTGAGGCTAACCTGGGCTATAAGCAACTGAGAAGCTATCTCAGAAATGTATTTATCTGGCTAAAGGTAACTATTAAACATTAAAAGTATCTAGGCACACAATTGTACTTTTGTTGCATGATGCTCCAATGAGTATATTTCCTGGCTACAGTTTCTTAAATGTTTCTTTGAGATATTTGGGTAAAATTATATTCCTGTACCTAATTTACTATCTTTGTTCCATTAAACCTCAGATGCTAGCTTTATGATTTTTCTGTATTATCAAGGGCATCTATCTCTGTATTACATCTATCACCATCATTTATCTGTCTATGTTCTATCATCAATCTTTCTATCAACTATCATTGACCTTTTAGCATCAATCTATCAATCTGTCTTACTCTATATCATATATTCATCCTTCTTTCTCTCTCTCCCTTCCTCCCTCCCTCCCTCTCTCTCTCCCCCTCTTTTCTTTCTTTCTTTCTTTCTTTCTTTCTTTCTTTCTTTCTTTCTTTCTTCTTTCTTTCTTTCTTTCTTTCATCTCTGTCATCTACTTATCTTCTAAAGATACCAGTCACACTGGTGGTGGTGGCAGCATACACTGGTAGGATTTGCTGAAGGAAGTGGAAGCAGGGGGGTCATGAGTTGGAGGTCAGCCTGGGCTACACATTTTCAGCAGGGCAGTGACAATACACAACTTTAATTCCAGCACTTGGGAGGCAGAAGCAGGCAGATCTCTGAGTTTGAGGCCAGCCTGATCTACAGAGTGAGTTCCAAGACAGCCAAGGTTACACAGAGAAATCCTGTCTCTAAAAACCAATAATAATAATAATAATAACAATCACTATTTGTTGTTATATTATCCATCTATCTCCATCATCTATCACTATTATCTTTGTATTTATATATTTTATGTATGTATTACCTCTGTCATTTATCTTCTATTATCTATCTATTGGTGTCGATTTCTATTACCTGTCAATCATCTATATATCTTTCTTGTCTATCTATCATCTATTATCATTTGTCTATTACTATCTATGTCTACCATCTACATATCCAATCATCTGTCTATCTGTCTGTCTGTCTATGTATCTATCTATCATATCTATCATCTATTTCTCCAACTACCTATTAAGTGTAAGGACACAAGGCTTTTTTTTTTTTTTTTTTTTTTTGGTTTTTCGAGACAGGGTTTCTCTGTGTAGCTTTGCGCCTTTCCTGGAACTTGCTTTGGAGACCAGGCTGGCCTCGAACTCACAGAGATCCGCCTGCCTCTGCCACCCGAGTGCTGGGATGAAAGGCGTGCGCCACCACCACCCGGCAGACACAAAGCTTTTAATCAACTTTGTTTCTTAATCATGTTAAACATTTCCTGAAATGTTCTCTCAGGTCATAATGGTGATATCAGCACAGCATCATCATATGTATGTTGCCACACTCTATATATCTCAATAAAAATTGATTATTTATAGCTTAATTAATATCATTTCTGCATAATATCTCTCATTTGTATTGTTGTGATTTGAATTCTTGATGATGAGTTCCTAGTGGCAGAATTGTGGGACTGAACATCACATTCATTTGGAGGCTTCTAATACACACTGCTAATGGCACTCACTAGCTTCCCTTCTCGGCAGTCGGGAGGTTTTCATTCCCTGCACCACTGGTGTTACCATTCTTTCACTATTTCCTCTCCAGAGACATAATTAGACTCTTGTCCTGCCTGGGCCTTGAGCATAGAATGAACACTCTGGAAAAGAAAATAACAAAAACAGAAATAATAAATACACACAAATGCGCACACACACACACACACACACACACACACACACACACACACACATTATATATATATACCTTCACATAGATATGTATACACACATACTCACATATACATATATATGCATATATACACACTTAAACATATACACTCATATACATGCACTTGCATAAATCACACACACATATATATACATATATTCATATTTATGTACACATGAGCATATACATACATTTACACACATACACACAAATTCACATGCATACATACACATATACACATGTGCACACATATGCATACACATATACACAAGTATATATGCATACATATACATACACATATACACCACACACACATGACATGTAAACTCATACATACACATGACACATGAATGTGATTTTCTTCAGTAACTTGTAAATTCAATTCTTCAGCATTGCTGAAATCTGTTTTTTCCCTGCATGGCTCAGTTCAGTGTGTGAACCATTACCTCATTCTTTGGATCAGTGCTGCCATTAGCCTCATCTTGAATGTGAGTTGTAGCTCATGTGACATATATGATGTGTATGCCCAGTAGGCTTTAGCAGTCGTCCATCAAACTCCAGCACTGACCAGTATTGAAGAAAGAAATGGGCCTCAGGTGGCCTGGTGTGCTGTGGGCTCACAGCTCAATGACAGACGGTGGCTGTAACCAAGGGCCTCTGGGTGTGCCAAGGCTGTAACAGAGGCATAAAATTCAATGACAGAACAGAAATACAGCAGCAGAAATACGGTAACAAGAAAATGACAGTGGCAGTGTGACTCCCACTTTTAAAATGAACACTTTAAATTCCCAGGGTACACTGTGTGGTGCATTGATTGCTTTACAGGTCTTATTTCATTCAGTCAACACCATTTCAGTATAAAGTGGGCAATGTCATTGTCCATTTTCAGATGTGCGTGTTCTGGGACTTCTCCTTGGGCAGTATGAACAAATGTCTACTCACCCTGGACAAGCACCAGCAAACTAAAGCAATGGCTCCATCTGACTCTTCCTTGGTGAAATGGTGAGTTTATTGGGGTTACTGAGAAGATCATGGGTGGCTCAAAAGCAGCTGTGTTACTGACAAGCTCACTCCACAGAGAGAACTATTCATACAAACCGCACACCCAGAGCTCTCCGCACACTTGCAGGCATATGGGCTAGGTGTGTCTCCTTTGGCCATTAACGATTCCTACTTATATAACCTTGGTGGGGGGTGGATGGGGAGTGACAAAGTGTGTGTGTGTGTTCAGGATCTCCTAAGTTTCAAGAGTTTCCTGGGACTTATGGGTTTTGTTTCTTTCCTGAGCCTTGTTAGTTTCCTCTCTTTCTTGGAACTTGGTATCTGTCCAGTAAAGGAGGTTGCAGTTCATAGTGACAGAATTGTGAAAACTGGGGAACAGTTTAAGAAACTACCTAAAATTATTGAGGTTGGAGGCTGGTGAAAAGGCCCCATGGGTTCAGTGCTTGGCTCTTGAGCATGAAGACCTGAGTTCGTCTCTCTAGAACCCACAGATAACTGGACATGATAGCTCATGGCAATAATGACAATTGTCTGTAAGTCAATTATCCATTCCTGTCATTTTGGTACTCATACAGAGATATTGGAAGCAGAGGTGGGAGAATTCTGGAAGATCAGGGCTAGCTAGCCTGGAATACACAGTGGTGAAGATAGAGAGGCTGTCTCCAACAAGGTGGAATGTGAGAATCAACACTAGAGGTTGTCCTGTGACTTCTGACTGTGTGTTGTGGCATATGCACACACACACATGCACACGCACACACACACACACACACACACACACACACACACACACACACACACACACACACACAAAATAAATACTTAATGTTGTGTGGGTAGAGAACACTGGAAGCTGGAGAACTTTTACTTCAGGTAGGAGATTGAGGAAAGCATTTAGCCTTTCTGCATCCAGCAGCTGAGAGAAAGGACAGTCCAGGCTGGAGGCCAGCAATGCCATGGGAAGAGCCAGTTGACTAGGAAGCGAGATGGAAGAGCTGAAGAAAGGACGTGGGACCACATATAAAGAAGCTGGCATTTTCTTTGGAAAGCCTCAGATGCAGATGCAGCTGTTTGGATATTAGAGAGTTGGAACAGAGGAGACACTGCATTCTGAAGCCTTTGCCGAACTGAGAGATGAGAACAGAGCCTTTATGTGAGTCTTTCTCCAGATATATATTTGGTTTCTCAAGACAGGGTTTCTCTGTGCAGCCCTGGCTGTCCTGGAACTCGCTCTATAGACGAGACTGGCTTCAAACTCACAGAGATCCACCTGCCTCTTCCTCTGGAGTGCTGGGATTAGATGCATGGGCCACTACTGCTCAGCTTTCTGTTTCCGGAGTGAGACTCTTCCAACTATCTCAGAGGTGCTTTTGTGTCGAAAAATCATCTCAAAGTGTATCCACATATCTATGTTTCATATTTGATATCTTTAAGCAGAGATGGAACCACAGAGACGAAGCTTCCTTGAGCATCAGTGGTTTGTTCATGATGCGGGATCAGCCCAGAAGCCCCAAGTTCTTCTTCTCATCTTACAGAGATCTTTCCTCATTTACCAGTTCTTTGATCCCCATGAATATACTGATGCCCAGGGCAGAAGGGAAAGGATATTTAAATGCATATATAGCTTCCTACCATTCTTCCCTTGTTATCTTTACAATTTATTGACTCCTGGATAGACACAGTATCTTGTGAGGGTGGAATTGTTGATTGATTGATTGAATGATGTTTTGACAAATGGTACAATACTGAACCAGTGTTCTGCATTCAGCCAGTTGAATGAGTAAACCATCATTGGACCAGGGTGGGTGGTATCCCATCCTCTGATCTGCATTGGGCCTGAATTGGGATTCATAGTGCTATGTCTGGGTCTCTAGCCAATACCAGACAATGTGCATTAAGAGGGGCAACACGCAGCACATTGCTAACCGAGGAAGCTATTTACATTTATATTGGTGTCTATAATCTTGTTGGGATGGGGGCTCATTGTAATTTATGATGGCCTTGCTGCCTTCCAGGAAGCTACAATGAGCATGGATTTCACTTGTGTTTCTTAGCAGGAACCCAGCCTCCATCAATATTTGAAGGAATGACAGTTATTGAGAAGACTCAGGACCTGATTCTAGCTAATACATTATGATCATGCATATTAGAGCCAGCATCAGGATGCCATGAATGAATTAGCTAACAGCTTCTCTCTGAGGTTAAACCTGTCTCTGCCATTGTCTTAGATGAGTAACAGGCAGACTTTTTGGAGAATGAATTAAACCCCCACCCCTCAAGAAGTCACTTTTGAAAGGAACGCTCTAGTGGGAATCCAGGGTCTGTACATGATTGACAGCAGTTCGCCTGGAAAGTAGAGATGTGAGCAGTACATTAGGACCTTGACATAACCCTAAAGTTCACTTGCTATGGGCAGAGCAAATAAACCCATCTCTATAATGTGAGATACAAACCTAGAGAGCCAGCAATGGGGAAATCTAATTAAGGTTCACTCAAAGCCAGGACCTGGGATGAGACAAGCCTCCAAGGCATCCCATTGAAGATAACCTATGTGCTGTAAGTCATTGGTCTCTGTAGTCTTTTCCTCTTCTGAAGTCACTACTTTAATTCTCTCCTCTGTGATGTCCTCCTAGATCCTCTGAGTTTCCACAGACCTCTAGACTCTGTAGAAAAATACCGAGCAGTAAGGAGGTGGGTGGGGTTCTGTCTTAGCAAAACAGAAAAGAGGGTTTTAATTGTCTGCTTTCTATCCCTGTAAAGAAATGCTTGAGTAGATTGATGTAGAAAGAGTAAAAAGGTTGTTTAGTTTCATCACTAAAGGTTCTAGATGGAGGTAAAGGGGCCCCTGTTGATGACAGGCTCAGACTAGGGCTGCATCAGAACCCAGAGGGCAACAAGGAAGAGGCCAGGGTTCCATGATCCCCTGTGAGGGCAAGTCCTCTTATGGGGCTCCCTTCCGAAGACCCCACCCCCACCCCACAAGTACCTTTCAATAGGCACCCTGGGGGCATGTGTCTAACATGGCCTTCTGCTAGTTATTTTCCTCTGTTTCTTCCTTTGCTCCTTTGTGTTTTAGCTCATCCCTCCAATTTCACACATGCAGGGTGGGCAGGAAAGAAGTCATCAGGGTCAACATGTGTGTTAACATTGACCTTCAAGACAGAGAGCTCTGGTCTTGCAAGATGGTCTTAGAAAACTTTGGCTACTTTCTAACCTCTCCTGGCCTTTGTGTTCTCTTGTAGAAAATGGGGGGAAAGTAGTATTGTGTGTGTGTGTGTGTGTGTGTGTACTTACAGATGCATATATGGTGTGTGTGTGTTCTTCACATATGTCACAATCTGTGCATAGAAGTCTTGTTGAGCAGGGCGGTGGTGGCGCACGCCTTTAATCCCAGCACTTGGGAGGCAGAGGAAGGCGGATCTCTGTGAGTTCGAGGCCAGCCTGGTCTGCAGAGTGAGATCCAGGACAGGCACCAAAAAAACTACACAGAGAAACCCTGTCTCAAAACCCAAAAAAAAAAAAATAATAAAATAAAATCTTATTGACCTCAACCATCAGGCTATTGTTTGAGATCTGTATCATATGGCAGTTCTATGTTTGAGACAGAGTCTCTTTGTTGCTCACTACTGTATACACTGGTCTAATTAACCCACGGTCTTTGGGGTCACTGTTTCTAGTTCCTATCTCTCCACAGGAGCATTAGGATTACAGATATGTGCTCCAGTGCTGCGAGGGTCAGGTGGGGAGGTGGGGGGTGGGAATCGAACTCAATTCCTACCCCATACTTGTAGGGCAAGTACATTACTTACTTACTAAGCCATCTCCCTAGTCCAGAAATATTAAAATCTAATCTATTCACAGGGTTACTGGGAGAGTAAATGAATAAGGCATTGAGACACCCCCCCACCAAGCAGGCCTGTTAGTAAACACAGTCTTTTCACAATAGAGGGAAGGAGAGAGATGTACTGTGGATGATACAGTTGGATTAGACAAGGCTGCTGTCTAGAGGAAGGAGTCTCTAGCCTTGTGGAGAACATGTTACCTTTCAAGTGGAGTATCCTGGAAACTCAGAGAAAGCAGAAATCTGAGAGGCTAGAAATCTTAGAGCCTGTGACCTTGGATCCACAGTCTTGGAAGATGGCAATAACCATGTAGTGACATGGGACAGAGTGGCAGTAAGTGAACCATGATGACCACATCTTACAGACACTATTGTTCTTCTGATGTCACCTACCCAGCTTCCTCTCCTGACCCTAAACAAATACCTGGTGGCTGCCTGTGGCTGTGTACCCCAAGACAGTGAATGGCACTCAGTAATAATGTAATTTGACTCAGGTAAATATACCAGAGGATCTTTATGTGATGCTGTTGCAGCCCGCACTTCCAGGCTACCCTGGTATTCCTTTTTCGTGTTTTCTCCTACCCTCTTCACTCATTGCTATACTTACTGTATCTCCCTTCTTTGGATGGTTTATTTTAAGTCAACTAAAGAATGAGAGTCGTGGCTGGAGGGATGACTTAGTGGTTAAGAGCACTTGCTGTTCTTGCAGAGGACCTGAGCTGGGCTCCCAGCACCTATGTCAGGCATAATTCCAGATCCAGGGCTCGATGCCCTCTTCTTGCCTCCATGGCACTGAACTCTAGTGCATGTGCAAACGAGCATGCAAACACACACACTCACACACATAAATAAATATAAATCTATATAAAATTATGAGCATAAAGGAATTACCAAGTCCCTGTGAAGCAGGCACAACATTGAGCATTTCATGGGCCCCATGGCTTACTCCTTATAGTGCATTTTCTAGGTCAGGACTGTTGTATTCCAACCAGGAGGGTAAGTAGGTTGGGAATTTTAAGTGGCCCATTTGTCTGTATATCCAGGACAGGTACCTAAGAGCATGACACCAAAACCTAGGCTTTTGAGATAACTAAAGAGGTCTTTCTTACTCATTTTCCACCCTGGATTACTCAAAAGCTCCATTATACATGTCCTTACCATAGCACCCAAGCCTCAGAGGAGGCCCTGAATCCTATTGGCTGATGAGGTGAGTGAAGAAGAGTCATGCCTAGTAATATACTGATCTTCAATATTCATGCTAGAATGGCATATGTTTATGCTTATTGTCCTCCAATAGAAACAACAAATTTTAAGTCCACATATCCATCTACCTATTGGAAATAGCCACACCTTTAATATGCACTGATGAGGAACTTAAAACATTCGGTGAACAGCTACCATCACTGTATTGCCAAAGTCATCCAGGATTGCCTAGGTCTAAGCTTTTTCTTAGGTATACCTATTTGCTTCTCTTTGCTAAAGAACAGATAATCTCCCTTCCAGGAAGGTAGTTAACAAACCTATAAATGATTTCTTCTCTCAAGACTATTTCCCTTTAGTGTCTAAATGCTTGATTTCATTTGTATTTTCTTTTACCATGTTGTTTGTTTGTTTGTGTGAGACAGTGTCTTGCTATGTATCTCAGGCCAATCTCTAACTTCAGGCTCTCCTACCTTAGCCTCTTGAGCACTGAGATGACAGTATGTTCCACCATGCTTGGATCAAATATTTCCTTTTTATCCATTTATTTATCTTTCTCTTGTGTTGTGGAATAGAATATTTGTTTAACTATGTAAAAATGTGTTGCATTTGTTCATGTTGCAGAATAATTGTTTAACTATGTAAAGAAGTGTTGCTTTTGTTTCTGCTGTATATGTTTAGCTATGTAAAGACATATTGCTGTTTCGCTTTGCCTGCCTAAAGCACCTGGCTAGTCTCATAAAAAGCTGAATGGCCAATAGCTAAGCAGAGGAGGGATAGGCGGGGCTGGCAGGCAGAGAGAAAAGAGGAGCTGGCCAGCCAGCTAAGGCTAGACAGCCAGACACAGAAGAAGCAGGAAAGCAGGATGAACAGTCCATAGATAAGGTAAACAAGCCTCGGGGCAGCAGATAGATTAATAGAAATGGGTTGATTTAAGTTTTTTTTTTGTTTGTTTGTTTGTTTGTTTTTTTTTTAAAAAAAAAAAACTAGCCAGAAACAAGCTTCAGCTAAAGGCAAACATTCAAAATTAATAATGTCTCCATCTCATTATTTGGGAGCTGGTTGCAGCCCGAAGAAAATGCCGACTGTACTCCTATATGAAGGTGTGTGTGTGTGTGTGTGTGTGTGTGTGTGTGTGTGTGTGTGTGTGTGTGTGTGTGTGTGTGCTTGGATTCACTTGTGCCATAGTGCATATGTGGAGGTCTGAGGACAACTTGTGGGAACCATTCTCTCCCTTCCACCCTGTAACTCTCAGGTTGTCCACCTTTATCTGCAGAACAATCTCAAGAGCCAAAATATATAATATCTACGGGTGAAATCTCAGATTCCACAGAAATGGCAAGGAAGGATTTCAGCCAGTGTTGCCTCAGTGGCTCTTTGGATTATAGAATGTAGGTCTCTGTTTATGGGAGATAAAGGACTCCAGTCTTTAAAGTGAGAGTGAATTAGGCTGTGGTGTTTGCACTGTCCTTTGTAAATCTGTACCAGTCTCTGGTGGGAGTGACTCAGACTCTGAGTTATGCAAAACAAAGCCTAGGAGGTAGCAGGGTACTAAACAGAGACTTGAGATGTGGGTCTCCCAGGCAGTACAGCCACCTACCTACATACTAGGCAAGCATGGCCACATTCCTTTCTGTTCTTGCACTTCCGCCTCTGTCTCCCCCTGCTTGATGGGGCTGTTTGAAATGCAGCTCCTCCCCCACTTTAATGTGTAGATAGATGCGTGCCTCAGGGGTTTGTTAAAATGCAAGATTTTGAATCACCGGGTCCAGCATGGATTGACAGTTTATTATTCAAATAAACTTCTAGATACGGCTGACTCCGTGGGTCCGCAGGCCATACTGGGGACATCCACACTTGGAGAACTCTTGGGGTCAACCCTTAGGAGTCAACACACTTATACTTGCTGCCTATTATGAGTGGGGAACTTTGCTCGGGGCTGTTGATATTGAGGCAAAGGGCCAATTTGTAAGGACATTTGAAACGTTCACTTTGCAGTAGGAAGGGGAATAGACACAGCATTTCAAAACTGCATGAAAACGGGTCTTGAGGGTTTTGTACAAGCAAAAAGATGCCATGAAGGAGTGGTTTATTTGTAGGTGAAATAGGGACTTAGACATCAGAAGATCCCAGATCTTGTGAGAAGCTGGGGAGCTGGCAGCTGTTAGCTGTGTAAAGGGGTGCTCTCAACCCCGGAGGATGAGGATGCTGGAGAGTTCCTTTGTCCTGGAGAAGTGTGCTGAGGGTAGAGGAGAGAATTATTCGCATCTGTGATGGTGAATACATCTCACTCTGTGGTTGTATGTTGTTTGCCTCCTCATCTCTCCTCTGTCCGCACCACACTGGCTGGAAGCCTGTTGGGTAGTTCCAGCAAGCAGGATGCTGGGGAATGTAAGACAAAAAGGTCATCTTTGTCCCTACTCAGCGCCCAACAAGCCAAGTCAGTGAGTCAGAAAAGAAGCATGTGGGTGGATCAAGTGGCCTTAGCAGTGTGGTTATTATGCACAGCAAAAGAATACCTGCACGCAATGACAGCCACTTGGAGGAGACAAGACTGTCCCTTTATGATAAGGCAAAAGAGTAGCCTGATTTACAGATTACAAGAAAGGGGACAGAACTATGAAACAGGGACCAGCAAGGAAGGCATTCTCCCTCTGGTTCATTGCTGGACTTATAAGGAACCAGTTTTTCTCTGATGCTGAAGTTGATCACAGCAAAGTACCCTCAGCAGATAGAGGAGAGAGCTGGCTTAGTGAGCCCGTGGCTTGCGTGAGTCAGCATCCCTCTGAGATTCAGTTTTTCCATCAGAGCAGCAGCAAGGTTGGGCAGTTTCTTGAATGCTGTTTAATGATGGGAATCTGCAACGAAGACCAGACTATGCTGGTATATATAGACGTGGGAGAAAGCAAGAATGAAACCTTTTACTTCAGGTGGGAGCTTGAAAATAAGGAAATCTGTGAAGAAGTCTGAGCACAGTGGCATAGACCTGTAATCTTAGCTGTAATCTTAGAGGTGGAGGCTGGAGGAGTTCAAGACCATCCTTGGCTACACAGTGAGTTCAAGACTAGCCTGATCTACATGCTGCATGAGATCTTGTCTGCAAAGTAAAAATGGAGTCTGTGAAGAATACAAGGGATGGTACCAGGGATCAAATGGACAGACATTTGTCGGTAGGTACAACCTCAACATTATAAAATGAATACGTTTTAGACATCTCACAGTAGCATAGTGGCAATCACTGACATTGTTGTGGGGAAGATTTGAAATTCACTATGTAGAGAATCTAGTATTTTCCCCATACACAAAAGGGACAACCATGTGTGGCAATAGATATGCTAATTAGCTTGATTATGTCAATTAGTTCACAGTGCATATGCGTAATAAGCATTATACTGGATACCTTAAATACACACACACTTAATTTTCAATCACACCTTTATGAAACTGGGACCAAAAAGTGCATGGTTAGATTTTCATGTCCAACCTCATTCAAGATCCATCCAAGGTCACCCCTTCCATTTACACCACATGCTACCTGCTGCTGGTTCCTGTATACCACCAGATTGGGGAGTCCACTTGGTGAAGATCTGAGACCCTACATGTCTGTCTTCAACAGATCATAAGCAAGCTTCCGTCTTCATTCAGGAAAGGAGCCTTCATTTTCTTTCAGAGAGGAAGCTTGGCTGTCATGTTGTCCTCAGTGAAGCCGTCATGGTCCCTGCTGGGACTCTTTGGCCATCTTAAAGCCACTGGTACCTAGAAACTTTTTTGTGTCACCTTTTATTTTTCTGTCAAATGAATGTATGTGCAGTGTGTGTGTGTGTGTGTGTGTGTGTGTTCACATATATATATATATATATATATATATATATATATATATATATATATGAGTATTCTTGAAATTGTGTCTGCAGGCATGTGGAGACTAGAGATTTATGTTGGGTGTCATTCCTCAGTCATTCTCCACTTTATTTATTGAGGTAGGATCTCTTGTTGAACTCAGAACTTGCTGATTTAGCTGGAATCTAGCTGCTAGACAGTTTTCCTCAGAGATCCCTGTCTCTACTGCCATTGTGCTGGGAAGATTTTATGGGTGGGTTACCACAACCACAGGCATTTATATGTGAGTGCTGGGATCCAACTCCTCTTGTATGGCCAATACTTTATCCACGGAGCCATCTCTCAAGGCCTCTTGTCTCTTATTTATGCAAAAGAGAATGAATCTGTCCTTACACAGGCCTCCTTGTGTGTGAAGTCTCCCACTTGGCCCACAAAAACCATGACCTCTGACCCTGTGAACCTTTGTGATTCTAGATCCTATCTTCATTCTACATTTTCTGCATCCTAGCCTGAAAGTCTTCCTTCCAGTCTTTGGACACCCCAAATTTGTTCATGTTTCAGAGAATTCATCTAGTAGCTAGAATAGTCTCTCTCCAGAAAGGCACATTCACAGCTCATTGTCATTTGGTTGTTGGCTCAAATGATACCTCAACTGTCCTAAATCATGATGAATGAGGCATTCTCCCATGTCACCCTAGATGATGGCAAATGAGGCACCTCCACATGTCACCCTAGATGTGAACAGATGCCCTCCTCACATCTGCCTCTTGCCTTAAACTTGGGTTTGCTTCCTTTAAAGTGTTAATCTCTACAAAACATCATTTTTTCTCATCCTTTGCATCCAGGCTACTGTCTTCTCTGATCTTCACCTCCTACAGTACAGCAAAGACTGTCCTAATGCAATGTCCTCGGCCCTGCTTCCGTTCCTTAAAATCAAGACGGGTTACAGTAGACAGTCAGAGAACAGGTGTTGGATAAATAGAAAGAATGGCCCGGGGAGGTGATTCATGCTACACAAACCTGATGGCCTGAGTTTAATCCCTGTAACCCACAATTAAGATCTGTAGTCATCACCCCCTGCAGTGTGAAGGGAGGCAGAGGAACGAGAATTACTTGGAAGCTCCTGGCCCACTTAGCCTTTAGTATGCAGCTTGGCAGAAACAAGAGAGATCCTGCTTCTACAAGCTGGAAGATGAGAACTGACTCCCAGAAGTTGTCCTCTGGTCTCCACATAGTCTGTGATAGACAGGCAGACAGATGAGTGCATGTGTGCACATGCACGCGCTTGCGCACACACACACACACACACACACACACACGCACACGCACACGCACATAAATAGTAATGATGATGATGATGATGACGACAGAAAAGCAAGGGAGGAATAATGAAAGGAAGAAACTGAAGGAAAGAATAACAGGCGATGGAGAGGGGGAATGTGCAAGAAATACGCATCTGAGCAAGTGATAGACTCAGACGTTTCTATTTTGATTCCCGTAACATAACTTAATCACATATGAAGGAAGAGAGGTGAATCAGGTTTCTGTCTGTGGCTGATGTCCAGATTGTTCTAAAATCTTAGTGTCATTTAAACAGGTTTGAGTATTGACAAGTTGGAAACAACACTGTCCAAAGAGTCAAATTCAGTTCCAGGAGGAAGGTCACACCGGAGGTATCCAACATGCCTTAAGTCACCTCATGCCTCACAATGCCTCTTCATCCCTGGATGGAGCCCTAGCCACTCTCCATCAAAGCCCCAGGCTGTACCTTCAGACTCTGATCCCTGTGTTTAAAGTGAATCCATCCAAGCAGTGAGCTTGTTACTCTCTCTCTCTCTTTACTACTACTGTGAATAATATTCTCATTATTCATAGATATGGCATGGGTGTGTGGGTTCACACGTGTCCATTGAATGAGGACACCTTAAGAATGAATCTAGCCTTTCAAGGCTGCAGGAGGATCCAACCTCTCAGGACTGAAGCCCTTTCCCTTTGCCCAGGGCATTTTTATTTTTCTCGATATTTACACTTTAGCCAGTTGATTTCCATATGTTCAAAACAACCTGAAAGAAGTTTCCAAAAATACAATGCCAAGTGCAAATTCCTCAATTCATCAAGTACCACAGTTTTCCATGTTTCCTGAACCAAGTTTTTGCATAGGTTTTTTTTTTTTTTTAATCATTGGGAGACTCTCAGACAAGATTCACAATGGGCAACAAGAGAAACAAAGGGTATCTGCTAAACAAAAGATAGATTAGGGCTAGGTCCTACTCTCTGGAGCCAGGCCAGGTGTAGCCCAGTGAGAATGCCATCACACACAGACATAGACAGCTTCTAGTGTTGGCTGGGAGATGTGAGGTGGAAGGTGAGGACTGATGAGCAAACTCTGAAAGAGCTTGAGCAGATGTTTCCAGTGGTGGCTGAATATTTAAGCATTGGGAAGCTTTTAAAACTATGTTGAAGGACACGCCCAGTTGCTGATAGCACTGGTCCTGGGGAGGACAGAGAGAAGATGGGTTTGAAAGTTCCTCAGATGAGTTTATTGGGCAGCCATAGTCAAAACAACCATTCCAAGACCTTCAGATAGGCAGGCTGTGACTGAGATGTCCCCTGGACAGCTGGCAGGTGGCAATGGGATTCCCAAATAGTTTTTAAGTCAAGGGATGTTATCTATCTATGTATTTTCTTTTTCTTTCTCCTTCTCCTTCTTCTTTTTCTCCTTCTCCTCCTCCTCTTCCTCCTCCTCCTCCTTCTCCTTCTTCTTCTCCTTCTTCTCCATCTCCTCCTTCTTCTCCCCTCCCCATGTTTGTGTGTTCGTAACAATATGTGCATGCAGAGGCAAGAAGTCAACCTCAGGTGTCTCCATGATAGTCCATCTCTGCAGTAGAAATGGCCCTGTCTCCTGTCCACTTCATTAAAACTGCACCCACCCAGCTCCCCCTTGCTACACCTTTCTACATACCATTCATCTGATACGTGAATAGTTTGTCTTATTTTGTTATCAACTGATTGACATGTGCCCCTCACAAGGGCAAAGATACTGTTCCTTTGGTCCCTATATTTGATGCTCTGTGGCTGACTTAACAATGCTCATTCAGTGTCCACTGGTGAATGAGTGAATGAATAAATAAACTGTCAGTATGATATGTGTCCACATCACGGGCTCTGTCAAGTCAACACAGAAGACAAAAATAAGAAAAATCACCTTGTGGAGGTCACTGGAAAAGTCTCCCAGCAGACAGGATTCATTACCCATTAGCCGCTTAGTCCCTCGCGTCCTGCTCTTGGTGACACCCCATTACCACCACATGACATATTTCCAGATGGAGATTCCTGCTGCTGTGAAATGGCAGTGCCTGTGATAACTATAGGGGAGCATTTGACTTTAGCATTTTAGCAAAGTGAGACACAAGGAAGAGGACAAAGCCAGTTCTCCAGCTCTAGGAGGTGAAGGGTCAGCCCCAAGGACGAGAGCATCCTACCTGTATGGAGGAACTGCCCCTGGGAAAGAACACCCAGCCACTTCCCCATCAGGTAAGGGTTTCCATAGCCATTCTGTAAAGAAAGTGCACACTTGCTGACTAGGCAGGAGCTCCGTACTCTTGGAGATTTTTGTCCATTTTGTGGGACTTTTCTTTTTAGAGTCTTCTATAATATTAAAGAATCATGAAATGACCGGAGCCCAGTTCCATAGAACACAAAGGCTCAGGCGGTTGAAGGATGTCACATGTAGTAGTGAGCTGCCCTTCAAGGTGCTGGAAATAAACTTACGTAGACTGTTCCCATAGCAACAAGCAAAGTTGCATACACATAATGGAACGGGGCAGGGATTAGAAGTCCCTGTGCAGATGAGGAACTTCTCCAGCTGTGTTATGTTTGGATGGGTTGAATTGGATATTTTCTGCGGCTTCCCACGTTTTCCTGCTTGTGAATCATTTCCCTCTTGTCAGTTCTCTCATGGCTCCCAGTCGAGTCACAACTATGTTCCTTGTGCAGAAAGGCCAACGGCTGCACCAGAAGTCTCTCTTGAGCCTCGTCTCCTTTCACGCTCATCCACTCTCTTTGTTCTACCCATCACGATTTCTCTTCAGGTTTGTGCATAGTGCATGGTCTTTCTCACCTCAAAGCCCCCCTGCAATTGCACTCCTCCAGGTGGACATTTCGGTGTTCAGGGTCCAAGTAGGTATTGTTTTCCTATGTGGATAGCATCCACGGCTGGTCTTGCAATGTGTGTTTAAGGACCCTTAAGCTGGGCACAGTGGCACACATCTGTATGCCCAGGAAGCTGAATTGGTGGAATCGCTGTGCATTGAAGGCCAGTCTGGACTGTAGTGGGTAGCTGTTATCTAAATGCCCTGATGTACCACCCCTAGTGAGGTAGCAGGTAACTGTTATATCTACCTATGATCTTCAAATATATGCCCCCTGGGGCAAGGCCACTTGGGGCCCTTAAGACTTGGGATGCGTGTATGAGGCTCTCTCTTCGATACCTTGTGGTTTTGGATGCTGAGACACACCAGAGCAGATCTCCCCAGAGAACAGCGCTGGACTGTGCCTCACTCTTCCAGGATCCCGAGACAAATTCCTTTATTCTGTCTTATGAATTAACCACCAAATAAATTCCTTTGCTCATTAATCAGACTCCATGGATTGCTAGTGATATAATCCCATTACTGGACTACAGAGTAATACCCTGTCTCAAAATGCAAACAGCACAGAACAGGAGCCGTTGGGGTGGATACGGTAGAACATACCTGTAAACCCAGCACTCAGGAGGTGGGGGCAGGAAGCTAAAGAGCAAAACTCTGTATCAAAATGAACAAACCACCAAGAGCTAGGGGAAGGACTTCTTAGTCACCTGCCTCACCATGCAGTCTCTTTTCAGCTCACTCCTAGACCCACTCCTAGGCTTCTGTACTGTCCTACAGGTGATGAGAGGCTACTCTTGGAACTTTACTTCAGTGGACATCTCATACTTGGTTTCCCTTTTTATTTCCTTGTCAGAAAGGAACTGGGTAGAGTGGAAAGGGATGGAGAGAAGACAGGCTCCCTCAGGCTGCTATGTCTATGTCTCTCTACTAAGGCAGGAGAAGGTCAGCTCATTGCACAGTCATTCCATGGGGCAACTTCCTTTTGTCCCTCCAGACTTGGGTGCCGTGATTGCACAGGGAGATGATCCAGTGAGGTTTCTCCCTGCTTCTTTTCTTCCCCCTCATCTCCCCTTCTCTTTCTGTATAAGTAAGTACTGTGTGTTGAACATACCCCACCCCCATACCCATCTTTCCACCTTTTCTCATTCCCCACCTTCCCGGTAGTCCTTTCTGTTCACTTCCTCTTTCATATGTGTCTATATAAAATCTCAAAACTATAAATCAGGAGAAACAGTTTATTTGTCTTTCTGTGTCTGGTTTAACTCATTTAATATAATTGATTCTATTTGTATATATTTTCCTGTAAACAACATTGCTCAATTCTTCTTTGTGACTAAAAAAAAAAATCCCGTTATGTGTGTACACCACATCCGCTTAGCTGACCCTCTGTTGACAGATGCCTAGTTTGATTCTATAACTTAGCTACTGTGAACAGCCCTCCAGTAAACACCAATGTGCCGACACTGACTTACCATTGGGTAAACCCCAGCAGTGGTAGAGCTGGGTCATATGGAAGGTCTATTTTCAGATGGGAGAAAACTCAAGATTTTGTCTTAATTAAACTCTACCTTTTCAGTGTCTTTTTTTTTTTAAATATTTGTTGTCAAACTTATTACCCATGTCCACATTTTTCCATAATAAAATATTTTCAGGAGAGTCAGTTTAATATTTTCTGAAGATTTTTCTACTGATTTTACTAACAGAAAGTGTGTTTTGTTTGGGATTGGGAGAAATAAGGGTGATGTTATTTTCATACCTGACGAGATCTTTTGAAAATCAACTTCTGGGAGGAAATTTCCCTTCGATGTAGTGAGCTACTCGGAATAACTCCCTGTCCTTTTACTAAGGGCTATAAGAAGGTGACGATCTAATGCAATTATTTAAACTATGTCTTTCACTTAAAGCATAAAATTGCATGCTTGTTGAACTACCAACAAAGTGGGCTATAATTATAAAAGAATAGAATAGCACATGGCTTTATAAATGTTCGATCTTTCGTTCATTCACTTACCCTTTTATTGGGTAAGTATTAAGTGTGCTTTTTTCCCCCCAAATTAAACCCCCAGCTTTGCAAATTCCCCAGTGGCTCCTGTCTCAGGAGACTCAGCGGTCTCATTCAGAGTCTCCTGTGTGATTCATGAATTGTCCATGGAGTGTTTGAATGGAGGCTTTAAAAAGTCCCCTAAGGCTATCAGGAGCATTAAAAACCACAGATTGGCCTTTGCTTCTGATGATGTGGTTGGTGGAAAGTTGGGATGGCAATTGTCATTAGAAAACACCATCAAACTGGATTAAACAGTAGGAGAGGTTTTTTTTTTAAATAAACAGCTGAGCTTAACAGCCCTTTAGGAAAGTCCATGTGACCCCAAAATGAAGAGCCAGGCAAAGAGCCATAGTATGAGACCTTGTATGCCACTGGAAACAGCAGCTGTCTTGAGATACTTGAGACTTCCATATAGTTTCCAGGCTTTGAGCAAGATCACAGAGGCCCCTCCTTGCCTGTGCTTGTGTGTGCCTGCATGGAAAGGAGACCTTGCTCCCATCCTCACCTGGTCAGCTTTCAAAAGGGATCAGGAGTGGGTGTGGCCATCTTAATTGGTGCTCTTTGTCTCTTGGTAGTTCCTAAAGCACCTGCTTCCCTAGATTTGGGCAACAAATTACAGTGTCATTCTACTCAAGGGCCTTTCAGTGAGAAGATATACGAGCAAATGAATAAAAGTAGCACCTGGTAGCTCAAAGAAGAAAAAGGTGACATCTGGGCTTAGAGAGTTAGAAACTGATAAAACAACACCCTCTAAAGAAGAGGAACTAGAGTTGTGCCTTTACTTAGCACAGGAATCATAAGGATTGTATTTATGTGTGCGGGTAATTCCATTTGCATGTGTGCCCATGCATCTGTATGTGCATGGTGTGTGTGTGTGTGTGTGTGTGTGTGTGTGTGTGAGAGAGAGAGAGAGAGAGAGAGAGAGAGAGAGAGAGAGAGAGAGAGATGTGTGCGGGCACACACTGTGGTGCATGTGGAACTCAGCAGACAACTTTGTGGCATTTTCCTTCTGTCTTTACTCGGGTTCCAGGATCAAACTCAGGTCATCAGGCTAACACAGCAAGTGTCTTTACCTGCTGAGCCATTCCAAGGTTTCCCTGGCTAATATATAAAACCTACAAAACTCATTGACAGAAAATCATTCATAGTTTCTTTAACCAAGTTTCAGCAACATTCATTTGCTCTTTTTTTCCCTCCCATCTATATTTATTTAGACAAGTTTATTTTTCTTTGGTTTTATAATTAGATCATATTTTACAAATATTTTATGTGCTGGATTTTCACTACACATCCTGAAGAGTTCTGTCACCATGTTGTAATCTTCACACACAATATTTACAATGGCTATTTTTATTCAATTTACTGACTGCAGTTCAGCAATGCTCTACCTGGCGTATGTAAATTGTTGCTAATGTTTGCTATTTGAACAAATATTTTGCTGGGCATCTTGGAGTGTAAATCTCTCCTGACATTTAGAGGAGCTCCTAGGAAGTGAGGTGGAGCAGGTCACAGAAAGGGTGAGGCCACTGTTAAATGTCTTGCCATGCATGGGGTTGCGTACTGGTTGCTAAAAAGGGTGGATCAGTTTCTGTTCTGCTTCTCTTTGATGGAACTGGGCAGTCATTTGTTAGAACACTTTCCTGAGCAGGTTATGAATAGCCAAAGCGCTTTCGAATCCCTCACCACCAAGGGCCTTGCCCAGGAATTATCCATCAACCACTGGCAGGCTTCCTGCTCTGAGTCTGAGACACAGAAGGGAAGGAGAAGGTAACTCAATGAGCCCCAGCCTGTCTGTGGACCTAGGCACCAGAAATGTCGTAACTCAGAGAGTCAGGGTACAGAAGGGATATGAAAGCTGTAAATAGTTTCCAATTAGCATGATTATCTACATCCTGGGCTGCTGAGCGTTCTGCTGTATGCTGGGAAAAGAAGTGAGACATTCATTCCCTGTTTAAAAGGAAGGCCCACAGGCTCTTTCTGGCTGAAGGGACAGAATACCTGGGCTCAGCCTACAGGCAACCTTTGGATTGGAAAGCAGAAATATTACACGAATAAATGTATCTCTTTGAGCCAGAGATGGTTTAATCCCAGAATCAGGGAAGCTGAGGCAGGAGGATCAGATCATGAGTTGGAGACCACCCTGGGTTGAGACTTTCTGTACATATACACACACACATACACACACACAGAGAGAGAGAGAGAGAGAGAGAGAGAGAGAGAGAGAGAGAGAGAGAGAGAGAGAGAGAGAGAGGCTACAACTCAGCAAAGTGTTGGCTATGTAAACAGGAGGTTCTGATTTTTAGGTGTGCGTGTGAGTTTGTGACCCTAGCACTAGGGAAGACTCCCTAGAGGTTATAGGTCAGTCAGTCTAATAAGCTCTAGATCTCAGTGAGAGATTTTGTTTAAAAAACAAGGTGGAAAAATATTTTGTTTAAGAAAATAAGGAGGAAGATACCATGCAACCTTGATCTTTGTGCACAGACTTGTACACATACATCCATGCACATACACACACATGCATACACACATATGAGCACACACAGGGACTCATCTTCTCTGGATGAATCCTGCATCTAGAATACTTATGTTTCTGAATATAATCTTCCATTACAGAAGTGGAAAATACACTGGACACACATAGTCACTGTGTGTTTAAATTCTGTATTTCTCCTAAAAGAATCCATCTGACCTTGAATGAACTTGAGGAGGAAGGTAAAGACAAGGGGGGTGATTTATTCAGCTGATCATTATGGGGTGTCTAGCATGAGTTAGATGTTGCCCTTGGCTCAGGAGCTACATCAGTAAACAAAGCAGGGAAGCAGCACCCCAGTTCTGCATCCTGTGACCCATGCTTAATGTAAAAAATAAGTAGATTACAGTATCAGACAGGAGGTGACATGGCAGCTAATTTTTAGTGCCAGTTTGGTTGGGCTGTAAGGCCCAAATACTTGGTTTATAATTTTCATATATTTCTGTGGTTATTTCTGGATGATATTAACATTTAAATCTGTGGATTTAAGTAAAGCAGATTCTCTTCCATGGTATGAGTTGTTCTCATTCAATAAGTTGAAGGTCTCAGTAGAACAAGGTTTATCTCACTCTCTCAAGAAGAAAATCTACCAGCAGACTGCCTGCAGCTTTGAACCTCAACCTTGATTCTTAGTGGGTCTTGAGTCTGCCAGCCTATTCTGCAGACTTTAGACCTGACTTGTTTGCCTCTGGAATTGTGTGCTAATCCTAAAAGCGACCTCTCTGTCTCCTCTTCTGTCACAGACCTGTACACACTTTACTCGCTTTGTCTCTCTGAAACTGTGAAGAAATCAAAGACAAGAATGGGAAGTTGATGTCAAATCACCGCTTACCTCCTTCTCCTCCTGTCCAGTCAGGAAGTCATTTACATCTTTTGTCCTTGTTTTATAAACCATGCAAGTGGGCTCAAGATGTAGATACCACCACATTGCTTGTTCCAAAAATAGCCTGAGTTTAATCTGTGAGGATGAAGATCATTTTCTTGAGCAGAAAAATGACTTTTTTTTCTATCATCAGAGTTAATGACAGCTTTGCACTAATAAGAATATTATTACATTCTACTGGTTCTGAGAATCAGGGAGGGCTACCACACAGACTCCCGGGAATCAGCCCCAAGTTGTTGACATTTCTGTTCGAGGCTGGCATGCAGAGTCACCCACCTGCAGATGAAACACATTTGAGAGTACTGTGTGGGTCGTGTGTGTTTCAGCTGAGGCTCGGAAACAGTATAAGCGGATAACTTGAACCCATGACCCAATTGAAGTCTTACTTTCTCCTTTATCTCTTAAGGTCTCTTACCCAACTCTAGCATCTTCCTGAGCTAGCTAGCCTCCACCCCTTATTCAAAACAGCATTCTCCTGCTCAGATCTATGCCCAGTGACTCACAAGCTCTGGGCTCACAGAACCTTTCAACCCCCTAGGTGATTCTGATACATACTCATGTGGCAGTCCCTTGCCTAGTCCCACATCTCTCTGAGAGCTGCTGGCTTCATCCTTGGAAGCAGGAACATGCCCACATACACCTTGATGAGGGTGTTGGGGTTCTCCCTGATTCCAGGTGGCTTACTTCCCAGTGGCTTGGTAACACCTGAAGTTGTAATAGACTATGCTCTTCCAGCCCCTCTTTCCATGCCAGTCCTCTCCATGAACCCTGATGCCAACTGGTCAATCTTTTCCTTAGATCCACAATGCCCTCCTGTTCTCAGTGTCAGCACCAGGGTAGTATTTTCTTAGCACCTCAGAATTTCAAAGCATTCACAGAAAGAGCAAGACTAATAGTGTGTTAATGAGCCTGGCTCAGAAAATCAAATGTCCAATCACCTCTATTGCTTCATGTTCTACTTGCAAATGGCAGAGACCAATACTGTAGTTTTCCTCAGAGGGAAGTGGGGACTGGACTTTCCTGATTCTGAACAGTTGCCTAATGATAACGATAATGGCTTTCATCTAATAACTCTACTGGCTGAATTTATGCTCACCTTGGCTTAAAACATACTTCACAGGGTCCCAGGGGAATAGCCCCCAGAGCCTCATAACCCCTGCATCTGTTAAGGGTTCTGGGTCTCCCTGCTTACATAGCTTGCAAAGAAAGACAGCTAATGAGCTATGGCATGCAGTAATTAAAGCTGTGGGTGAACAGAAAAGGTGGCTGCTGCTGGCTCTCCGCTGTGTCATGTATCCAATTCATTGATGTGTTTCTCCTATTTTACATCTCTGTCCAGCTTTCTCCAGAGAGAGAGAGAGAAAGAGAGAGAGAGAGAGAGAGAGAGAGAGAGAGAGAGAGAGAGAGAGAGAGAGAGAGAGAGAGAATGAGAGAGAATGGGAGATGTGTGGTGGGAATCTTAACAAGCAAATCAGATGGCTCAGGCCCTTTGTTGGAGAGTGGGGCTCCATGGACTCTGAGCTGTGATGAGTTTGTTGCTGGGTATTGACTTGCCAGCATGCCAGAATTGGAGAGAAAATTGAGTGGAGATGTATGCACTTATGGAACTAGCAATTGGAATAGTCTATTGCCATTAACATTGGGCACTTTGCTCTCTCAAGAGTTCAAATATTGCAGCAGAGAGGTGGTGTTGGGCTAGACTGTGCCTGGCTTTGTTCTTGGCTGAGCTGCGGAAGGAGAGTGTTATAGGAAGCTCAAGGTGATTGGTGGAGAAGACCGACCTTCTGCAGGGGGGTTGGTGGAGAAGACTGACCTTCTGCAGGGGGATTGGTGGAGAAAACCTGCCTTCTGCAGGGGAATTGGTGGAGAAGACCGACCTTCTGCAGGGGGATTGGTGGAGAAAACCTGCCTTCTGTGGGGTCCTCACTTCCTGTGTTTCTCAGAACAGAGTAAAAAGAGCAGACAAGTTCTCAGCTTGTGGGGTAGCAAGCTCTCAAGAAACAAATCCTCTTAATAAATGTGAAGTTGTGGCAGACACTAAGCGCAAAGGTATTTATATAAGTGCTTTCCCTACTTTTCTCTAGTTCCTTACATAGCTCAAAATTAACAAAACAAAACAAAACAGAACCAGGTCTCTGTAGCCACACAGGCCTAAATAGTTGCTTTGTCTCCTGTGATATGCTTTGGGGGAGCTCATGTTATTATAATTCTTCTTCGTCTTTTAGGAATGTTTGGGATTCAATCTACAGAACACTCTTTCTAAGTCTAAATACAATTCTATCTTGATTGCTCTAATAAATATCCACCCCAAACCTTGTTTTAATGCCCAGTGGCACCCACTCTTCATCAGTGATTTGTGTTTATTTCATTTCTGACTCGGGCTGGTCAGTACAATATTGGTGATCCTGACTATTGAGCATTCACTCTGTGTCCAGGGCTAGGCTATTGTCACATTTCATTTTCGCAACCATACATGTTGCACTTGGAGAAGCTGAGGCTTGGAGATAAAAATTACTCATTCTAGACCACATAGTGACAAAATGATGAAGCCAATATCTGAATCCAGGTAAACTTGACAACCTAAGAACCTGCATTGATGATAACCTTGACATGCCATTTATGACTCATAATTTGAGGTTTCTTATGTCCACAGATGATGAAACACTCAGAAAGCAGATGGGAAAACCAAGGTCAACTTCACTAATCAGTTACTGTACATCCCTAGCTCCTCCTCCCTATCTGGACTTTTTAAAAGGGTGTTTAGCCTCCACATATTCTAGGCCACAGATGGTTCACCATGGGCCTCTCATTTCTTATCTTGCTTCTGTAAGATTCCAAGGTTGTCTCATCCATCCCACCATAGAAGGATAGTCCCTTTCTGTCTCCTGCCTTTAATTCCTACAGTAGGATATGTGACCCAGTTCCTTCTTCTCTGGAAGAAAGTGATAAGGTTTGGGTGTTGAGACCATGCACCCCACAGCAGATAGTTTAATCACCTTATAGTTGATGGCTAGGAAGGATGCTCAAAGACTGAGGAGGAACCACATGTCATTGAGAATCTCTCTCAGGTGTGTCACTTATGCTCCTCTCATTTGCATCTTAGATACCATAAAGTCAAGCTAAACATTTGCATCCCTTTGGGGTATCCACACATTCCTATCATCGAAATGGGAAGTCTCTAGGCTAAGACATAGCAAGCACAGGAGGAAGATGTATGTGAATTAATGAATTAATGAAGGCAGTGTTTCCCAAAGGTAAAGTCTCCACCCTGATCCAGATGAGATGGGATAATTCATGAACATTTCCCAAACTTTGTTACTTAATTTATGGGAATTTTGAAAAAAATAAATTAGAATATTAAGTGGTATATGAGGGCATAAATTTAAGTAGAAACAAGTTGTTTTATAGGAAGTAAATACAGAATTGAATAAATAGGGAGAATTATTCATCTTTAACAGATAGAATTATAGGTGGAGAAACAATGCATTAGTTTGTGAAGTGCATGAATAGTACTTCTGCACAAACAGAAGGTTCATGTGTCGAGGACTGAGGACTTCATATCCACCTGGAGGTGCTATTCTGGAGGTTCTGGCAATTTCAGAGGAAGGACTTATCTAGAGGAAGTGGGTAGTGGTTGCTGGAAGGAGATGATTTTTGTTTTTTGTTTTGTTTTGTCTTGTCTTGTTTTCTTTGTATTGTGCCCTTTGCTTCCTGTCTGCAATGAGGTGACGAAGCTCCTCCTCTACCCACTCCTGTCTCCAGAATATTCTGCTTAAGCACACTGAGCCAAATCTCCATCCCTCCATCCGATGAACCGAACAACATCGTGAGCCAAAATGGATTCTCCATTGATTATTTTGGCCACAAATAGGCATATGGCCACTGACTTAATAAAACTAATACACTAGTTGTAGAGATAGGAAAAGTCTTAAAAACAGAAGAGGTCTTCTGAAATATGGAGAATAACATATGTGAGCCTGAAGTAATGGAACACAGTAATTTCCTGTTTGGCTGATGGACTTTCACTTTCTTTCCTGTCTCTTGAGTAGTGTGTGTGTGTGTGTGTGTGTGTGTGTGTGTGTGTGTGTGTGTGTGTGTGTAGTACAGTTTTTGATTCATCACCTTAACATCTTTCCATAAAGTTTATTTGATGGAAATCAGAGAAAGGATGCTAGGGTCTACACGGGAAAGACCATTGACCATCCACCCACCATCCCTTAGCCAATTTTACTGGGGAGAATGACCATGAGAGAGACTATCAGGTATGGAGATCAAGTTGGGGATTATCAATGTAATTTGTAACATTTGTGTATGAGTATTTGTGTGTGTGTGTGTGTGTGTGTGTGTGTGTGTGTGTGTGTGTGTGTGTGTCTCTGTGTGTGTGTGTGTGTGTAGGCCAGAAGTGGGAGGGCATTAGGTGTCTTTCTCATTTGCTCTCAATGTTATTTATTTTGAGATAAATTCTCTTTCAATATGGACTTCATAGATTTGGCTGGAGTGGCTGGCCAGTGAGCTACCAGTGAGCATCTCTCCCCTGCCCCCAACCTCCTGGCACTGGGTTATGAACATGCACCCCCATCCCTAGCTTTTATGTGAGTGGTTAAGGATCTGAATTCAGGTCCCCATGCTTGTACAGCAAGACTTACTCACTGAGCCATCTCCCTAGCCTCTGCTGTAATAGAATTTTTGTCTTGCAACCAGGTCTATTGTGGTGGTATTGTGTTCCCCAAAATATTGTGCACCCTAATATACTTATCTGGGGTCAGAGACAGAACAGCCACTAGATACAGAGGCTAGAAAATGGTGGCACTCACACCTTTAATCCTAGCACTCCAGAGGTAGAAATCCCTCTGATCTCTGTTAGTTCAAGGCCACATTGGAAACGGCCAGGCATGGTGACACATGCCTTTAATCCCAGAAATCGAGCCTTTAATCCCAGGGAGTGATGGTAGAAGGCAGAAAGATATATAAGGCGTGAGGACCAGGAACTAGCAGCATTTGGCTGGTTAGGCATTTGGCTGGTTAAGCTTTCAGGCTTTCGAGAAGCACAGTTCAGCTGAGAGCCATTCAGATATGAAGACTCAGAGGCTTCCAGTCTGAGGAAACAAGATCACCCGAGAAGTTTGCCAGGTGAGGTTAGCTGTGGCTTATTCTGGTTCTCTGGTCTTCCAGCTTCACCCCAATACTTGGCTCTGGGTTTGTTTTATTAATAAGACTCTCTAAGATTCCTGCTACAGTCCATCTTTTGCTTCTGTAGTTGGTATGGTTGTTCCTTTGGCTAGCCTAAGGGTATGGAACCTTCGGGCTGGTTTGTAAATATGCTGCTTTGTCTCCCAGACCCATTAGTTCCCTCTTGAAACCCACACTGTGGATAATTCTTCTCTGCATGGTCCCTGGTGTCTCCATAGATGCAGCCACAATACTCTGCTAAGCAGGGGCTTATATAGTAAAAGTGCAGGTGGTAGACAGTCCCTGTGCCCTTTCAACACCCAGCTTCTAGATTGCAATTAGTGGAGAAGCACTTGCTTTAGCTCACACGGAGCATGTATCCATGTTTAGCACAAAAGGTTAATGGGAAAAGAAAGAACATGGAAGAAAGAAGAAGAAAGCATTTCCCCCTTCTGATTCAGGGCCCACTCTGCCACGTGTGGCAGCACACTCCTCAAAGATGGGAGGAGTTTCAGATGCTGGTGGCCTAAGGGAATTGAAAACCCCCAACTGCTTTCTTCCGTCCTCTGCTGTGACCCATTCCTCAGTTACCCACACAAAATTGGCCTCCTCTGAAACTTTCTCAGTGACTCAAACCACAGTGATCTCTCCCTCTTCCGATCTGTCACACTAATAGACTGAGATGCACAAAGCAAGATGAAATTATAATCCATTTTGCTTTATTTGCCAATTGTCTCATGTGCATATGTCTCTTTCTCCCCAAGATCAATCGTAAGCAACTCCAGAATAGACTCTGTATTGACTACTTGTGTGGTTGGACATCAGGGAGCAGTTGGGGCCATAGTAGAGGATGTCAGCTAACACTTGTTGCTTGGATTCAGTAATTTATGTATACAAATATATTTAAGATTTAATTTATTTTGATATAAATATGGTATTATATATTTGATATAAATATATGGTTTAAGAGTTATTTATTTTTATTTTGTAGGTATTAGTGTTTTGTCTGCATGTATGCCTGTGCATGCATTCAGGGAGGCCAGAAGAGGGCATTGGATCCCCCGGAACTGGAGTTACAGACAGCTGTGACCCATTCTGTTAGTGCTGGAAATTGAACTAGAGTCCTCTGGAAGAGCAGCCAGCGCTCTTAACCACTGAGTCATTTTTCCAGTCCCATATCTTTTTCATGCATAACTAGTTGCCTGTGAATGATGTGATGGATATAAATATAATAAAGGTAATGACCAAAGGTGGAAAGATCAGAAACAACACAGCATAGTCTCAGCCTCAAAAGAAACAGACTTTGGAGCAAAACTTAGGAAGGTGTGGCCTACTCTAACTAGATCATCTTCAAAACAACTCTAAATAACACTTACATTAGAGAAACATGCTTCTGCCTAAGCAATGAATCCCTCCTAGCAGTCATACCAATGACTTACCTGTGTTCTGAGATTCACACTGTTGTATAGGGACATGTGTGGATACATCATGCAAAAGTCATTGATGAGGGTGGTCTTCCTGTGTGCCTTTTGCATAGTGTTTCTGAGTTAGTCTTTGGTGACATATTGTCTTAGTTACTTTTCTATTGCAGTGCAAAGATACCATGACCACAAAACATATAGAAGAAAGAGTTTATTTGGGGCTTGCAGTTTAGGAGGGGGAGGCCCTGACCATCATGGTAGGGAGCATGGCAGGTGGGCATGGTGCTGGAGCAGTTGCTGAGAGCTTACTTCTTGATCTACAACCACAATGCCAAGAAAGATACTGGAAATGGTGTGGGCTTTTTGAAAGATTAACCCCTACCCCTAGTGACACACCTCCTCCAACAAGCCCACTCCTTTTAATCCTTCTCAAACAGTTCCACTAAGTAGGTACCAAAAATTCAAATATATGAGCCAATGCAGCCATTCTCATTCAAACCATCACACACATTTGGGTAGGTGTGTCCCTTCCTTCCTCCTTAGACTCCTGATTATTTCCCCCAGTGATTGGCATCTCTTTCCCATTTAAATCTGTCCTTAGTAAATAGCTTAGTAATTGAGCAAGTTGGGTTTTCTTGATCCACAGCCTGTGGGAACAGACTGTAATTTGACAATTAATTCACATCCTTACAATTATTCTCCCCTCTTGGAGAAAGCCTACCAGGAGCCGTATAGAATTTTATATTCCTGTCCTTCCTTCTTTCATGTGGTCTGTCCTCTTAAAGCTAGACATAGGTAAATAGGGAATCTGTCCTTTCCCAATCCTGCCAAGCACTGAGCTGAGAGCCCATGCCTGTGTACTGCAGCTGCCCGATAGAAGGGCTGGCTGCACAAGACTGTTGGGTACATTGCCATCCATTGCTGGTCTTACAGGTGATCCTGTGATTCCCCCTCCTGACTTCCTTCCAGTCCACTAATCACACACTGCCTCCCTCTTCTAGGGTCACTCTCAGACCTGCATGATGTTCCCTCACTACTGGGTTGAGTGACCTTTTCCATTACTGTGACAAAAAATACCTGCCAGAAGCAACCAAAGGAAGGGAAGGTCTCTCTTTTGATTCCCAGCTTGAGTACACCATGTGTTAGGGAGACCATTACAGTAGAAGCTTGCTTGGGGCAGCTGCTTCCAGGATGGGGAGGCAGAGAAAGATGGTTGCTGGTGCTTGTTTCTTTTTCTTGGTTTGGTCTAGTCTAGGATCCCAGTCTGTTGATTGGATCCCTACACATTTAGCACTTGTCTTTTCACCCTAATTAACCTAATCTAGAAACTCACTGATGAGCATGTCTAAACATCTGTCTCCAGTGTGGTTCTAGACCCAGCTGTGCTGACAATCAGTATCAACCATACAAACCTCTTTCTCTGATGTGGCTAGAGCCAGGGGATGTTAGAAGATAGGTACACTTCAGAGTTTCCCACCGTGGTTGCCTTTCTCACTCCATCATCGTATTCCTGCTTAGAATCTTCATTGCATGGATTCTGCCCTCCAGTAGGAGGCCTTCATCACCCCACCCCTAAACCCCACAGACTGGTATCAGTTAGCTGATGTGAAGAGCTGGGGGGAGTCAGACCCTTCCGTGCCCTTCTGTGCTGAATCTCTCTTCATGAGCATGCCCCCAGTTCTCAGTCAGCACTTGACTAACAGTTTAGTTTACTGTTGACTAACTTGTTTTGTTGACCAACTTGACTAACAGGTTTACTTCTAAACCTGATCAAAGATTGTACAGGTTGAAAGTTCACAAATGGCTGCCTTGGTAATGCTCCAACTAATTTTAACATCTTGTAGTAACAGCCTAATGCTAAAATCTTTAATCCTATGAGACTGCCATAAAGACTATAGTCACTGACTGGGCAAATTTCATCAAGAAAATTTCAGCTTTCTCTGTCTCATTCCTCATGCCTGAGGCAGGCAGTTACTGATTATTGATTCTCTGGCCTTTTCCCATCTCTACACTCCAGCTGCTCCAATGGAATCCTTGCTTGGTATCCTTGGAATTGATGCTATTCTTGGCTTTTGGCAGCACAGCTGTTGTGGTTTGGATATAAAATATCTCATGTAACTCATGTTGGAACACTTGGTCCGCAGTTGGGGACACTCTTCAGGAAGATTATAGAACCACTAGAGGGTGGAGCCTTGCTGGGGAACATGTCACTGGGTTGGGGGCTTTGATGGTTTTTAGCATAGCCCCCCCTTGACTTTCTTCCTCTGCTTGCTGAATGTGGAAAATGTGACCCACTGCCTTCCAGTTCCCTCACCTTCCATGGCACGATGCACTCTACCCCTGTCCAACTGTGAGTCAAACCAACCCAGGGCTTTTTTGTCAAGGTGGTTTATCACAGCAATAGAAACACAACTGAGGGAGCAGCGACGCAGATATGGGACCCTGGAGCTCCGTACAGGGGAAGCTCAGGCAGAGTTGGGCTAGGGACCCAGGTCTGAGAGGAGGGCTCACACGGGCACAAATCAAAACTACTCCCTTTTAAGGACCTGCCCCCCAGCTGCCTGACTAGTTTCATTTTACTCCATTTTAATCTTTTACTGTATGAAAGCCCATGGGCTATGCTGAGTACGTGAAAGTGAAGAATGACTTGTAGGAATTGGTTCTCTCCCCTCACTACATGGTGGCAATTTCCTTTAACCACTGAGCCACGCCCCCATCCTACCCGACCAGCTTCTATCTCTGTCTCTCGTCACTTGTTTTCAGGTTTTATACTTGCTGAGTTTCCCATTTTTTTCAGAGCATTGCTGATTATTGGATTGATGCTCATTTCGGGCCTTCCTTGAATATTTTTGCATTGTCTCATTTGGGAACTGTGTCTATGAAATTTTCATTGGTTTATGTTCATATAAATGTCAGCTTATTGATATTGATGTATATGTCACCTAATTGGAGTTTTAATTAATTAGAATTTCAAACTTGGCACACATAATGACTCCAGTTTTCAATTTAAGCCAGTGCTGACAGGTGACACCATGAAAGACATTCTCCACTGATGAAAAAGTTAAACTGAATCCTTGATGTGAGTAGAGAAGCACGAAGACTCTCAGCCTTTACTTGAGCGTACAGCTAGAGGGAAGGAGCACATGCATCTAGGGAGGGGAGCACATGCATTTGGGAAGGGGTGCACATGCAACCAGGGAGGGAAGCACATACACCTTAGGGAGGAGAGCATATCTCTCCAGGGAGGGAGCACATGCATTAGGGAGGGGAGCACATGCATTTGGGGAGGGGAGCACATGCAACCAGGGAGGGGAGTACATGCACCCAGGGAGGGGGGCACATGCATCTAGGGAGGGGAGTGCATGGATCTAGAAAGGGGAGTGCATGCATCTAGGGAGGAGAATATACATGTCTAGGGGAGGGGCACACATGCATTTAAGACATCAAAATCTTCCACATGACCACAAATGTTGACCTGTTCAGGTGTGAATAACACCTACTGAAGTTAATTGTCTAGACTCTCAAAACCTCTTAATATTTTATTTTATGTGTATGGATATTTTGCCTGCATGTGTGTGTGTGTACACCATGTGTGTGCAATGCCCACAGAAGCCAGAAGAAGGTGTCCAGTCTGGAACTGGAGTTAGAAGATATTGTGAGTCACCATGTAGGTGCTGGGAATTAAGCTTCTGGAACAACAGCCAGTGCTCTTAACTGTGGAGCGATCTCTCCAGCCCCAAACTTTCAATGTTTTATAGAAGCATTCCCTCTTCATAGAGATGCCTTTTTTCACTAGTTCTGTGTCCTTTTACATGAGTTCTTTTCATAAGTGTGTTTATTTGTGGATGCTCCAGTGTGTGCACGTGTGTAAGAGGCCAGAGAGTGATCTCAGAGGTTGTTCTGCATTGTATTTTGAGAGAGGGTCTCTCAATGGAACCTGGAGTTTGCTGATTATCCTGGCTGGTCAGTGAACCTCAGGGGTTTTTCTGTCTCTAGCTCGTAACACTAGGACCCTAAGCATGCATCTCCTGCATGTGTGACTTTTTTTTTAACCTGGTTTCTGGGAGTTTAAACTTAGGTCCCTACGCTTGTATGGCAAATACTTTACTGACTGATCTATCCCCCTCCCCTGCATAAGGTCTTTATTTGTGCATAGACACATCAGTTGCTACCTTAACCTGATATGCTCAGCACCCAATACATGATATCTGTCTCCAAACTATGACTGACAATTATTCACCCACCATTTATAGAAGAGCCACCAAATATGGAATAATAATTTGTTCAGGGTTAGTATTTCAAAGGATGGATTTTATAACATTACAAAAATTACATAATTCCCACCCCTAACCTCAAACCCCTGTGGCCATTTTCAACCTGTTCCTGGCTTGAGCTGTCAGGCAACCAGCTATAAACTATCTCCAGAGCCCAGTCCTCGCTCGTGAAAGTTGTTCTTTTTTCAAAGTTCCCTCCCAGTGGCACCTGGCTATGTTTCCCCAGCTCTTCTTGCTCATGTTTCCCCAGGGCTGCTAGCACTTCTCCCAGTGGTGAGGAAGGCTTTTCAGGGTGGTTGAAGTCACAGCGTCTGGTGGAGAGGACAGAGGACTCTGAAGACCGTAGCCTGGCGAAAATGTGATTCCAAGAGGTGTGACCTGATGAGGAAGCACCTCTTCCCTGGAGTGACCCAGTGCACCTGTACCTCCTCTCCACCTATGCACATTTTCTCAAAATACTGCTGTTGAGAAAGACCCGGCTGTACCCTGGGTTCTGTCACATGGAATTGGATTTCAGAAGTGCCTGGGGGCAGGATAACAGTGCTGATAAATGGTTTAAAAACAAAAACACACAAAAAGCCCAGCTTTTTCTCTCAATAGGTTCCTGGGATCTTCTGTTGGAAGGTGTGAGAGAGACTCATTGTTTGCCCCAGGAATGCTGATATTCAAATGGAATGAAATTGGACAGAACTGCTGTGGGATGGTCTGTATGTCAAATGTGTTGCTGATTGGTCAATGAATAAATCACTGATTGGCAGTGGCCAGGCAGGAAGTATAGGCGGGACTAACAGAGAGGAAAATTGAGAGAACAGGAAGCTGGGAGGGGAGACACTGCCAGCCGCCATCAGGAGAAGGAAGATGTAAAGTACCGGTAAGCCACAAGCCACGTGGCAAGGTATAGATTAATAGAAATGGATTAATTTAAGCTGTAAGAACAGTTAGCAAGAAGCCTGCCACGGCCATACAGTTTGTAACCAAAATAAGTCTCTGTGTTTACTTGATCGGGTTTGAGCGGCTTGGGACTGGCGGGTGAGAGAGATTTGCCCTGACTGTGGGCCAGGCAGAAAAACTCTAGCAACACAGAACAGAGACAGAGAGGCCCTGGGAGGCTGATCTTGCCCTCTGAGTGCCTGCTGCTAATGGAGAACTCGCTTTTTCTCCAGGGTCTAGTAGTCCAAGTGAGGTCCCTCTGTTTGCTTTATCACCTCCTCTTAATATCAGAGGAGGGAAAGAGGGAAGCCTTCAGGTTTATTTCTTTAATGCTAGAGACTCCTGAGTTATAAGACAGGTCAGAAAAAACAAACATATTAACAAACAAACCAAACACAAAAACCCCAGTGACAAATGTCTTTCTGTAATATAACAATCAGCAGCAGCAGTCATTATGACAGTGCTGACCATAGTGTCCATTTCAGGCAAGTGTTGCAAGGTCTGGGCCATGAGATTTTTCCACACAGACTTATCTTGTTATAAGGGTGATTTTTAAGGCAATTTTGAATGGGATTTTATTTATTTTTTATTTCTTCTTCAATAAGCTTGCTATTGGTATGTAAGAAGGCTGCTAAGTTTTATGTGTTAACGGTATCCAGTCACTCTGCTGAAAGTGTTTATCATTGCTAGGTTTTCCAATGGTACCTGCAGGGTCTAAAATGCCATCTACAGATAAGGATGCTTTGACTTCTTTTCCCACCTGCCTCTCTTTGGTTTTCCTTCCCTGTTTTTATTTTTTCCCTCTAGCTAAGGCTTGAAGCACTATAAGGAGCAAGAGTGGGAAACATAGGCATCCTCTTGTTCCTGATTTTAGTAGAAATGCTCTCATTTCCCCCCATTTGATATGATGGATATGGAGGGGGTATAACTCATAGGACATTCTACAGGAGTAGGGAAATGGTCAAAAGTAAAAAGGATGAAAATAAGAAATGAATGAATTTGCTAGCTCCATCAACACTTTCCAACTATGAAAAATGACTCCACAGTGGGGTAAAATACATGTGCAGTTATACTGCAAGTTAATGGCTGAGTGCGGGTCTACCTTCCATGGCTGATGCTGCAGTTGGCTGCATTAGCAAGCATGCACTTTCCATTCTCTCCATGGCTTAGTGAATCTCTTCCACTTAGGACTTTGGAAGTGTGGGTATCTATATCATTGACTGTAGGTAGACTATATTTTAAGTTCATAGTAGTTAAGAATCCCTGGCAGTTTCTGGAATTGGGGTTATTGGTCATAAACCTCAAAAGAAGTGACAATATTCAGCTGTGAGTAATACAAAGGCCTGTTTTGGGGTTGCAGTCGCTGACCAAGCCGTTCCTAGAAAAGCTGTGTGGCCACCTTTGCTTCCAGTGTTTTGAGAGAATGGCTGCTGGGGAGGGTGCAGCACCACCTTGGGGAAGTATTTTGTTTTGCTCATTAGTTTGTTGCTTGTTTGTTGTTAAGGCAGGTCTCAAATTCACTATGGAGCTGAGGATGACTTTGAAATTCGGATCCTCTTCCCTCTACCTCCTGAGAGCAGGGGTTATAGGCATGCAGAACCACAGACCACACTGGGTTTATGTGGTTCTGGGGGAGAACCCAAGACTCCATGAGTTCTGGGCAAGTGCTCTATCCACTGAGCATACTCCCTTGCCTGTCGCAGTGTGTTTGTGGTTGGTGGTAGTATTTCTTCTTTTTGTCTGCCTCCCATATTAGAGGATAAAAATATATGCATTTTCTTGCTTCCTTGCAGTTAGGGAAATAGCATGTGATCAACACTGGCCATGAGGAACTGAGCATTCTGAGGAGGTGTTTCTGGGAGGTGTCCACGTAAAGTCATCTTTGAAGGGAACGCGTAAGCCTGGAGCCCTGGTGGTGCCTGCACCTGCTTGGCTACCTCATTAATGTAAGGGGAAATGAGAAAGGGAAAGTAACTAGAAAGCCCATGGGGTTGCTGAACACCTGCACAGACTCCAGCACTCCACCTGTGGCTGCTTGTTATTCGAGGAACACATTTCTCATTGTTTAAACCATTCACCTTACAGCTTTCTCCTGCTTGCAGCTTTCCCCAAGGACCAGCTTTGGTACTGCCATGTAAACAGTGAGTAGTTATTTTCTCAAGTTAAGATGGTAAAAAGAAAGTTCTAGAAGTGGGGCTGGGAAAGCAGAAGGTGACAAAGGAGAACAGGATAGTCATATCTGTGATATGGACATTGGAGTACCATAGGACAGGGCTCAGAAATGGAGAAGGACACTGATGTGAGATGAAGTTGGATGACTCAAGAGATGCCTAAATTAGAGGCCACACAAGAGTCTGAACTTGATCCTTGTGGAGGTGGAGAAGGACAGATACCTGGATCTGACTGGCCAGCCAGGATTGTCAAGCAGTGATGTCCAAGCTCAGTGAGAAATCTTCTTCACAAAATAAAGTAGGGGAGAATCTGAGAAAGAAATCCAATACCAACTTCTGGCTTCTACATGTACACACTCATATATGTACACACACACACACACACACAGAGAGAGAGAGAGAGAGAGAGAGAGAGAGAGAGAGAGAGAGAGAGAGAGAGAGAGAGAGAGAGAGATTATTTTAAGAATGGGGTGATCCACATAGACCTGCCAGATGGCTCAGATCAAGTTAATCTAGAGTGGAGCTCTTGAACCATACTGCTGACATTTTTTGTCAATGAATTCTTTGCTGTGGGAGGCTTCCCTGGCTCTTGTCAGCTGTTTAGCACTGTCCCTGGTCTTTACCTGGCAGATTTCCACGGGTAACAATTTCTACCTCTGCAAAAACAAAAATGGTTCAAGTAAGGGAGAAAGAAATGTCTGTCAGTAGAGAAACATTTCCATGTCAACAGGTCTAGAAAGAACACTGGTCTATCACCAAAAACTCTGCCAGTCTCCATGTAAGCAGGATTACAGAGTCAACGAAATGCCATCAAATATTTATGGGAAAGGTGGTGCAACATTCTCCTGGGAGTCAAAGTAGCTTGCAGAGTACAGTCCTCCACTGAATGAGTAAGAAGGGACTTATTTTCCCAGAAGACATCTGAGTCTTCCTGGAAGACAGTTGCATCTTGATACAGGTCTATACTAACTCTGTGAATTTGAGTTTTACCTTTACAGTGGCAAGGTCCTGTGATTCTGGTTGCCACCTTGGTCTGTATACCTGGGTGTTCTGGTCCCTGAGGAGACTGACTTTTCATCCAAGGACTGGAAAGAAGACTTAGGTCCATCATGTTGTCAGGGAAACTCAGAAGGGGAAATGGAGGAAGTGACTTATTTTGCCCTTTAAGAGGCAAAGAAAGTTCATTGTTTAACATTATTTTTTGTATCAGATGCTAGATTTCCAGGTGACTTTGGGGTGAAGTGAGAGTAAAGTAGACAAAATAGACTCCAGTTGAGAACCATTAACTTAGTTGAGAACCATTGCTTTAGTTGAGAAGCATTAATTTAGTTGAGTTCCATTAGCTTAGTTGAGAACCATTGGCTTAGGTGAGAACCATTGGCTAAGGTGAGAACCATTGGCCTACCATGAGGAGGGTTATTGAAATAGGGTCATGAGAGAGATAGTTAAAGAACATGTGAAGTCAGACAAAATCTGAGAGAAAGCCCTAGAAAGAAAAACAAGCTGTTCTTATGGCATTACTTTGGGGTTAAAATTCTTCTTGTGATTAAAGGCACAGTTGGTTCCTACTAAGTCCCAGTATTAGTTTTTAATTATTATTAACTAATTATTATTATCCTTACTAATAACTAATACTTATTAATAAGTAGATCCTAGTAAAGGAGTCAAATTTCATCTAGCTCCCCTCCCATCTGTCTTATTAGTTAGGATTACACTTCACAGGTGACCTCCTGCACCCTGCAGTGGCCTGTCATTTGCTGCTTGTCTGTGTTTGCTTTCCTACAAGCTGCTTTTGAGTATCTTGTTAATAGTCTTCCTTCAGGAATGGCATTTAATGACTACCTAATAGAAATAGTTTCCCTTATCTGATAATGTGATCTCTTTCTCTCTCTGTCTCTCTCTCATCTGCCTATCTATCTGTCTGTTTGTCTGTCTGTCCATCCATCTGTCTATTCATCCATCCATTCATCCTATCTATCTATCTATCTATCTATCTATCTATCTATCTATCTATCTATCTATCTGGCATCTCTCTATTTACATAACTACCTACCTCATGTAGATGATGTAAAATCACACACCCTTGTTTTCCTTTAAAGCACAGTATCAGATTTAAATATGGTAAAAACCTGATAAGTCTAGACTGACCAGCAATGGATACCATTCTCTCATTCCAATTAAGGGAGGCTGTATGTAATAAGATATCAGAAATTGCCCAGAAAGGACTAACGAATAGTCCCTGAGTATTGTGGGATTTGCATAATGATTACAATGGGAGGGAATGGGGACAGACACAATGATGTTGGGCAGTGAGCCATGCATACTTTCTTCATGGGTGCCCTTTGCTTGAGTTAGCATTGGTGATGTGGTATTATTTTTCCCTCAGCTATGTCACTGAAATCTCCTAAAATGGGTTTGTCTTTTCTTTCATTTTTATAAGATTGAGATGTCACAGCCTTAAAAAAATAAGTTTTGGCTGAAGCTGCCTTTAAGATTCCAGAAATACTTGGAATTTCATCTGTCATGCCAATGTGCCCTATCCTGAGAGGGGCTTGAGTGTCTCTGGATTCTTTGCTCCATGCACTTGGCTCTGTTTCAGGGCAAACACACAAATGTGAACTCCTACTTATGCAGCTCTAAAGGAGACACGTGCAGAAGGGGGCAATGACTACAGACAAACCTTACATGCTAAAGTTAGATATCGTCAGTAGCTGTATTTCACCCCAAGCCAACCCCTTTCACTCTGTCGGCCTATGTGGACACAGCTTCTTTCCAGTTTCCTGTAAATTGGGAAAATGCCATGGCTTTCATTCCACTGCCTTGGCAGTCTGCGGGATTTCAGGGGTTAAATCACCGCCTAGGAGAACTAGGTTTTTATGAGCTGATAACAATTTGGTCCCTGCAATTACTAACTTGAGTTGTTTTCAATTTATAGCGTGGATGAGTCCAGCAGCTATTGAATAATAAATTCATCAACCAAGGCGATTGGCAGTTTTGGAAGCCATAGTTAGTAATTCCAAAATAAATGATTTAGACGTGATGCTTCCCTGATTGACAGAGTCATCTTGACCAAGAATATGGAAGGGTCAGTTAAATCTATGAAAACTAAAACATGCCCTTCTAACTTGCTATACTTCCACAAAGCATTACTTCACCAAAGAATCACACCTTTAAAAATGTATCTCCTTGGCAGGGCCATTATCTTTCTTGATGAGAAATGAACATATTAGAGTTGAATCTCACATGAAATGGATGATGGTGTTAGATTGAGAGAAAGATAAAATGAAAACGAACTCCCATCAAACTAACGAGATGTGGCACTGGAGATGAGCAAGATCAGTGGGTATCAGCCCCCTGCCTTATTTTTAATGCATTTGGATCATCCATCCACACACAAGGGTATGTCTTGTGTTCAGGTGGAAAGTGAATATGCCATTTTCCTAGAAGCACCTGGGGGCCAGGTTGCATTTCTTTTTGGAGAGCTAATGTGCTCTGAATAGAAATGATGGTGAATTCCCAGGGTTGTGAAGGCACTAAAATGTAACCACCTCCCATACAGAAAGATTGTCTCCATGTTTTCAGAAGTTCTTACCACAATAATAACACTGAAGAGGAGCTTATACTAAAGTGTACATGTTTCTTACAGCAATTCCTTAATATTAAATAAAATAGTATTTGATTTTGAGTTCTATACCTTGGCTGAAAATAGAATTTTGATCCTGTTGGGTCAGTTCATGAGTAGACATCAATAGAACTGTTGTTATTTGGGATCTTCATCCAACCAGATCTCAGCTTCTCAGATGACTTTTCTATTTGGCCAGTGATCTGGATAATTCTATCTCCTAATGGGGTAGAGTGGGCTGGTCTTTGTGTTGGGGCTCTAGGATAGCCTTGTGAAGTCATGTGCAGACCGGTAATATCAGGCTGTCAGAATAAAGACAGAGAGGCAAGTGGTGCCTGCTTTGCTGGCTTCTTTTCTGCTGCCTTGACACAATACACCAACCAAAATCAACTTCAAGGAGAAAAGGGTTTATTTGGCTTACAAGCCCAGGGTATAGCCCATCATTTCAGGGAGGTAACGACAGGCTCTCAAATAGCCAGTCATATTATAGTCTGATCCATGCACCCACATTGCCTGTTTGCTTCCTTTTGTCATTCAGGGGCCAGCCTAGAGAATGGTGCTGCCCACTGTGGGCTGGGTATATTAATAATAAAGATAATGAATGTACATGCCCACAGGCCAATCTGATCTTGATAATTCTTCACAGGATCCCTTGTCAGGTGACTCTAGGTTGTAGCAAGGTGACAGTTAAGCACCAGTGAAGAAGGAGGAACCATACCAGTAAAGTAACCACATCCCTTCATGCTGCTGATATGTTTACTGAGTACCTTTGGTGACAATTGTTGACAAAGATGAGAGGTTCATTGATGCAATGTTCAGAGCCAGGGCTTATCTTTGTAGCCTTTAAGGTGAATGGGTAATTCTGAGATTAAGCAACAGATCATAAACATGTCACTAAGCATTCACCATTCATGCCAATACAATCACGGTTACTGGAAGTGCTAACAAAACACTCAAGAACTGTCCCCAAAAGTCACCGCACATCCATATTTTTAGTGGACTAAAGCTGCCATTGGCCACTATATGCTTTGTCATGTTCCCTTCCATGCTTCTTTTTCCATAGTGGTGATTCATTATGAGAACAAAGGGACAGATGACCATTAGGAAGGACCAGGCAGCAAGTGAGAGCTGGGGGAAAAAACTAATGCAAGGGAAGGCAGGTTTGATAATCTAAGATATCATTCTAGAAGTTTCTAATAAAGAGATAGGATGTTGCATTCCAGTGCTGTTGAGTTGTATAGTGGTAAGGTAATCAGTGGTGATTACACATCACCCCAAAGCATTAGCAATAAAGGGAGAGAAGCATTTCAAATAAGAGGAATTGTCAGAGCCTTAGGCTGTGCTTAGAGTTCAGAGGAGTGCACGTGATTTTGTTCTCTGCCAACATTGGCATTTTCCCCAGAAGTGAGCGACCCTGTAAAAACGAAATATGCACTGGTGAGTCTGGCCTCCCATGTGATCCTGTTTTTCTTTTGCTGGTGTCACAGTGCAACAGGTATCCAGAATCAGGGACACTGATATCTTCCATTTAGAAGGACTACTGGTGAGGTAATGTTAACTGCTTCTACACAGCTGTAATTCTAGAATGATCTTTCTCCTTTAATGCTATCATATAAATCAGGCTTAATGCCCCATTAAAATAAATGAACATGTGTTAATGATGCCAACGTATGTCTCTTTCCTGAATGGTGATCAGGTTTGGAATTATGAAGCTGCTCTGTGTCCGATGGAATGTGCCCACAGAGACAGAGCTGCACACTGTCACAGACAAGCTAATCACACACACACATAGCTCAACTAGACACCCCAATGAATCTCTTCATCACTGACTCATTCCAGCGGTTCCAGCTCCTGTAATCAACTTCTTAATTGCTTTACCTTGGAAGAGTCTTATTAACATGGCAAAGTTAAGGTCTAGTGCAGCTGACAAAGCCAAGTGAATTTTAGAGAAAACTACAGAGCATCCTGCAGGAGAAATTTAACCATTGCCGTGGTTGTCCAGGTTGTTTACCTGGAACAGGTACAGCATTGGGAGGTAGGGTCCCTCCTGAGGTTTGCAGAGGAAGACATTGAGGTTAGACATAGCATGGCCATTGTGCATCTCATGTAGGATGATGCCAACTCAAGTCTGTCCCATGGACTTTAAGCCCATGATCCTGTAGTATGCACATAGTCCAGAGAGACCCTTGCTTGAGAATGGAGCCCAGACATGTGTTGTTTGTGTGGGCAGGTTGAGTAGCATCAGCATCCTACAGTGGAAGATTCCCAAAACTCCAATCTATGCCTCTGCATTAATTCATGATTATCCATTTATGTAACTTGTTTACACGGACTGCTAATGAAATGAATGACTTCATATAAGACAGGCATGAGCCCCCGACTTCCCCTTAGTTCTAGCATATTTAGGTGCCTCTGTTTTCCTCACCCAGTGTTAATCCTGTGGTTAACATTTTTTTTTTTTATTTAAGAAATTTTCTCCCTCCACTCTTCCTGACTTAGGATTGCTATCATGCAGTGCTTCTTTTTAAAGAAAAATAAAGATGACATTTGTTTTTTGTTTGCAAACTTTTCTCCCACCCTTTCTAGGGGAGTCTCTCATCTATACAACATCATCTAGCTTATAAAATGTAATGCTTGCCGGGCGGTGGTGGCGCACTCCTTTAATCCCAGCACTCGGGAGGCAGAGCCAGGCGGATCTCTGTGAGTTCGAGGCCAGTCTGGGCTACCAAGTGAGTTCCAGGAGAGGTGCAAAGCTACACAGAGAAACCCTGTCTCGAAAAACCAAAAAAAAAAAAAAAATGTAATGCTTATCCAGAGAGCCAACATCTACAGAAGAACAGCCTTAGGTAGAATAGTATATGTTTAATACTTCTTACATGAAACAAAAAGACAACCGTTAGCCCCTGTCAGACAGCAGGTTTAGTGGGGGAATTTGATTGGTGCAGGGGGCAGTAGAACCTTGGCTCTGTAGGTACAGTTCAGTCGTGGGGATATGGCTATTCCCCACTTCAGGACATTTTTTTCTTTTTTAATTTTTTAAAATTCATTTTACATACCAACCACAGATCCCTCTCTCATTCCTCCTCCCCATCCCCCCGACTCACCCCTCATCTCCTCCTCCAAAAGTGTAAGTTCTCCCATGGGGGAACAGCTAAGCCTGGTACATTCAGTTGAGGCAGGACCAAGCCCCTCCCCGCTGCATCAAGGGTGAGCAAATTGTCTGACCATATGTAATGGGATCCAGAACTTCAGGATATTTTTGATGGAATTACTAGCCAGACTCTTTTTTCCTGACTGATAATCATTCCATGTAGATGAGCATCTTGGCAAGCTCATTAGATACTGTGCCTTGCAGTTCGGTGCCAGGCCTGGGGTTGCACTCACTCATCTGTTTTACTTTATTGGACTGGGTCACCTGCGGCTGCACAGTACACTGGCTATCTTCAGTTATGAGGCAGTACAAATCTTGTTCTTATGAACTCACAATTGATAAGGAGATATAAGTTGGTAAGTAGACACAATCTTTATTACACTGTTGAAGTTGTGAGGGTGAGTTCTGAATAGAGGGCTCAGAAGTTAAGAGCATGTGCTGTTCTTGCAGAGGATCCAGAGGTCTTCCATTCCAAGACCCCACATTGAGTAGCTGATAATTGCCTCTAAATCCAGGTCCAGGGCATCCAATGCCCCCTTATGGGCTTTCCAAGTACTGTACACATGTGTATAAACATGCAGGCATACACATACATACACATAAACAAACCTTTTAAAAATTAAATAAATAAAATAAAATTATGAGGTGGCTGTATTGGTTACTTTTCTTGCTGCTGTAACAAAGGAACTGGCAGGATCAATTAAAAAGAGGAAGGGCAATTGGGATTCATTGTTTAAGAAAGTATGGCTTATCCTGGCAGAAGGCAGGGTAGGGAGTATGTGACCAGTGTTCTTCCCATCTTGATGGATCAGGAAGCAGAAAGGGGAATGCTGGAACTCAGCTGGCTTTCTCCTTTTTTCTTCTTTCATTCATTCTGTGACACTACTCTGTGGGATGGTGCTACCCACCCCAATTTCTGGTATATCTTCCTTCTTCAATTAATCCTCTCTGAGAACCCCATTCTCCCCCAGAGACACTCTCAGAAGTATGTCTCCTAGGTGATTAAAAATCTCGTCCCATTGACAGTGAAGATGCACCTATACACAGGGTGTTATGTGCTATCCAGATATCAGTGATAATGTAACCACAAACGATAGAACACTTACCTTAACAAATATACTATAGGCTTCATACATATCATTGCATATCCTGCTCCAAGCTGCAATTAGCTTCAATTTTGAACGTGATAGCTGGTACTGTGATAGACCATACAGTCACGTATTGATCAGTCTGAGAACTGAAATTAAGTTATGTGATGGTCAAGCCCATGCATAGGCCCTGGGACTATTCTGCTTGTGTGATGATCCTCATGCTTTTGCAAGAAAAGTTAAGTGATTTCCTTGGAAGAGTTGGAGCCCAGTGGGTCTACTGATCAGGGTGATACCTAGGGAAATTCTTAAGGGGTTCAGTTTCAACCAGATGAATCCATGTGTGTTTATGTGTGCTCCTGTGTGCAGGCATGTGTGTGTTGCTGAGTACACGTGGCAGTCAGATGCCAATCTCAGGCACCAGCCCTCACCATCAAGCTCATTTGAAACTGAGTCTCTTTGCTGCTTGCTGCCGAATACAGCAGGCCATCTGATAAGAGCTTCTGGGAGCTCCCATGACTGACTCTGCTTCCCTTTTCATCATAAGTACACTGTGATGACAGACACATGCTGCCGAATCCAGCTTGACTTGGCTTCTGAGGATCTGAGCTCAAGTCCTCATACTTGCAAGGCAAGGCTTTTACCCACTGAGCCATCTCCCCAGGCACCAACCAGGTGAACATCTTAGGGCAAAAGGAGAGAAGAAATACAGTATGCTAAACTTTGAAGAGGCTGAGGACACAAGGTAAGGTCAGAAAAGGACTTGTTTCTAGAGGAAAGAGCATACTTGTGGTTTACCACTGTAGGGGAAGCTTCAGTGTGGGCCTTCCACGCTTAGAGTCTCCTGTGGCCAGGCCACAGACCAGAAGTTTTGTTGTGTGGAGTAGTGGAAACTTCATTGATGCAGTTTTTATTTAACAGGAGTTTAAATAACAAGCAAGGTCTCTGGTCTGCAGACAGATGGGAAGCAAGTGAATAAGAACTGGAGGTTGGGACACACGCTGGACTGAGGATGAGCAAGATGGTGGTCACAGCCTCAAGGTGGGGAAGGGTCAGGGAGTGCTATGGAAGTGGTATCTCAAGGATTGCCACACTGTCCAGGCAATGACAGCAGCAAGCAGCTGAAGGGAGATGTCTGAACAAGTAGGAGGAACTGAAAGCGTGTGTGAAGGGAGCTGCAGCAAAGACTGATGGTGGAAACAGTTTGAGCTGTGCCCGCTGTGGCCAGCAGGTGAGAATGGAAGAAGTTGCAGAGTTGCTGAGTCCGTTCCAATTGCCTTTAAAACTATGGCTGTGTACACTTGCTTAAGGAAGATACCATGATGATAGGGATGGAAGTGTGTTATAGAGGGTCCAGAGAAGGCCTTCTGGGGATGATACAGAAGCTCTGTCGAGTCCTCGGGGACTGCCACTCCTGTTTACTCCACTGTCTTCATCCCCAGCTTCCATCCTCAAAGGCTCAGATGGTTGGGAAGGTTCCACCCTCCCCATCTGTCCTCCTAACAGTGGTGAGGAGTCAGAGAAGGATGTGAATGGCAGCTGTCTGTCTTTTTTGATGTGACTGATATCTCTAGGAGTGCTATCTGTGAGGGAGTTTCAGAGATGCTAACCTGAGGAGGGAGACCCACATGAGTATGGGTGGCACCATTGCCGCATGAGCTGGAGCCATGTACTAAATACAAAGAGAAAAAGGAGAAAGTGAGCTAATAACCTGTAGTTGAAGTTTTCCTGTGTCCACCCAGCTCCTGCAGCCGCTCAGAAAAACACAGAGAAACTTATATTACTTATAAACTGTATGGCTGTGGCAGGCTTCTTGTTATCTAGTTCTTATATCTTAAATTAACCAATTTCTATTAATCCATAAGTTGCCACATGGCTTGTGGCCTACCTGTACTTTATATCTTGCTTCTCATGGTGGTGGTGGTGGCTGGCAACATCTCCTGACTCAGCCTTCCACTTCCCAGAATTCTCCTCTCTCCTTATCCCACCTATACTGTACTTCCTGCCTTGCTACTGGCCAATCAGCACTTTATTTATTAACCAATCAGAGCAACACATTCACAGCATACAGAGTGATATCCACAGCAATTACCAGCATGCATCTCTCTCTTCTTCCTGACTGTGAATACAGTGTGACCAGCCACCTCATACTCCTGCCACTGAACCTCCCCTGTAACTACAGACTGTATCCCTTCAAACCACGAGACAGATCCTTCCTTCCTTAAGATGCTTTTGGCCACATATTTTGTCACAGTGACTTTTGAAACGTGACTACATGTGATAATATTGTGTTCCCTAATATATTGTGAACACTAATAAACTTATCTGGGATCAGAGAACAAAACAGCCATTAGATATAGAGGCCAGAAAATGGTGGCACACACAGCTTTAATCCTAGCATTCTGAAGGCAGAGATCGGTCTGGATCTCCTAGAGTTCAGAGCCACACTGGGAACAGCCAGGCATGGTGACACACGCCTTCAATCCCAGGAAGTGATGGCAGGAAGCAGAAAGGTATATAAGGCATGAGGAACAGGAACTAGAGTCCTGTTGAGCTTTTAGGCTTTTGAGCAGCAGTTCAGCTGAGATCCATTTGGATGAGGACTCAGAGGCCTCCAGTCTAAGGAAACAGGATCAGCTGAGGAATTGGCAAGGTGAGGAAGCTGTGGCTTGTTCTGTTTCTCTAATCTTCCAGCATTCACCCCAATACCTGGCTGGGTTTGTTTTTTATTAATGGGACCTTTTTAAGATTCATGCTACAACTACACACTTGCTTTCGTTTTGAGAAGTTTGTGCCTACTAATTTCCAAATAAGTAGCTACTTCAAAGTAAAAAGGATACTAGGAGATGTGACCCTGTAGAGCAGGGTGTACTGCTACAGAAGAAATAGAGGGCTCTCTCATGAAGTAAGCATCCTTCCTGGGGAGGACAACCAGTTATTCTGCCACTCATGCTGAGTGGTAAAGGGATTGGAAAGGGCGGAGACTCCAAACTCAAAAGGGATGTTAGAAAGTTATGTTCCATTTTCTAGGTCCCTAGGAGGAAGTTTGGCAGACCTTGAATTGGAAACAAACTATGCTGTGTTGCATACACATAAATTTACTGGCTAATAATTCAATTTACTACATCACAAAGCTCTTTAGAGTCACCCGTAAGACCATGCTTTAGTGCTCCCATCTACAGGGTGGAGATTGTTGAGTCAGCTGCAATAGGAGACAGAAGTAAAGGGGTGGAAAGCTGGAAAGGAGGAAGGGGTGGTCCCGAAAACTGTTTGGAAGCCTGAATCAGTGGAACTTGCTGAGAGTTTCCTTGTTCTCCAGCACAGCTGCAGCTGAGGATGTCTTGAATTTTAGTATATTCCTTTCTCATTTCCTGGTGTCATAGTGTGAGAGAAAAGATGGAGAAAATGGCCAGACAGGATAAGGGGGTATGTGTGTGTGTGTGTGTGTGTGTGTGTGTGTGTGTGTGTGTGTGTGTGTGTGTTGTGATGTGTTTATTTTATTTGTAATAAGCACTTCTGCATGAAAGGAACTAGCAAAGAGCCAAGTTCCCTGCAGATCTAAGGACTTTTTTCCTATGGACAGGCTCCCTGGGGAGTAAAGGAACCCTTTTTAATCCCTTTTTCAAAGCCTGAGATTCACACCATACTGACAGCTTCCCAGTGTAGATAAACTCTGTAATTGCTTTGATAAGAGGCTCTGTAGAGTTAGAAAAGGAAAGTGTGGGGTGGGGAGGGGGAGACAGTGCTATGTGAATTTGGGGATGAGGGTGTTTTAGTAACTTTCAATTTATTTGACTAAATGTAAAATAAAATTTCCTTGTGTCAGGTATAGTCCAACAAATACTAAACAATATTGTCAAGGAGCAGAGAAAAGCAGATTGAGCCAACTTATGAGTCCTGATAGATTGACAGGTCTCGGAATTGGAACTCAAATATTTGAGCAATAAAGTGTGTTCTTGCAGACTGGGGTGGCTCCGAAGGGCTTTTCAATATTGTAAACTGAAATATTAGCCAAGAAATTAATGCACACGCAATCCAGCATAATTTGTTTTCAACACAACATTTGTCAGGCTTCCACCTAGGGACCGACAAGGGCAAACAGAGCTTTCTTCAAGAATGAAAACGACACGTGGAGCCCTCTTAGATTTATGCTCACTGATACCAGGTATTTGGAGATGTGCCCTAGATAATGCTCAATCAGAAAAACCACTAGATGAGTGTGCAGGAGACTTGGCTTAGGGGTGGCTCTATAATACACAGTCTTTGTGACCCTGAAAAATTAGCATGCACTCACTCTCTGTCCTTCCCATCCCCTTTGCCATATGAGCTTTAGGGCACATGTGGAGGTTGGAGGACAAACTTGGAGTGGGTCTTGACCATCCACCTTGTTTGAAACAGGGTCTCTTGTTCCCCACTTGACCTATGCCAGGCATAGGAACACTGGGACTATAGACATGCCTGCAATGGGATTATGGACATACATGCTACCACATCTGCCTTTACATGGGTGCTGTGGATCCAAGTGGAAGTCCTCACACTTACACAGAAGTGCTTTGCCCACTAAAGATCTCCCAAGACCCATATGAGCTCTTGACCCTTGTTTCCTCTTGCAAAATGGAAATAGGTTTTCTTCATCCATACAATATGCAGTTTAACGTGGGTACTTTGATTATAAGCAGCAGCATTGAGTTATTGATGTTATTGAGAATTTACAGGGCTGAGTGGATAGAGAAAAACCCTCAGAACATAGTGTCCTTACTTCCCTCTTCATGGAGTAAAATAGATTGCTACTTAGTTGGGGGTTTAGAATGAGAGTAAGAATGCATCATCTTTTAAATTTTTTGGTGTTGAGATGAAACCCAGAGCTCTTGCATATTAGTTAAATTCTCTGTCACTATGCTATACCCAGCACAGTGGAGCATTTTGAAGAATAGATTCATTCTTTACAGATCAACAAGAGTGAGTACACCCATATAGATACATATCTATAAATATGTATATTGAATATCCAGCATGCATAAATCATGCATACAAACAAATAAGTAAATTTAGAACAACTTATGTCAACATAAGTTATGTGTTTACACACAGATGCAGAATTAGACACAAACATAATACAGACATTTACATGTGCATTTCTCCTTTCTATGGTGTGCTACCTGATGACGATCTTTAAGCATTGAACCATTGCCAACAAACTTCCTAATCTTATACAGACTCTGGTCTTGATTGACAATATCGCATCTTTTTTAATGGCTTCAGAAGAAATGGCTTACCTTTGAGGTAGAGAATAAGACTGACAGTTCATCATAGCTTAACTTTGTCCACCAGACCCCTGAGACTATTGACTTTTTCTCTCTGGTGTACAGTATGATTTTATATGATCACCAGCACACTTAGAGTCAGAGCCTGGACCCTGGCAGCCATAATGAGCCAGTCTTGGTCATACAGACAAGTACTAGTGAAATTCAGAGGGAAGAGATTTTGTCCAAATGACCACATTGGATAGAAGAACAAATAAGAAGGTTCAATGAGTGAGTGATGTCTACCCCTAGTCAATCTTCAGGGTTTTTTTTTTTTTTTTTTTTTTTTTTTTTTTGGTTTTTCGAGACAGGGTTTCTCTGTGTAGCTTTGCGCCTTTCCTGGAACTCACTTGGTAGCCCAGGCTGGCCTCGAACTCACAGAGATCTGCCTGGCTCTGCCTCCCGAGTGCTGGGATTAAAGGCGTGCGCCACCACCGCCCGGCAATCTTCAGGGTTTTAACTCAGGTTTAAATGGAGTGAGAAATATATGTACAGCAATTCTGGTCAAGGTGTTGTCCTGCCCATCAGCATTGTCTTAGCTCCAGTCTCTCCTTTCAGGTGGTCTAAAAGCTATCAGAACCATGTGACATGTTCCAGGAGGCAAGCTCCTCCTCTGGCTGGCACCAGACTTCAACACTTTCCTTTTCCTAGCATGGGATTCCTGGAGAAATCCCAGTTACGTCAGTGTGGATCATCATTTCCACAGTCTGAAAACCAAATACAGGGTCATGAGTGTCTCCTCATTTCTGTCTTGGGAGATAACTCAGTGGCTACAGTGTGTGCCAGTGAGAATCTGAATTTGCATCCCCAGACCCAGGAACCCAAGTGAAAGCCAAACATGGCAGCATGCACACACAGCTAGCATAGCACTGGTGTGGAGACTGGGCAGAGACAGGTGGACCCCACTGTTAGGATTCTGCCACCACTCCAGTGGCATGACCTCACATGCACAGTTCAGGAGCTAAGCAAGTGGTCTTGCATCTTACGTCATCTGTGTGCTGTGTGATTGTGCAAATGCACGCAGCATGGTCACACAATCAGCACCTGCATGGCGTAGCTCCATAAGCCCACCTGCGCATGTGCATGGGAATCCTTAAAAAGTCAGACACAGACTCCTCCTCTCTCTTCTCTGTTCTCTCTCTCTCTCTCTCTCTCTCTCTCTCTCTCTCTCTCTCTCTCTCTCTCTCTCTCTCCTCTCTGCATGTGCTTCTTCCCCAGGTCTGGCTCTAGTTCTTTTGTCCCCCCCCAAATAAAGCTCTGATACTGGGTTTTGTTGTGGCTCGTGCCTCATGACCTTTCCACACAGTAACCAGCACCGCTATTGTTTTTAAAACAACACCCATCTTGGGCTCTTTCCAGCCCTCTAGCTGAAGTGATGATGTCCAGATTCAGTGAGAGACCATGTCTCAAAAAAGTAAGGTGGTGTTAACTAGTCTGGTTAGTTATGAATTTTTTTTTAATATTTGCAACCATTGCGGGATGGACCCCTTATGAATATGGGACTTTAGGTGAATTTGGATATTTCACTATGATTTTTTTCTTTTACTTTTTCTTGGTATAATGGAAACAATTTGAAATAATCAAATCAGCTTACGCATTGTTATAAGGCATTACTTACTCTGTAGCCTTTTAGTACCTCATTAGGGGAAGTAAGTCAGCTAAACTCTTTTGAAATGGCCTGGATCCACCTAGGGATGTTGCCTTCTCGGCTGCATACTTCCCTTTGTTGGGATAAAAAGTGGAGCCTCTGAAGCTAACTATCCACAGTAGTTTTAATTAGTGACCTTCGCCAACCAAGCCCTGCTTTTAAGCTTCCACTCAAAGTCACACCCACAGAGAGAGTCTCTTCCAATACATTAATATTTATGCCAAGCGAGAGTTTGCAGACTCCAAAAACACCATCTAGGGAATCAAATGTACAAGTAGTGCTAGATAATGTATTTTCAACTAGAAGTGAGTTTAATATAAAACAAAACAGATGCCTGTTTCACTTTGCTTAAAGCGGAGCTTCTCAGCTGGAGGGAGGGGGTTCTGCAACCTAGGGGGCAGCTGGCATTGTGTAGAGATGTATTTGATTGCTGACACTGGAGGGATATGGGCATCATGGATATAAGTATCTGCTGCGAGAGGCCAAGGACGTTGCTACATAGACAGCAGTACACAGAGCAGCTCCTGGAGCAAGGAATTTTTACCCTGTACTGCATGAATAGGACCAAGGCCAAGAAGCCCCAGTTAAAGGAATATATACCTCATTGGAATTTTCTTAACTTTTTTCCATTACATAAATACATTTCTTCTAAACTTTATTTTATTGACTCAAAATAATGAGTTTCATTATGATGTTTTTTGCCAAGGTATATTATTGTACTTCAGAAGTTAAGAAGGGCAGAATTTTTCTTTAATGTTGTAGCCACTGGTAGACCTATAATGATATACCATGTGACATTCCAGTCTGCTAAGTTCTTTCATGATAATGCCGGTCTTTGTACTATCAATTTAGCCATCCTTGATCTGTGCTCCCCAGAATTCCTTTCTCCCATAGTAGTACATTAACCCAGTGTACAGAACACATTTTGCATGGGATTTGGAAACCAGATCTGGAAAATTCGAGAGCTGAAGAGATGGGTCAGTCAGTACGGAGCTTGCTGTGCAAGCAAGAGGACCTCAGTTTGGATGACCACCGCTGTGAGAAAATCCAAGTGGAATGAAAAGAGAATTCAATAATGAGCTAGAACTACTGAAGGAAGCCCTGTGAAGGGATACTGGAAGTGAAAACCCCAGTAAGAGCCTTAGGGAATGCTAAGAAATGCTATCTTCTGGACATGACATGGTTGCTGTTTTCATACACATACAGAACTGTAGTTACAGTATAAGACTTGCACAAGATCAAGTCTGTCAGCATTCTAGCACTGACTGAGGCAGGGACAGTCCTAAGCCTTCACCCCTAGCTGAGGAGCTGTTGGAAGTTGGTGACTCCTGGGAGGAGAGTCGTTTTTCCTTAGGCATGTGGCCACTGATAGGAAGGTTGTTTCATGTTCCAATGAACGGCCTCACACACGTGTATTCAGACAGCATTAATTAGAATCAGTGGCTTAAAAGTAAATAAAAAATATACATGGAAGACATGAAGTAGAGAAGGAGGGTGAGATGAATTTCACTTCTAGGTGAAGTTCAGAGGCTGAAGAGTAGATTCAAACAAGATACATATGTGTGTGAAATTGTCAAGAGAATAAATAAAAATAAACGTTTTGAGAATGGAAACCACCCCATTTAGGTGCTCTGTGATACATTTCAGAATACTGAGCTCTTATTGAGGTTCGGATTTCACCCGTGATGTATACCACGAGTCACTCCCTGTCTTCAAGGAACCTGCATTTCTACACAGAGGGAGGAAGGCAGCAGCCCTTCGTTTAGGTCTTTCTACTCTGTACTCTGATAAAATCCACTTGTTTTGAGGGCAAGAACAGGGGCAGAAGAAGGAAACAAGAGGGTTATGAAGACACTGACTTTTGAGGATTCATTGAAGATACTGATAAACTACATTGGGAATTCTAATGGAAGTCAATTTGCTTTCACACACACACTGATCTTATAAAATGAAGCCTGTGTTCATGTTATCTAGTTAGTTGCTATAGTCCTCAGAGGAAATACATAATAAGCATCATTTTAATAAAAAATAACAGCATGAGTGATGGGGCTGTTGATCAAGTGAATTTTATTTTTTAAATGGGACACAGGTTGTGATTAACACATGCATGTCTCCAGAGGAGGGACAGAGACACTGAGAACCAGGGTCCTGATGCCCATACTTTGTGCTGTCCTAACATGTCTGTCCTTCTACTTGCCAGTCCAATGCTTCTGCTTGTTCGTAAAACAAGTTTCCTCCATGACAAGCTACAAGGGTTTGAAATGAAAGAGAAGGCCAGGAATTATCTTAGTTACCAACATAATGCATTAGTCAGGGTTCTTGGTTGTAAATTCAAACCAACTTAGGAAATAAAGGAGTTTATTAGCTTAGGATGCTTTTGCCGTTGTTTGTTTATTTTAAACCAAGGGGCATGCCATGTATTTATAAGGTCCTGAACAGAACTTCAGATGGTCTCACCCTATGATGCATCTGGAGTCTGCATCCTCCTTGGGTTTCATTCTCAAGTGACCCTTTAAACATTTGCTTTTACTGAGGACCTTGTCCATCAATGCACAGACTCTGTGACTGTCTGTCTTCTCAGGTCTGCAGGCCTCCCTTGAAGCTGGAGACAGAAAGCTAAACCTTTCTCCAAAATTAGCAGAAATTATATGATTTGAGAGAGGTTTCTATTGGCCAGAAATAGGAATTTTGGGCAGCTGAGAGAGGCTCACCTCGGAGAATTGCCACCCCTTGCCCTGTCTGTCTGTCTGTCTATCTATCATCTATTTTCATGAGCCTTCTTATCCAATTTTATAATAGATGACAATACTTATCCAAGGCTGCACATTAGTGAAAAGATGGGACACAAACTTAGTACTGTGTCCTCAACTAAAGATCTTTCTACCATGCCCTTTTGCCTCCAGTGAAGATGTATGTGTGGGTAAGCATGCATGTGTTTATGTAAATGTGTGTGTGTGTGTGTGTGTGTGTGTGTGTGTGTGTGTGTGTGTGTGTGTGTGTGTGTGTGTGTAAAGCATGAAAGATATGGGGCAGTGAAAATATAGTTGAGGTCACGGATGTAAGAAGAGCATGATGCAGAAACAGCATGGTGCACCATCAAGCTCAGTGAGTCAAACTGCTCATGAAGGCAAACTGTTGGGTGAGTGAGCATAGCCCCTTTCATGTAGCCTAAGCTGTTGAACAAGAAAGGAGAATTCCTGAAGGGCCAGTGGACATTCCTTGGCAAAGGTAATTCAAGAAGACCATGGCGAATGTTACTAGATCTGCACTGCCAAAGGGAATAGAATTCAAGTCATGTGAATGATTTTTAATTGCCTTGGAACTGCATTAAATATAGGTGAAATTTATCCTGGTAATAGCTTTAACCCACTATGTCCCATATATCAAATCTGTGTTTAATCCATATGCAGTGCACATCATTTCTTCCTAGTAGTAACTCTTCACAATTCAGAGTGCTTTTTTAGCTTAGAGGAATTTGAGTTCGGACTTTGTTTCAAGTGTTTAGCAGCCTATGTGGCTGTCGCATGAGGTCAGGCAGCTGCAGAGGTGTTTCTGCACTGAAGCCTGAGCTTGGCAGATGGCATGCTTAAGCTCTGCAGTTCCCTCCACTCTGAAGATGTCTTCATCTACAAAAGGAGCAACTTTGCTCATCACATTCACTTTTTTGGATGAATATATTTATTTTATTTGTATTTATGTGTAGGTGTCTATATATGCACACGTGTGTGTCAGTATCTGTGGAGACCAGAAGAAGGCACCTCATACCTTGAAAGTAGAGTTACAATTAGTTGTGAGTTGCCTGATATGAGTGCTAGGCACCGAATTCATGTCCTCTACAAGAACAGCAAGCTCTCTCAACCACTGAGCCATTTCTCCAGCCTCATCCTCATTAATGTCCTAAAAAACTTCAATAGATTTTTAGTGTGGCAGTTTGAATGAAAATGGCCCTCCATAGGCTCATGTATTTAAATGCTTGGTCCCCAGTTAGTGGAACTACTTGGGAATGATTAGAAAGTGTGGCCTTGGAGGAGGTGTGTCATTAGGGGCAGGCTTTGAAAATTCAAATGCCCACACCAGGTCCTTTCTGTCCCTCTGTCTCTGTGTCTCTCTTCTCCCTGCTTGCTGTCTGGGGATCTGAATATAAAGCGCTCCGCTAAGCTATTGCTCCAGCACCATTTCTTTCTGCTTCCCACCATGACAATCATGGACTAACCCAATAAAGCTTCAAACAAGCCCTCAATTAAATGCTTTCTTTTATAAGAGTTGTTCATCATGGTGTCTCTTCACAGTGATAGAATAGTGACTGATACGCAATAGAAAATAATAGACATTTAGGAACTGAAGAAACAAAGTAGCAGGTGCAATGAATCCACTGATTAACCTTTGACCGGCCTCTAAACCTCAGGGCTATTTTGTTCATCTTCCTTCCCCAAGAGTTAACCAGATAATGGTGATACACAAACCACCAACCAACTGTGCAGATGTCTCTATGTGTGTGTGTGGGAGGGTGTGGTTATATGAGTGTGGGTATGAATGTGTGTGTGTGTGTGTGTGTGAGTGTATGTATGTGTGTGAGAGAGAGTGCATATATGAGTGTGTGTTGTGAGTATGTGTGAATGTGTATAAATGTGTGAGAATGTGTGAATGTGTGAGAGTGTGTCTATATGTGTGTGTGTGTGTGCAGAGAAACTGACTTCAGCTTGCATTTCAGCTTATCTTTTTTTCTCCATGCATGAATTTCATGTTATTCTCAAAGGCACCTTCAGTTGCTTTACCCTTTATTATTGAGAATAGCTCTCTCCACATCTTTCCCTGGGAGAAGAAAGGGACTCATTCTCTGCAGAATTTGCTGGGATACGTACACAAAAATCATTTTTTTTTAATATACAATGTGGGGCTTCTGTCACTGGTGAGTGTTACAAGGGTCTATTTCTGCTGGCCCTAAAGGTTCCTTCCGTTCTGGCTTCTATGTAAGCCTGTGGAGCAAGTCCAGTGTGAGTGACTCCTCACCTGGGCTAGGAGCAGGGCTTTAGAACAGGCCGTTTTTTTTTTCTTACTGCCATCTTCTTTCTAAGTGAGAGGCCATGGTCGAAGGGGAAGTGAGGTTTCCCCCAGGGGATTGGGTCACCATTGTAACTGCTACACTCCAGACTGTATGGCCTTTAATGTAGCTCTTAACCTCATTGCATTTCAGTTTTGCTATCTTCAAACTGATCATAGTGATGGGTATTTGAACTAAAATGAGGGACATGAGCAGTCAATAATTATCATGGCACTGAGCTGTTGTACTTGATGACCAATCCCAGAGTCACTTTGTTTGGGTTCAAATATCTCTTTTTAGTTGAATGATTAATTTTCAATGTCACTTAAACTCTAAGATTAAATTTAGACACTGTTTAAGTTGGGAATCAGGTTTCTTGAAAAGGTTAACCCTGGAGGTGTATGTGCGTATCTGCCTTTTAAAAACTTAGGAAACATGATGTATTTTCTTGCAATCCCTGTTTTTGAAAGAACATATGAAACACATGCCTAGTTCCTTTTTGTCCCGGAGCCTCCCTTATATTGTGCTCTGATTAGGCTTGTCAGAAGGATGAGTGAAGCTGTGCAGCAAAAGGCACTTCATGAAGCCTCTTGTGTCACAATGCATGTGTCCATTCTGAGCAGACATCTTCTTGGCAGATAAACTGCCGTGGTGTTCCCAGGAACTGGGGACTCCACTAAGGTGGGCTCCCTGTACAGCTCCAGCCTGTATCCCTGTGCTCAGGAGGCAGAGGGCAAGCAATCAGTGCTGGCTGAATAAGCCAGCAGCATGATGGCCCACTTGTTCTTTGGCAGGAAAGGTGGAAATTTCTTGTGAAATAAAGAGACGCATACGGGGTCTCCTAAATGCTTTTCTCTGAAAGTCCAATCACACCACTGGAAGTTGCCTAGATAGAAAAGGAAATCAGCAGAGTAAAAAACCCTTTCTGAGTGATTAGAGACCTTTGTTTTGAATGCGCTGACACCTTTTAAAACTCTTTCCAAGCCAGGTGGCAGCAAACAGCCTGTTTGCTTGTCATTTCCTTTCCTCTGTTCAGTGCTGACTGATTTGCATAATAACTGATTCTTTGTTTTCTTGCTCAGGTTTCTGCCTTGGGCCCCATGTGAATCCACAGTTCTTCCTAGAATAGTGATGGCAAAGCTCTTTTTGTGGGAATCACTGGAAGGTTCTACATAGATCTGGGTCTGTTGTGGATCAGAGACACCCATTCCCTAACAGCCTTGGGGATGTAGCTGGCTTCTCCTCTCCCTAAGGTGGCTGAGGACTTGGCACTGGTATTCTGGCAGGTGCTTGGAATGAAGACAGAGCGGTCACAAAGCATGAGCATGTGAACACAATGTTAGGGGACATTAACGACAAGGACGGACAAGAGGACATTGGTACAGACAGACAATGTATACACAAGGTGTGGGGATGGCATATTCCACTGTTTTTCTAAGTGATGCTTTTGATGGATGAATAGTTTAATTCTCTTCTGGGCATGTGAGATAACACTCCTATTGAAGCTTTGTAGTACAGTTCATGGCGGCTCCACATTCCATGTCACAACCTCCTTCATTCTGTGCAATTCCTGAATAAACTCCATGATTATTTTGTGATGCTGACCTGTGATGTCAGAGTTCAAGGCAAAACTGGAAAGAGGAGTGTGTGGGCCTGAATCCCAGTATAAGGACTGAGAAGCCTGTCATTTAGACCCAAGTTACCAGGAGAGGAATGGGAGGTAGAGAGTCTCTTGTGTGATGTTCCTAGGATAGGTACATGGTACTGGCCAGGGAGAGGAGTCCTGTCTTACAGCTGAGGAGGGAGCAGAACCCTAGATGTCTGCATAGATACAGGCAGGAACAAGCTGCTGCAGGCCCTGGTGAGGAGTCAAGAGTTTCTGTTTTCTGTGGAGTGCTTTGAATGAGAAATGTCTGCCACAGTATCAGGCATCTGAACAGTGTGCCTCCAGTTGATGGTACTTATAGTGGTTTGAATGAGAATGGCCCCCATAGACTCCATATGTTTGAATGCTTGGTTCCTAGTCGGTGGAACTGCTTGGGAAAGATTAGTAGGTGTGGCCTTGCTAGTGGAAGTATGTCACTTTGTGTGGGATTTTAGAGCTTAAAGCCTTTGTCACTTCCAGTGTGCTCTCTGTGCTTCATGCTTGTGGTTGAAGATGGGAGATCTCAGCATTCTATTCCTGTCTTCATGCCTACATCCTGCTGCCATGTCTCCAAGCCATGATGGACATTAATAGCCTGGAGTCATAAGCCAAAACAATCTCTACTTTCTGTAAATTGCCTTGGTTATGGTATTTCATCACAGCAACAGAAAATTAACTAAAAATCCTGCTTCTCTCCTTCCAATCCACTGAGGACTCAGGCCTGTGCTCAGCTGTAAAGAAGTCACCAAAAGGTTCATTGTCCCCACAGAAAACCACCCCATAGAGGTCGTGAACAGGCCGAGTCGCTGCTTTGATCCATATCCTATCAAACAACCAGTGCAGACTTATTTTCTTAGCATTTCAGAGCTCTTGTCTCCTTGCAGAAAAATAAGTCCCACTCTGTAAGGGCACAAAGCTGAACCCGTTTCTCCATTTCACTCTTCCTCATTCTTGAACTCAAATATTGCCATTTCCTTAATAGAACCATTTAATTTTTATTTTTCAGAAAACCACCAGTACATGTAAAAGATACAGAAATTAAAAGGATATAATTCCTTGGGGAGTTTGTATTTTAATAGTCAGGCTATAAACATATAATTGTAAAAATAATGATCGAATTATCATTGCAAGAAGTGTGATAAAGGCACTAATCCAGTTTGAGAGGTCAAGAATGGTCCACTTTCGCAAGTGTTACTGAAAACATGTTAGTGATGGATTTGAGATCTGGGAATGCAGCTCAGTGGAAGAGCACCTATCTATGACGTGCACGGCCCGGGGTCAAGTACAGGCACAAATTAAATAATGGATGTTAGATAGGAAGACTAAAATGACATACCGACAGTGGACTAAGAATTGAACTTGGTAGGGATGAGAAAGAGAGTGCAGGTGGCTTTGGATTTTATGGTTATGCAGAATAGGAAGTTGGGGCCCTGAGGAAAGGATCTGTCCAGCAGCAGGCAGAGGCTGGAAAGTAGCTTTGTAAGTCTCCTGATGTCCCATCAGTGCTGCCAAAGGCCACCTGGGGATAGAAGTCTGATCTCCTGAGAGGACCATTGGGGAGGAATCTGAGAAAAAAAAATCATTACTGCTGCATAGCTTCAATGCTCTTCACTGTGAGTCATGGGAGCATGATGAGAAGAGACTGTTCGCTGGAGAGTGGGGAAGGCTATGTTCCTAGACATTCTATGCTAGTTATCCTAAGGGAGCAAGATTCCAAAAGCTGATCAGAAAGAAATGTGCATTTAAAAATATAGGGATAAACTACATGAGCAGCTGGAGAGAAAGTTTGAGTTACCATGGAAACTTCTCCTAAAATGTCTCCCTCCAGCAGTGGAGCCAACTTCCCAAATACCAAGGAGAAAGAGAGTATGGGCCAAGGGCCAAGTAAGTCCTCACTTGGCTGTCACGCAGGGTGCCCCAAGGGTGCTGGAAGGAGAGGCCTCTGATGGGAGCAGAGTGTGTCTGATATTCCTCCTCTCTAGAGGACCAGGTGAGTGGAGGTGGGCTATAAGAAGCACCACGTGCTTTCCTGCAAGGGGCTGGGGCGAGGATGGCCAAGGTGAAATCACATTAGCAGCAACATAAAGTCAAGAGGCTGGAAAACAGCCCAGTTGGTGAAGTGCCTACAGTTCCTGGGATCCAGGGAAAAAGTTGGGCAAGGTTGGTGAATTGCATGTGTTTGTAACCCAAGTGTTGGGGAAATGGGCATGGAGAATCCTTGGTGCTTTCAGGCCAGCGAGTCCAGTCTACTATACCAAGTTTTTGGACACTGAGAGACCCTGCTTCAAAGGAAAAAAAAGCAAGATAGATAGCTCTTGACCAACACCACCAGAGGTTGACTTCTGGCCTCCATACACACATGCATATATGTACATACACACCTACATACATACACACTAAGGAATTGATAAATAAGTTAATTAAAAGAGAAACCACTCTTAGAGCTTAGACACCAAGCACTAGCATATGGTTTGATGGTACAAACGAATATGTTTGGAGCCTCCCCTGCTTGCAGCCCTCCACACCTCTCCATCATCTTCTGTGAGAGGTGACAGCATATGTTCCCTCATGCTCAGTTCCCCTGTCCTCCCCACATCATCAACACAAAGAGGGATCTTCCTTTGGATGGTTTACCCTTCTTTTCCTGTGTTCCCTTTGCCTGGATACCTGTGTGGATAGCTCCTCCTCCTCATCTGCCAGGACCAGGACAGTATCTCCAAAGGACCACTCCTTGCCCTCTGAATCTCATGCCATGCTTTGTCTCTCCTACCCCTGAATATCTTTCTTCAGTCACCTGGCTAGCTCATTCAGACCATCCACTGCATGCTGTCTTTATTTATTTATCAACCTGTTGACAGGCTGCCTGAGAACTTAAGCTCCCAGAGAGCTAAGGGAGTCAGCCTGTGCAGAGCCTCACAACTGAGAAAGGAAGGCACCCAGCACAGAACAGACAGTCAGGTGATGTTGAATGGATGGCTCTGGTTTGTGTGTTATCACTGAGCTGATGAAGATAGGACACACCCTCGATGTTGGTTGTTACAAAGACCTACAGGACAAAATGGTCAACTGAACTTCACAATATCAGGAAGAATTATTGCAATTCACTGATGATAGTCACAGAAAAAAATTCATATTAAAATCAACAATAAGGGATCCCATTTTTAGATAATTTCTTTATGTCAAGCTGTAATAGGTGTTTTGCCTTCCTTATTTTCCTACAAAGCACTCTCTGAATTAAACCACTTGAATGCAATCTTCTGTTAAGGAAATAGGTTCAGAGAGGCTAAGCTTGTAAAATTGGACTCCAAACTAAATTTGAGCTAATTCTTAGCTTTAAGAGACTACAGTTTTTTGGCATAATTAGTAAACTATGGAGATGAGACGACATGATGCTGAGAATATAAGGATCAGGTAGCTGGTATAAATGAGAGTGTGCTTTGGAGCCTTGGGTAGGCAATATTGTAGACTGAATGGTAGTGGATCCAGTGAGACCCTTGGGGTTTCTATAGGATGAGAGGGCAAAGAAAAGATGAGATTGGATAACAAGGGAGTCAGGGGCTCAGCTGGTGAGCTGAGGGCCTGGTCAGCTATTTATGGGGTCAGAGACACTCAGATTTTCAGGGCCTGGCTGGTTATGGTTCACCAAGAAAAACTGGACCATATAGCACATGATCCTTAGGCTCCTAAATAAAAAATTTAAGTTGAATGCAAAGAAGTTTGTGTGTATTTTAAAATTATAGATTTTGTAACCATATCATCCAACCTTACCATGTATTTATCAGATACATATACCATACAGATTCAATATAATTGTTTGTATATGTGTGTGTGCATGTGCATGTGTGGGTGTGTGTGTGTGTGTGTGTGTGTGTGTGTGTGTGTGTGAGAGAGAGAGAGAGAGAGAGAGAGAGAGAGAGAGAGAGAGAGAGAGAAAGAGAGAGAGAGAAAGAGAGAGAGAGAGAGAGAGAGAGAGAGAGAGAGAGAGAGAGAGAGAGAGAGAGAGAGAGAGAGCGCACTGTTCTTGTTTCCTATCTGCAACTTGGGGCAGAAGGGGCTTATTTCATCTTACAATTTAGGTCCATCCTTGATGGAAGTCAGGGGAGGAGCTGCAGCAGGGGCAGGAAATGACACAACAAGGCTTACTGGCTTGTGTAGCTGAAGTTTGCCTGGTCCTGCCTGGCCCACAGTCAGGACAAATCTCTTCCACTAGTGTCCCCCAAGTAAACACACAGAGACTTATATTACTTATAAACTATATAGCCGTAGCAGGCTTCTTGCTAACTAGTTCTTATATCTTAAATTAACCCATTTCTATTAATCTATACCTTGCCACGTGGCTCATGGCTTACCGCTCCTCACGGCAGCGGCTGGCAGCATCTCCTGACTCAGCCTTCTTCCACCCAGCATTCTCCTCTCTCCTTGTCCCACCTTCACTATCCTTCCTGCCTGGCTATTGGCCAATCAGCGTTTTATTTATCAATCATAGCAACATATATTCATAGCATACAGGACATCCCACAGCAGGCTTGCTCTCAGACTCACTTTCAGGTAGCTTGTTTACGCAGCACAGGCTCACCTGCCCAGGATGGCACTGCACACAGTGGGCTTGCATTCTAGGCAAGCAACTACCAACTAAGCTATATTCCAAGTCCCAGATTTTGTGTTGCCATAGATGTTCTCAATCCGCACTTGTCTGATCCATGGATATTGAATGGAAGAACAGGGAGGGATGACAGGTAAATGCCCATTCATTGACTATTTCTTTTAGTAGGGATCACTAGAGAGGTGACTGAAAGTCAGAGTTCTTACTTAAAACTTAAGAAGACATCTCTGTTATTGAACCAAAAGTAATTTATTAAGAAGAGCCGAGTCTGTAGGAGAGTTCAGCCGAATTCAGCCGAGTCCAGCCGACAGAGTCCTCTGAAATGATATAGCAGAGTTGGTCTCCTTTTTGCTGTTCCTAGGCTCCAGAGCCAGTGTTCTTCTGTTAGAAATAGTGACCACATTTGCCACTATGGTAGCATGACTCTATTGCAGTTCAGCATTTGGAGCTGAGGTGCCTAGTTAGCAGAGCTAGGGCTCCATGCTTGTGCTGGCTGGGCACAAAGCTGGCCTTCTAGATCCTGGGTAAGCACGGACTCCAGCTGGGTTTTGTATGGTACAAGACCATCTAATACAAGGCGGTTTGGATGTGGATGTCTAAAAAAACCAATTTCCTCTAGGGGTGTAGTCCTGAAAGGAATCCAAAGTATGACCGGAAAGAGAATAGCATGTTTTTGATCCACTACACACTTGGAACTCATGAACCCTCCTATTTGAACAGACGTTAACCAGCTCATGACTCTGACTCTGTTAAGCTGGCTTACCTAGTGGAGAAGTTTCCAGAAGACATTCTCCTGGGACATCGCCTTTATTCCTGTCATCCTTGAGTCTGTATTTCTCTCATTGTTGTCTTTCCTCAGGTACTGAGCTGGCCCAGACTGTTGCCTCCTCTATGAATAGACAGCTACACATGCCCCGGGGAGAGTGCAGGCTTTCTCCTGGCTGCAGAGCACCAGCCTGACTGTAATCCATCTTCTCTGTCACCCTACATCTCCACTCCTTTGTCTTTTCCTTAGAGCATCGACAACGATGGGGAGGGTTTCACGTTAGTGAGCAAGTCCTCCAAACCCCTTTAGATCTTTCCCTGTGCCTCTGTGGACAGTTAAGTTTCAACTTCAGGAGTGCTGGAGTTTTCCCACTATTTGCCAATAAAATTCCATGGCAACATCTGTACAATCCCCAAGGAACTACACTCCTCTTGAAGCCAGGAGTTCTGTTTTTCATTCTGGGCCTTCTCGGGCTGGTGACTAATGCCTGCCCTGTCTGGCTCATTATTGGCAACAGACTAATAAGTGGAATGGATGAATGCTAATGTATTAGTCAGACTTAAAAAAAAGTCATTTCCAGAAGACTATCGGGTAAGGACAAAAGAGTCTTAAGTGGGACATGCAACTGAAATCTCATGGGGTCTTCAGGCAGAGGTGGATTCAGTGTGCTTCTGGTCTCTTTGTCCTCTAAGTCTCCTTTCCAGAGTCCAGCTCTTTCCCCTGCATAATTCCACACAAACCATGCATAATATCTCTAGGATCAAATGACTCTATCCCCAGCCCATCCTTAAGGTGGCTCAGGACTGAGTCTAATTAAACTGATAGGGCCGCACACTGATCCAGGCAGTGAGGCTCTGGGGATGGGGTATTGATTAGTTCTTCCTACACTTCAGACTCATCTTTGAAGTCCAACCAAACTTCTGGAAGTGGGAATTGAGAAATAGGGATGGTCTCCTGCAAAAACAGAGTGGCTCTTACCACCGGACAAGAAGGGGGAAGTTGGCTACACTGGGCTCAGTGTCCCCACCCTCAGTCAATTTGTATGGCACCTGTGAATACGCTCTTCTTTTTAAGAAGGAAGCTAGCAGCTGGAATTAAGATTCCACAACAAATAGCAGTGTGAATCCAGGGTGGGCCCTGTGTTTCATGACAAGAAGTTACAGCCACACTGTGATGGCTGTGAGAAGCTGGGGCTACACTCTGGAGCCTTCTGTGTATAGCCATGGCGTAGGATGGCTTGCCAGTGTGCACTGCCAGCTAGGAGTGAGGCAGCAAACACATTATCCCCTCAGAGCTTCTGGAAAGAACTATCACTGCTGACACCTGGAGTTTCAGCTCCCCGGATCCAGAAATGTAAGCAAATAAATTTTCATTGTTTTAAGCTGCAAGTTAGTGGTGATTTTTTTTTTTTATAGAAGACCCAGGAATTTGTATGTGGCTGCCTACCAATACTGAGGAAGAGTTCTTCTGATCTGGAGTTATTACCCTGGCTAGCAAGAGACCAGGCGGGCATTTGTACATATATGTTTAATATCAATTTTACTCTTAAGCCATATATATCTCCAATATATAGCATATAATTTCTTTAATAGGCAATGTTGAGGCCAGGCATGGTGACACACACCCCTATAATACCATCCCTTGGGAAGTGAAGGTGGAAGGGTTAAAAGTTCAAGACCATCCTCTTCTACAAATATATATATATATATATATATTGGAAGACCAGCCTTTGGCTACACGAGACCCTGTCTCAAAGCAACAATAAAACTAGACAATACTGACTTTTCTACCTATAGAAGAGGTGACATAAAGATGCAAGGGAGCAGACCATCTGCATGGCAGCAGGCGTCAGGTTAATAGTTGCTGAAGACAGTTGAACAAGGATGTTTCTGTCTATAGATAGCTGCTGGGGTGCAGAACCTTGACCTTGACACAGCCTAGACTGCAGATGTCATGATGTGCTGTGGTGTCATTTCTCCATATCCAGATGTGAAAGATGGCGGGGCCAATATGCAAGGGAGCCCTAAGCATGGACCCGAGGTGCTGGGAGCTGTGATGTGAGTGCTTTGGAATTAGGGCTCCTCATTCTGTCTTTTGTCAGTATTTTCTTTCTTTCTTCCTTCCTTTTTTTTTTTTGCCTTTCCCCAAGAATAGGAAGCAGCTCATCTCTGCGCTGGTTCTTACAAGTGTGTTATGTTTCCAGCTCATTAGCAGCATTTGTTTTCCTTGTCTCCAGCCCACAAGCAGCCCTGACAGTGGCGAGGGCTCTGGAACTGTTTCCCAGAGGCTGCCAGCCTGCGTGCTGACAGCCCAGGGAAACCAGCCAGGTGTGCAAAGTGCCAGGCAGGATGAAGGCACTATGGTCACCCTGGATTTTGTTTTGTGGTGCTTTGGAGAGGGCTGCAGGGTGGAGGATGTGCTCAAAGATGATTATTAAAAGGATTAAACTGTTGTCCACCTTCAGGGTCACACAGTGGATTTTCATGAGTTAGATGAATTTTCAGTGTAAATTTAGACCCTTCATGAGTAAGGAAGGGAACAGTGGGGAAGGAGGGGAGAAGGGAGAGAGAGAAGGATGAGGAAAGGAGGGAGGGAAGAGAACAAAGCAGTTGCCTCCTTCTCTCCCTCCCTCCCTCCCTCTCTCCCTCCCTCCCTCCGTCCTTCCTTCCTCCCTTCCCTTCCCTTCCTTCTCCTTTCCTTCGTTCCTTCCTTCGTTCCTTCCTTCCTTCCTCCCTCCCTCCCTCCCTTCCTTCCTTCCTTCTTTGGCTAAATAATAAACTACCATGAAGTAGCCAAGCTGCTTCTCAATTAAATTCCAATCACAATAACTTTTCCATATACTATATGTGTGTAAAGCAAGCACACTCAGTGTCTTAGTTTGCTTCCTACTGCTAGGATAAAATATCACAACCTGTGGTGGTATTTTACTTATACTGAAATGTGATTTTAATTGTATGTTAATAAATAAAGTTGTCTGGGGGTCAGAGCTATTAGAGTCATAGCAAGTGCGTGGCGGCGGTGGCGCACGCCTTTAAGGACCTGGAGGGCGGTACATTCAGGCAGTGACGAGGCAGTCACATGTTTGGGTTTACAACCAATGAGAAGGCAGAACAGGAAGACTTTAAAGACAGACACACAGGAAGTAGGTCTTTTTCGGAGAGCTCTCTTGGCTGGAGAGGATCCCTGAATCAGGAAGGGTGAGGCTCTTAGCTCTGACCTCTTGGTTTTCTTCTCTGAATTGGCTCTGTGTTTCTTATTTGATAAGACCGTTGGTTACATCTACAACAACCAAAAGCAACTTGGGTATGAAAGGGTTTGTTTTAGCTGATAGACTGCAGTTGAGATCAAGGAAACTCAGGTCAGAAACTCAAGGCAGAAATCTGGAGGCAGGAACTGAAGCAGAGGCCTTAAAGGATCCTGCTTACTGAGTTGTTCCTCGGGACTTGCATAGCTTGCTTCCTTACACAACTCAGAACCACCTGCCAGGGGATAACACTGCCCACTGTGAGCTGGGACCACCACATCAATCATTATGAAGAAAATGCCCCCACAGACTTACCCACAGACCACTCTGATGGAGGTATTTTCTCACCTGAAGTTACCTCTTCAGATGACTCTGGCTTGTGTCAAGTTGCCAGAGAAAAGCTAACCAGTACTCCCAGGAAGGACTGAACCAGTACTTCAAGGTCATCCTCAGGTACAAAGAAAGTTCAGGTGAAAATAATCACCCAGACAGTGTCATTGAACTGTCCAGTCTTAATCTTCAGCTACAAAGAAAGTTCAAGTGAAAATAATCACCCAAGACAGTGCCATTGAACTGTCCAGTCTTATCAGATGCACAAAGTGCTGGTTAAAAATGCAAAACCAAGGCATCTCAGCATACAGAAGATTGAGGCAAAAGGAAGGTCAGTTTGAGGTCAGCATGGGTTAACTGGCAAAAAACCGCCACACACAAAAAATAGGTAAACATTTAAAACAAATGAAAGCTTGCCAGTAGACTGTCAAACAGAACAGAGGGCTCAGTCACCGAGTTGGTCATTTTACACTGTGTAGCTGTGCTGTACTGATGTGGAATTTGAGTACTGAGGTATCACACCACATGGTGAAATAGGCAAGTCAGGCCAGTGCTGCTCCAAGCCTTAACATCTGCCCTCAGCACCCTGTGGTTCTGCAAATATTACCTGCTTGCAGAGACAGCCAAGTGGGTTTCCACATTGATGCTTCTTGTTATCCTCCATTGAGTCCGTCCCTGCGTCCCTTTCTCTTTCCAACTGCCCTTGGCTTCTTTAAAAGTGGCCTTTTTGTTGTTCTGTTTGAGACAGGTACTCACATAGTCCAGGCTGTTCTTGAACTCACTATACAACTGAGCATGACCTTGAATTTCTGATCCTCCTACCTCCACTTTCCAAATGCTAAGATTACAGGTGTACGCCACCACGCCTGGCTTTTTCCTTCTTTTTGTTGATGTTACAAGGCAGGGAAACTGAACAAAATCCAAATGTCCCTTTTGGGGCCAGTGGGAGCAAAAGAGAGTTGTATTAGAAGTAGGAGTCTCTTGGCCTGTGTCTTTAAGATGGCTTGACTCGAAGCATTGCCTATGGACAGCTTCTAGCAGAACTCTGTAGGGCTTTGATATAATGAAGCTGTTAGGTCCTCTCTAATGACAACTTTCTTTTGACCATAGTGTGCTAACTACATGTGGCTCACTAATGATAGAATTTCCTGGATGAAGATACCTGGAAGATTTGAAGCAGGTGGCTTGACTGACCTCAGGGTTGTCATTGAGCTTGTCTGAGCTCCTTTCATTTTCTGAGGAATAAAGAACTGCTTTATGTGATTGCTAAGGGCTCCAGGGCTCAGAGATTCTACAGCCTGTGACTCGAGTTATTCCAGAAGGCTATTATTAATAAAAATAATAGCTTCCATTTTTTTGAACACCAACTCCAGCTTGGGAATTACACTAAGTCTCCAGCAGACCCTAGTCTATCTAACTATCTGTGGCAGTATGACTCTTTCCTCTAGGCAAAACATGATTGCCATCTTGCAATAGAGATTATTGTGGCCTGGTAACCATAGCAACTAATTGGGCATAGCCCTTCTAAGACAGTAATGTCTATTCTAAGAGTGACAGAGTGATTGACACCCCCTACTAGAAGGAAGAGAGGGGAGGGTTGTGGGACCCTCACCTAGGATTTCAGCCATTACTCCCACTTGCTCTCCCCTGGCTACAAGTGATCTTGGGAGATTCTGGTGTATATAGGAAGAGGAAGGTTAATTGAGAGGGGCACTCCATGATGCAGCTCCCAGGAGGCTACCATTCATGATGGGGTGGGACTTAGTGGTGATGAGCCTGTGTATGGGTGAGTAACCCCTCACCCATGCTGTGTATGGAAGCTCCAGAAACTCCTTGATTGGAATTTGATTGAAGTTGGACTTTGGTAGAATTGTCATTGGTTCTCTTAGAGATCTTTCCCCACCTCCCCAGGAAGTTAACACCATTCTGCCATACCTGGATATTAAGACACTGCTCCAATGACCCCCGTCAGATGTGGAGAACCTCGAGGCTCAGGAAAGTTGGCGGGCTGTTTCTGTGCTGGAAGTTGCTGTCTAGCTTGTGGTCAACTCATCAAAGCGATTTAAAGTAATGAGATTTGGTTGAACGTGCGCACACCTCTCTCTTAATATTTGTCCATCCATCCTGCTAATTGGTCTTGTAGTTTTAGGCCTGGAAGCTTTTGTCCTGCTAGACTTAGGAGGATGAGGGTGACAAAGAGAGTGGGGTACCTGCTGTGCTGACAGTGACCTCTCTAAGACAGTATTCCCTTGTAAATAAATTCCTTTGTGTTAGGAACATCAACCTTCATAGGACTGTTGTCTTAGTCCAATCCTAAGTGGCAACAGGTCTGCATCCATTTCCTAAATATAGTTTTTAAATGTGCAAATGAACTGGCATTCTGTTCCCGTCTCCTGATCAGAACTCCTAAGTAAGTAGCTGCACTTCTGGGTGTCTACTTAATGTGTTCTTCTTTGTAAAGGTAAAAAGGGGGCCACATTATCGGTGCGGGTGACCCATTACCCACTTCTTTAGTGAAAGGAAATATCCCGTGGGTTCCCCTATTAGACGGCAGCACAGGCACTCACCCTTGCGTGATCTTGGTCTCTCCTGGCTTTGTTTCCCTCACTCTTGGCATCCCTCTCTCCTCCTTAGGTTCCCTCCCACTCGTGTTTTAAGCGCTGGCATCTTTGCTAGCATCCTACAGAGAGCTTTTCATTTTTCATTCCTGCAGCTTCTAGAAAGACAGGCAGTCTTGGGGAGGAGCAGTAGCTTTTGCCAGGTTGATATAGGGCAATCAGGAGCCCCCAGGAGACCCAAGGCAAAGGAGTGGGTGTTGTCTTGGAGATTTCTTTACCACCCTGGGTTACTTGGAGTCTTATTCCAAAGAGCCCCTGTGATATGTTCTTTGGATTATTATTATTATTTTCTCTTAACAAAGAGAGAAAGGAAGAAAGAGCCCCATGTATACAGACTTGGAGCATAAATTAAGCAAGATACATTTGCATTTCTAGGCTAAGAACTATAACCCTGGCTCTTTATGCATTTCTTTCATCCTTCTGTGAAACCCATTACATGGGAAAAGTTGATGATGGCTTTCTGAGTCCATGGTAGTTTCTGCATCTCTTGAACTACTCCAAAAGCACCTTGGGTTCTACAATATAAGGACAGGAATTAGCAAGCAACAAAACACCAGGTAAGAATTATCATTTAGATGCCTAGGCTCTGGGTATGCACCATCTCCTTGACTCTGTGAAGCAGGTTACCGTGTTATGTCTCCAGCTGGAGAGACATTGTGCCTAAACAGAAGTCACAGAGGCAATCATCAGAGAAGACAATATTAAAACTAAGGTCTCCATCAATCATTTGCCCATCGGTATCCCTAAGCCATTTTGAAGCATGGTGGTGTTTTCCTTGGCTTTCATATAGAAAGTTACTGAGCTTGTGGTAAGGGGATAGCAATGGCTGAAACGTCATCTCCTCTATCACCTGGTGTGAGCAGTTGGTACAGCTTAGGGAAACTGAGGCATCATATACTGTGAACAATCTGACAAGACAGAGTGGATATGAGCATGTTTGTGCCCTATTACCCAATCAACACCCTTCTTGGTATGCATCACAGAAACAACAACAACAACAACAACAACAAAAAAACCCCAGCAAGTTGTATTCCAGAGGGAAAACATACCAACAAATGTCCATGGCCTCATTGTTGCTATGTGAAATGGAAATCACTTTAGTCTGTGCATGAACTGATCTAATAAGGTGATCAGTTTGCACAGAGCTGTACTGTGTGGCATCTATAAGTGATGTAGCTCTGTATGTGTCAACAGAGCTGAAGCTCAAATGTGTTGTGTTGAAAGTGACAAAAGGATGTGGCACATGTGACAATCAAACTATTACTCTGAGTATCTATGAGCACAAATAACAGAGGGACCCAAGAAGGAAGGGGTATTGGTTACTTTTCTTATGCTGTGAGTAGATGCCTGATAACTATCAATGGAAAATTGGACTCAGAAGGAAGGAAGAGGAGGGGTCATGAAGTTGGGTGAGAATGCAAGAGGAGGGACCTGGGAGAAGTTGGGGGGTATTGCAGGGGGTAGATTCCTGTGTGATACAACCAAAGACAGTGCTATTTAAAAAGAGAAGCAAATTAAATCAAGAAGAGTTTATTTAGTCTCATGCTTGGAGAAGATGCAGTCCATTCTAGGAGAAGGCACAGTGGTAGGGACAGGAGGGAGCTAATCGCATTGGGTCTGCACTGAGGAATCAGAGAGCTTAGAAAAGATATAGCCAGGCTATAAAGTCTCAAAGCCCACCCTAGAGGTTAATTTCCTCCAGTAAGATTCCACCTAAAGGCTCTACACCTTCCAGAGCAGCACCACCAACTGGGGACCAAGTGTTTCGACACAGGGGACATTTCACATCAAACCACAACAGAGGGATCCAAAGTCAGCTACTTTGGATTTCCTCTCTCTCTCTCTCTCTCTCTCTCTCTGTATGTGTGTGAGAGAGAGAAGGAGGGAAGGAGGGAGGGAGGAAGGAAGGGAAGGAGAGGGAGAGGTGTGGTGGTGGTCAAACAAGACAGGGGTTCCACTGCATTTAACACTTGCTTGTGTTCCAAATAGACGCTAAAGTGGAAGGAAACATGAGAAAACGTAAGATGGTCAGACATGCCTGACAGAAAAATACCTATTTCACACCAGTTCCTGCTTGTCTGTGCTTTCCTGTGTGCAGATAGTTTATAACTACTTTAGTCAAGTAAACAAGGAGAAAATCTATTTGAAGGTTCACATAGGTAAGTGTGTGTACATGACCTCCTAGACCCCATTTTGTGGCAGACAGATGGCAAATATGTAGACAGATGGTGTCTGCACTTGGCCTCCAGATGACTACTCCTAGGCCACCTCTTCAGCTCTTCACCCACAGGGCAGTACCCCATGGCTGACTGCTAATGTTTCTCTCATCTGACTTTAAAAGGCAAAGGTCCTTATCCCTGCCATGATGCACTCAGTCTCCTTGAGATCTCTTCCCTCCTGCTTGACACCCAGCTCAATGTGGCTCTCCTATCTTCTCTCATTCTGTGGAAGTTATTGGGAAGGTTGAGCAGTGTGGAGAGAGAACCTGTCTGCCTGACTTCCCAGGAAGCATTGTGGAGACATCGAGACATCTTGTGTCTCTGTCCACTAAGCCCCCTGAGTTCTCCCTGACCTGAGGTTAGTGAGCATGCTCAGGAATATGGCTTTGTCTACCAGGCATTTTACTCCCAACTCATCTTACTGGATTGTGAAATGCTTATGTTGGTTGAGAGAGGACTTGGCTCATTAGTGGTCAGTGGCCTCTCCCCAGACCCCATCTTTCCTCTGCTTCATCCTCTTCCTTCCCCACACCCCTTGCCCTTTTCCTATCCTTCCCTTCCACATTTCCTTTTGCCCTTTCCTGCTCCTCTGATCCAAGATGTCTTCTCAGAATTTCCCCTGCTGTTTCCAGCCAGTGTATCCTTATCAGTGTATTCTTACAAGCACTGTTATCATTTTTTTTTTTTTTGAGAACATTCAAAATATCACAAGAGGTTTGGCCTGTGTATACAAAAATGGACCTTCAGGGCTCTATGAAGCTTTGAATTCATGATATGACCTCAGGACAGACTAATGGATTGATTAGGTAGAGATAATAGTCCTGTCTCTTGCCAGGTATTACAAGAACCGGTGACAGGTGTTTGTGGAGCAACCAAGGTGCATAGAGAAGGATGTGAAAATATCAGCTGTGGCTGTCCCTGCATTGTCAGATTGATAGAATCCCAGCACACCGTGCAAGCCAGGCTGGGGTGAGGCGCTCTCATTTGGTATCTCTTGTCTCCCTCAGCAGGGCTCTTGCATGTTTAGGAATCCCCAAAGGAGGGGCTGTGGAGATAGCTTTGTAGATAAAGTGCTTGGCAAGCAAGTATGAGGACATGTGCACCCATGTAACAAAGTGAAACATGGAGATGCATACTTTTAGCTTCAGCATCATGGAGACAGAGAGAGGATCTCCAGACAGTCTAGACCAGTGGGTAAGGTACAGGACAGTGAGAAACTCTCTTAAAAAATAAGATGGAGAGCTCCTGAGGTATAACACCTGTGCTGACCTCTGGCCTTTGCATGCATGTACATATAAGTGTATGTGCACCCATGCATGGGTACATGCACACATGCGTGCATGTGCACACAAACACACACACACACACACACACACACACACACACACACACTTGCAAAGAGAGAAAGAGAGAGGAGGAAGATGGGGGAGGAGAGAGAAGAGAGAGACCCTAAGAAGGCATTTTTGGTTGTACGCATATTGGAGCATCATTTCCTGCTATCCTTGACATAAACAAGGTAAAACTTGGTTTATTTATAGTATAAGCACGTTTTTAGGTGGTTGCCAGGAAAACATGTCTTCCCAGTGAGTCTGAAAGTGATTCCTTCTTACTTATTTCCAATTCACTGAGACTCATCCAAGTAATAATCTCTAAAACAAGGTGAAAAACGAGGCAATAAAGGAGTAATGCAATTGATTCAACAGAAATCACTGTGCTGTGTGTGGAGTCTGAGCAAAGTTCTGGAGAGGCAGGATGGTGCCTCAAAAAGCTGAAGCACTCCTGGTGTGTTTCCCCTCTGCACCGTGTAGTAGAGAGAGCTGTGGTCTGTTGTTCTAATGGCCTAGCTCTGCAGCAGACGAATGACCAGAAACTCCGCCATGGGTATCTAACAGTCTTCACACTGAGCATCCAAATCCCATGTTCACTCAGTTTAATGCCATGGAAGATGTTGGGATATCTCCTGGCCTGAGAGAAGTTAAAGAATTATGCAATTGTGTAGTTTGGCCATGTCCTCTCTGAGTCTTAAATTCTTAATTTGAAAAGTAGCTAGAGTAGAAAAAATTTTTGTCTTATACCAGAAAAAGAAATCGGGAACCCTATCGCAATATATACATGCTCTAATTTCAGTATGCCTTGGTTATTAATGTACTGTTGAGGGCACTGAAACTTTAGAGGGAAAGCCTCAACTTGTGAGTCTGAATTGGTCAAGCTAAGACTCATCCTAACATGCCAGTTAAAGAGACAGATAAAGGCAAAATGAGTAAACAAAAAACAGAGAGAGAGAGAGAGAGAGAGAGAGAGAGAGAGAGAGAGAAAGAGAGAGAGAGAGAGATTCATGACTTGTCTGTGAATTCTCTCCTAACCTTGGACACTGAGGCACACTGGCCAGAGGGACAGAATAAGAGGTCTGTCATGGGACACTGATGAGCTTTGGGTTGAGTCAGTGAGAACCAGAATCCAGGGCCCGAATCTGAAGTATCCCAGTTGAGCTTTGGCTGGGCCAACATTGCCTCAGTCCTGGTCCCGAAGGAGACTCAAGAAGACTTCAATGTTTGAGGGTGGGACAGGAGGCTGGCTCCCTAATGACACCCTCTTTTCTTCAGGCAGCAGTCACACTGTGAGATGACAGTCTACATTTGAAGAGTGGTCTGATGGCTCACCAGGGCTTGGCAGCAGTTTGGGTCCATTATCATAAAGACATTTATCATAATCCTGTTATTCCTGAACTCCAACATGAGGTTTAGGCTCCTGTCAGGGAGATCTTAAGTAGGACACAATAAAGATAAAAGGTTGACGGTATGATGTCGGTTATGATGGTTGTTATTGATTGTGAACTTGACAGTACCTACAATCATGTAGAGACATGAGACTTAGGGCACGTCTGTGAGGAAGTTTCTAGACTTGGTTAATTGAGGTGGGAGGAACCACCCTAAATGTGGGCTCTGTGAAATGGTCTAGGTCTCCAATGTAAGGGAGAAAGTACCGGCATTCATTTTTCTCTGCTTCCTGAGTGTGGATGTGCTATGACCAGCTACCTCTTGCCCTTGTCACCATGCCTTCCCCACCCTGATGGACTGTATCCTTCCTTCCTTCCTTTGTTATATTTTGTCACATCAAAAGAAAAAATTAATTGATCCATCAGTAAAGGAGACAGATATGAAATGAATGTGACAACCCTAAGTTTATATCCTTCTTTGAGTTCCTCCATAGGCCCAAAGGAGTCAGTGGTTTCTAAAAAGCACTTTCTACTGAGTAGCTCTATAGGGCTTCTTAGTGAGAAAAGACAATCATGGTCATAACCCAGCACTGGATTCTGTGTGTTACAGTACTGACCTGCTAGTCATGATGTGCTTTGCAGGCTATGGGGGTAGCCAACTGCTTTCTGATTGGACTGGAGAATGCTCCACAGGAGGGATTTTTATGTAGCTACTGTAAATCTAGTCAAAAGTCAGATTCTGAGGAGGTCATAGACCCTAGGCCAAAAGTCAACTGCCATTCTGCTAGATGGTCATAATGTCAAATCCCTCGATCTTAAGGGGGATTCAGAGTTACTTTGTATGACGCGAACTCCAGAAACCTGGAATGGTGATTGCTACTAGGCAGGATTGGGATGACTCCTGAGATTAAGATAAGCTGTGGTGGTGAGAGGCATTAGGGGACTTCCAGCTGTGTTAAGGATAAACCTCTGTTGGTAATAGGCTCCAGCTGAGGAAAATGCACTTTACAGGGGAGTTTTGTCCTCCAACTCCTGTATTGTCTTGTGTCTCACAGGTATGGACCACCACACCCAGCCTTAAACTTTTCTTAAATTCCTTTTCATTTTTCTCTAATTCCTTTTCGCAAATCAGAAGCTTAGCTGGGTAGATTCTTGCCATGAGGTCACCACTCCCTTTATTCCATTTAGCATCAGGTTTTTCTTAAAACTTTATCTACATTTTGTATTTTCCCTTGCTTAGCTTGCTTCTTTTAGTTATAGATCTGCATAAGCGTGGCCACTAGTCACCGAGCAACACAGTCAATAGTAGGCCTTCTGGAAATGTCTTGTGCCAAAGCTATTAATCCATAACACTTCAATTTAGCCTCAGGCAGATTTTTTTTTTTGGACAAGAGCTGAAAGTAGCCACATTCACACAACATCACAAGAATGGTCTTTAGGTCACATACTAATATTCTTTGAAAACCTCTTGAGCCAGGCCCCCACAGTTCAACTCACTCTCAGCACCACTGTCTTCCATGTTCCTCCTCCTGTGACCCACTAAGCCCCACTTAAAGCCATTCAACTGTTTTCCTAATCCAAAGTCCCAAAGTCCACTTTCCTCCAAACAAAAGCACAATTGGACCTATCACAGCAATACCCCACTGCTGGTACCAACTTCTGTCTTAGTTAGGATTTCTCTTGCTAAAAAAGATACCATGACACATTACCCCTTACAAAGGAAAACATTTAATTAGGGTTGGCTTGCAGGTGCGGCGGTTTAATCCATTATTGTTAGGGCAGGAAGCATGGCAGCATGCACGCAGACATGGTGCTGGGGAAGGAGCCAAGAGTTCTACATCCTGATCCACAGGCAGCAGGAAGAGAGAGACACTGGACCTGGCTTGAGCATTTTGAAACTCCATAAACCCACCCCCTCAGTGGCATACTTCCTCCATCAAGGTCACACCCACTCCAACAAGGCTAAAACTTCTTCTAGTGCCACTACTTATGAGCCTATGGGGGCCATTTTCATTCAGACCACCACATCTTGTTATTATAATCTAACTTCTAGATTTTTTGCTCCTCTCCTGAGAATTCACGAGTACAAAAATCAATTGAAGGAAACAGATTAATTAAAGGCAGATAGCAAAGATGAAGATAGGGCAGACTTCCCTCTATCAATTCCTCTTTCCAAGCACCAAATGAGGCAGTGGCAGGAAGTGCAGATGAGCTCTTTGTGTCCAAGGCATCATCTCGCCCATCTTCAGAAGTATCTTGGGCTGCATCTAGTTGCTAGGTTTGTGACCCTAGTCACTAGTCAGTACTAAGGCTGGAGGACTGAAAATTCCAGGCACACCTGAACTACAAAATATTAGGGAATGAATGAGGCAGAAGAGAAAGTTTCCTGACTCTGTGGTGGTCTGAGGCATTAAGGCCAATGTAGAATTGCATGTACCACATGGAACATTAAATACAATAGTGACCTACAGAGACTGACCAGGAGCCTGGAGATGAGTACAAATGAACCCATGCCAAGCTCCCCTCTTCTGAGTCCTTGTAGATCTAAAGAGCTTTGATTACAGAGTGTGGGTTCCTTTTTCACATATCATGTAATTCAGTAGCAAGAAATTCAACTTTTGCACCAAGAGGGAAGCTAAATTGAGGAAAATGTTAGTGAGGACTCTTTTTAATGTATATGTGCATGGCCAGAAGAGTACGTCTGATCCTCTGGAGCTGGAGTTTTAGATAGTTGTGAGATGCCTACACATGCACTGGGAACCCAGCCTATGGTCTTCCAGACAAGAAGTCTAAACTCAAATGCAAAGGTTGAAAACTAATTATGAGACAATTTACTCCAAATAGGATAGACCTAAAGAAAAAACAAGATAGATGTTGTTTTGGTTGTGTTCAAAGTCTTCTGGCTGGTTTGGGAGAATTTTCCCTTATGAAAAATCTGGACTATCCTTTGCTTATGTTTTGGTTTGGGTTGTTTCAATCAGTGTCTAGCACCATAGGCCTCTCCATATGGTAAGCATGGGTTTATTTTTCAACTGCTGTGGCAACTAGTAACTAGGAAAATAATCTAATAGTTTCTGAACCTTGAGCTCCTCAACTCTAAATTGTGGGCAAGAATCTAGTACCATGTGAGAGACTCTGAAAATGTACTATGAGAAGGGCTTGTTTAGAAGATAATTGATGTGTGAATTAATGTGTCCTTAGTGAACACACCTTGTGTGGGGTTGTGGGGTTGCATTCAGTTTGTTGGAACTCTCCCATCCCTGTCTCCAACCTGCTAAGAAGAGACAATATTTTCTACCAAAGCAGAGGCAGCAGTGAGTGGGGATCAAATGTGGGTAGTCAAGAGCGGACCGTGTAATATTCTTTATAAGTATTTACTGTCAAGCCGTGTTCCAAGCACTGTGTTTAGGAGTCAAGAATCAATGATACCCAGCAAACAATTTTCTTCCAAAAGGATATTAAATTCTAGTGCTGGGGACCTTAGCCAGGGTAGGAAATCCAAGCACAGTGCAATGAGTTTGAAATAAAGTAATTTGCTGAATTAGTACATCCACTAAAAGAAATAACACAGCAGTGTCTCCAAACACTAAAGAGACCAAGTTCCCATCCTATTTTATTTTATCATTTGTGTGTACACTTGCTTCCTTTTAATTTATCTGTTTTAATTTTAACTTTTTTTTTCTGGGTACGTGTATGAATGAATCTGTGTGCATCTATGCATAGGGGCTAGAGGCCAATCCTTACGTCCTTGCTCAGTAGCCATCCCCTTATTATTTGAGGTAGGGTCTTTCATTGGCTTGGAACTCTGTGGCTAGTCTGATTTTCCAGACAGCCCCAGAGATATGCCTCCCTAGCCCAGAAATTACTAGTGCAAGCCATCCAACCTGATGTTTTAGGAAGAGGGATGGATTCTGAATGTTGATGCAGGTTCTCATGCTCAAACAACAAGGGCTTTGCCAACTGAGCCTTCTTCCCAGCCTGTCTTTCCTTTACACATCCCTAAATACTCAGTACCTAACAAAGGGCCTGGTGCACTATAAGTACACAGGGATATGTGTGTGTCCCACATAGAGCAGTGGGGCTTCAGGGTCCCTGATCTTTTCTTTTCAATATGTATGAGGGTTTTACCTGCACAGGTCTGTGCTCTAGTAGCATGTCTGGTATCTGTGGAGGTCAGAAGAGAATGCTAGATACCCTGGGACTGGGATTACAGACAATTATAAGTTGACTGTGGGTGCTGGGAATCAAACCCAAGTCTTTTGTAAGAGCAGTCAATGCTCTTAACCACTGAGATCTCTAATGGGAATATGTTCTGAGTGAAATACAGAAGATAGCATGTTTGGGTTTGCCCTGGATCTCATTGCTAGGCTCATCAGCCTCCATCCGTAACTGAGAAGCTGTTGACAGTTGATGGCTTCCGGAGGAGGGACAGTCAGTTTTCTTGAAGTATTTGGCCTCTGGTTGTTCAACCATGTTCTAGTAGATGGTCCCAGGTCCATGAGGATATGGACAGGACAAAGTGGACTCCATGGATTATATTTTTAAAGGACATGAAGTTGGAGGAGGTCTTAGGTTGGGGAGGATCTGTGAGGAATTGGGAGGAATCGAGATGTGGTTTATTTTGCTTAATTTTTATTTTAGAGATAGTGTCCTGCTATAGTTACCTGGCTGGCTGGGAACTCATGATCCTCCTGCCTCAGGCTACCAGGTTCTACAAGTGTGTACCACTACACCTGACTGGGTGTAGCTTGGTGTTCTTTCTAAATAGCGGTTTAAAGGCTGTAACTTCTAACAACTGTGTCTTACCAAAGGTATTAATGAAGCACCCACCTATGGCTTATCTCAGAGGCTGCTTTCTCCTGTAGAGAGAGATGCTGTGACTCCCAGGGGTAAACATTTCCCAGAAAAGACAGTGCCGTCCTTGCCTTTGCCCTCACAGTTACTGTCTCTCAGTAAATGGTCCTACAGTGATCTCACTTTCCCCATAGTTGTAAAAGTTGTCTGTGTGCCAGGCACTCAGTTCATGAAATCAGAGACACATGGTTAATGTCTTGTGAAGGGGGTTCAAGTCTTGGTTTGATGAAGGTGACAGCCATGTAAAGAAATCATTTCTACTTAGGGTGACACATGTTTTAAAAGGAGTTAGTGCCAAAGCCTGGGAAGATCTTGATGTTAGAGAAGCATCAAAAAAGGGGGTTCCTAGGTATGGTTTCAAGTGGCTAGGAAGAGCTGGATAGAATTTCCAGGAAGAAACAGTGTCTACAATTAGACTGTTGCCTTCACATTAGATTTTTATCCAGACTTTCTCACAGTTGCTATGACTTCTTTTTCTCGCACAGGCATTATGAACTGTAGTGGGAATGGTGTCATGTGTGAGAGCTGGGTGTTCATGTAGGTCATTGTCAGTTTCAGTGATTGTATTTTGAAATGACAGATTGATTTGCTGTGATGGTTACGACTGTCAGCCTGACACAACCTAGAGTCACCCCAGAAGAGGGCATAGCCTAAAATGACTGAAATGAGGGTATAGCCTGGGTCAAGTTGGTCTGTGGGGGGATTGTCATAAATCATAGATGATCCAATATAAAAGTGAGTGTGCTTTGATTTCCTATTTCCTGCACTTCACTACAGAACTGTAACTAGAAATTATTCTTTTTAATATATTATAGCACAATATATTTTATCATATCATATATGTCATATATATCATATTTATCACATTCACTTTAAACTCCTCCCAGATCCACCCATACCTCCACACTGCCTCCCAACTTCTTGTTCCACCCTGTTAAGTAACCTACTAAGTCTGATTTTTTTGTTGCCCATATACTCATGGGTGTGGGGTCATCCATTGGAGTGTAGTGAACTCTCCTTCCACTAGAAACCATCAACTGTCCATAGCTCCTCAGCTAGGAGTTGGGGTTCACGAACTCTTCCCTGTTCCATGCTATGGTGTTGATTGGCTTGACTTTGTGCAGCAACCACAGTACTTTGAGTTGAGTTCCTGAGTTCAACACTCCTGTCATGATTAGAAGACATCGTTTGGCTGCCTTCTTCTTCCTCTATATCCATCTCTTAGAATCTTTCTTCCCTCCTCCACAGTAGTCCCTGATCCGTGTGTGTGTGTGTGTGTGTGTGTGTGTGTGTGTGTGAATGCCTGTGTAGATGCCTATTTGTGGCTGAAGGCTCCACACATTTTCTGCATTGTATCATCAGTGAATTCCTATGTAACCTGCAAGTGTGAGCCAAAGAAAACCTTTTCACCCCTAGGTTGCTTTCGGTCAGGGTATGCAATCACAGCAGCAGACATAAAACTAGAACTTGTGTTCCACCAGCATCAAAGAGAAAGCAAACTTGGTCATGCCTGTGTCCTTAGGTCATTCATTTATCATCTGATAGCTGGTATTACAATGGCAGTGGACTTGGTTATCTGGTCTGTATCCACTGCAGAGTCCAAGGCAAACAACACAATCAACATTTCTATTTAGGTTGTTATTTTTTTTAAAAAAAAATTGGCTTGTGATAATCATTTCTAAATTACACATGGAAATGTAGAGTTTGATATGGCATGATACATCAACAATACTCAGTTTGCCATCACAGCTCTGTGCAATGGTAGCTGTTCCTTGGGAATGAGAAGGAAGGAGGAATATCTAGAGATGAGGGGGGATTGAGCCTTCCTTGAATGACACCAGCGTTCCCTGAGCATCTAAGATTCAAATGCTGCACTGCATGATGGTCAAGTCCACCCTGATGCCGTAGACCACCAATTTCCATTCATTCTAATCCCTAGCATTGTCCCAGGACCTCTACTCTCTCAGGTCCTCTGCCTTGATTTCTCCCCCTTGAGAGGAGGATGCTAAGTATCACAGGAACACTGGGGCCTTGGGAAACAAAGTGCTCTGCAAAATCAAGATATTATTAGAAGGCAGAGTTCTCACAAATGAAGAACATTCTCACTTGCTTCATGCGCCTGCTGAGGTGTAGGATGGCCGAGAATCCCTGCTAACCAAGTGGGACCCAGAGCTGCCCCCCCCCACCTTTCCTTCTCCTTGTCATTCCTCTATACTCCTTCCCTACCCTCCTATCTTATCAGAATCTCAAAATTCATACTGTCAATCATCTTCCTGCCGTAAGAATTGGTGAGCAGGCTTAACCTGCCCCTGTGATGATATTTTCAGCTGCATCTCTTTAATATATGTGACTGGACTTAGCAATGCAAGGGACACTGCTCATGCAGGTTAAGATGCAACCAGCAACCTCAATTGACACTGTGTCCTGTTGGACATTACTGTTTTTTTTCCCTTCAGAATCCAATTCTTTGATACAAATCACCCATTTTCTCTTTCTCAAGACATAGTGACCAGGACTTTCCATAAGAGATGGATGCCCTGGCCTGTGAGTCTGTTCATCCCCTGGTCATAGTGGTAGATTTGGACATGGATATGAGGCCATACCTGAAGATATAATATTGAGAGTTTAGTTTAAAATAGTCAGAAAACGAATGGAAATGAGTATGGAGGTTCATACAAAATTAAAAATTATAGATCTACCCTATGATCCAACTCTACTCCTCCGAGATCCACTCAAAAGATGCTCAACACATCACAGAGATTCATGCACATCAGTGTTTATTGCAATAATCTCCACAATAGTTAAGTTATAAAACTGACCTGGGTGTTTATAAACAGAAAATGGTTAAAGAAAATGCTGGTTCATATACATGATACAGCTTTTTAGCCATGAAGAATGAAGTCAGGTTGTTTTCAGGAAAGTGGATGCTACTGGAGATGATCATGTTGAATGAACTATGCCAGTCTTGGTCAAATATTGCATGTTTTCTTCTCATTTGTAGTTCTCAGGCTTTATATTAATCACCACCACCACCCCACACAGACGTTAAGACAGTAGAAGTGGAATTGTCTGGGGAACAAAGGTGACTAAGAGGAGGAGCAGAGAAAGGGAAAATGATCTGATATAACTATCATATTATATTATACTAAAATATAAAAATTATATTAAGTAGAAAGCCATTTCTCCTGTGCGGGCTAAGTTCTTACATGTAAGTCTGGCCTTGGTGGAGGTAGTCTTGGATTAAAAATGGATCCAAGACATGTGGTGCTGATGGGTTTTGTTTTCTTTGTGGCCAGAAGGGCAGCAGTCCATCTTGGTGCTTCAGCTTACATGTAGCCTCTCAGGGGCACGGTGAATTCTCCAGATCTGCCACAGGCAATCCTATTGCTGGCTCTACCTCATTCACGGTATGCTATGCTCCAGTTCACACAATCAAGACAGAGATCTGTGTAGATATATGTAATTTTTTTGTCTACCTGACACAAATCCAGACATATCTGGGAAGAGGTACCTCAGCAAAGAAAATGCCTCCATCACACTGGCCTGTAGGCAACAGATAACAGATGAGGAGGTGAGGCAATTGTTTTTGTTTATCTCCTTTTTAAAAGATGACTTTTATGAGGTCAGTGACAACTTCATACATTTATATAATATATCTTGATCCTATCCATCCCCAAGCCCCCTCTCCCCTCCTCCACACACCTAGCACCACATCTCTTTTTCATTGTCATGCTTCTCCTTCTCCTAACTTACTAAGTCCAGTTAGTACTGCCTGCTGGAATTATGACTGATCATTTGGCTTGAGCTTGTGCAGGTAACTATAGGTAACTGTGACATTCCCTGAGCCTTGGAGGAGGCGACACAGATGTCCAGTTTAGGGCTGAGCACTCAACAGTCACATATTCTCAGTACTTTGGTTGTCCGTGTTGGACTGCTGCCCACTTCAGAGAGAGGCTTCTCTGTCTAGCCTGAGAGCAGCACCCTATGGTTATAAACATACATATTTAGAAGGTAGCTTGACAACACAGGCATTTATTTGTTTGTCCTCTTGAGCCAATGTCTATATTGATCTGGATCTATTATCATAGATCACAGTGCAGCTGTTGAGAGCTGTTTAGCCCAATGTTCAAATATCCAGCTAACATGAAGCAATGTGTTTTGTGAGGAGCCCCTCAGGTGACTGTGATTCATGCTGATGTGTGGAAATCACTGCTCCAGGAAAAAGGCACTGCTTGTTTTATCTAATAGACTGTCTCAGGAGGATCAGCCTTCTCATTGTCTTATAGGACCTGCATCATTAAAGATTGGCTCAGTTCTAAGTAACAAAGAATGAACCCAGGTGGGCTGGAACACAGCCGTAATCCTTCATTTCCAGGACATCTCAGGCTAGTCTCAGGCATGCCTGGATCTGGAAATTCTGCTCATGAGACAATCCTCCCAGGCTCTGATTCCCATTGTGCTTATGGGATTCTCTGTCCAGTTCCCAGCAGCTCTACAGTTGTCTGTATCTGCAGGTTGATGCTCTACCAGCCTCACAGTAGCCACAGAGAAGAATGCTTGCCCCCTTTACAGTTCACAACTTTCTTCTAGGAATTGGGCTGGATGATCTCAGGGAGGATGTCCAGTGTTTATTAGCCAGGGCAGTACTAGGGGCCATTTCTGGAGTTCAGAACATTGTATTACCTAAGCAAAGGAGGGGAGGGCTGTTCATCAGAGAAAACCCAGGGCTTACCACCAAAGTGAAACCACAGACAGACAAGGAGCAGAACCCATGCCCATGGCAATGTAGGATCACAATAGGTTTGAAGCATTTGCCTTCATATCCCTTTTGGCCTGGACTGGATGGACCACACAGTCTCCATCTTTTCCAAGAATCTTAAAAAGACCTAGTATTTTATTTCCTGCCACCAAGATTTCTTTTTGATGTGGTGTGTGCGTGTGTGTGCGTGTGTGTGTGTGTGTGTGTGTGTGTGTGTGAATGTGAGTGCACATGTGGATGTCAGAGCACAACCTCAAGTGTAAGTTTGCACCTTCTACATTTTCTGAGACATGGTTCCTTATTGTCTACCCTGTATATGCCCAGCTGGCTGGTGGTCAGAAAATTTCCACCTCCCATCTCACCACAGGCGAACTGGCACTGTTGATATGCACTAACTCAGGTCCTCCCCCTCTTTACCCACCAACCCATCTTCTCAGCCCCCACCCCCAATTCCTGTCTGACGCCCCCCGCTCCCCAGTGACTTGGACTTCCTGCCGAACCTCCTGTACATGCAGCATTTGCTGTGTCTGTGTGAGTCACACGGCTGTGTGTGTCTGCATACAGTCTGCCTCTCTGATCTGTGAGCACCTTGAAGTAGGTGCTGCCCTGCAAATTAAATCATCACTTGTTAAGCTCTGACCTGTATTATGTGCAGGAGTGAGGCTGTGAGAGAGTAAGTGGATTAGGGGAAACTAAATGGCCAAGGAAGATAGACTCAGAATGAGTAAAACAAGAGTCAAGTGGGAAGGGGCATGATATGAGGAAGGTTTGCCATCCTGATGTCTGCTCTGAGCTCCTCCAGGCCTGGACATATCCTGCACTGCCTCCCAGCTCTGTGAAATTTCCTCTGCCCGAGGATCCAGGGCTGCCACTAGTTTTTGTCATTGTTCAGCCTTAATTTATTTTTATTTAGGTGAGTATGCATCTGTGTCTGTAGGACTGCCTGCTGTGCACGTGGGTGTCTGTGTGGGCCAGACAAAAGTGTCAGATTCCCTGAAGCTAAAGTTACCTGTAGTTGAACGCTGCCCTGCAAAGCAGGGAACAGAAGCTGGGTCCTCTGCAAGAGCAGTAATTGAATTGAACAGCGGCTCTGCTTGAGACTGTTGAGGTTGATGCAGGAGGATGGCCAGGCATTCAAAGCCAGCCTTTGGTTATGTAGCAATGCCCAGTACATCTCCTCTTCCAACCTGCCCCCTCCCAAAAGTTGAAGAAGCTGTCAGGAGGTAGTTTCTGATAAAGCCTCACTCCCTTCCGGCTAAGAAGCACTCCACCGTTGACCCACGTTTAAGTTTCTTTTCCTTTTGCTGATGGTTTGTTTAATTGGAGGCAGGGCCTCACGTGGTCAGAGCTAACTTCAGACTCACTATGTAGTCAAGGATTACCTTGTACCCCTGAACTACCCACCACCACCTCCTGTATGCAGGGATGTGCCATGCCTGACTTTTCCCTTTTGTTTTTATTTTGAGAATCCAGTAAGATGAGGGTCTCCGTCTCTTTTTATAGATGAGGTGGGGTAATTGTGGGATATAAATTCTTTTTCTGACCTGACATAACTGGTTATTTAAACCTGGAATGGAGTTAGATATGTGAGTCTGACCATCGTGGGGCAACCCAGAGACTTAATTTCCCATCCAGAAACAGTTGACAGCTGTTTCAAGATCCACAGAACACACTGGTAGACTTGAGATTTCCTTCCAGGTCAGAGTTCTGGAAATAAGTTGTGAGAAAATAACACTTTTGGACAGTTTCAGAAGCAATGGATTTTGTTTGTTACCGCCAAGATGTCATGGACTGGTCTGCTTTAGTGTGCCCTGTGTATGCAGGTGGAGCCTCCCTAGCTCTGTTCCTTATTTTGTTTTGGGGACCTGTAGTGACTGACATGTGAAATGTCCTTCATAAGCTCCTATACTTGAGCACACAGTGCCCAGCTGGTGGTGCTGTTTGGGAATGCCATGGAACCTTCCAGAGGTAGAGCCTTGCTGAAGGATCTGAGTCGCTGGGAGAGGGCAGTGAGGTTTCACAGCCCCACCTTGCTTCTTATTCTCTGTCCTGCTTCTGGTCTGGGAATGAAATGTGATCAACTACCTTCCTGCTTTTGCTGCCAGGCCTTAACCTTCAGGATGGACTATGCCTCTCTGGAACTGTGAACCAAAATAGACCCTTTCACTTCTAACTTGCCTTTTTTCAGGATGTTCTATTACAGCCACAACTGAAAGTAACACAGGGTCTCAGCCAGAGCCTAGCTGGAAGCTCCTTCTGTAGGACTTACAAGAACTATGAGGGCTTACAAGAACTATGAGGAGTTCTTACATGGTTCCCCCTATCTCATGTCACTTGATCCAGGTAAACAAGAAGCACAGTATTAGCAGAAATACACTCACAGCTATACACTTTCTAGGAGGTTCCACAAAGCAAGAGGGGGAGCAGAAGTGGGGGCTTAAGTAAAAGCTGTATCAAGGAACACATCTTATTGGCATTTGGATTTACTCATATAAAAAAATCTCAGCAATGCTGAGCCTCAAAACTTGCCCTCCCTGGTCTGAATTTTTAAAACTCAACAGTTCAATTGGCCATTAAAATCAGAAATTTTCGAAAGGACTCGACTGTGTCAAAGAGGGATGCCTGGGGTGTGACTGCCGAAACAGCACCTCACCTCGGTCTACACCTCATCTGGCCCCTTGAATGGAAAACTCAACATCTACCCTGAAAACACCCTATTTTTTCTCACATCCCCCCCCTGCCCCTTGCAGGTCAGTGTTCAGATACGCTAATAGAATCAGAAGATTTAGAAGTCCTGCAAATATAAAGTGTCAGAGAGGATACTGCAAAGAAGTCTCCCCTCAGGAACTGCTGCAGGCTAACCAGGGTCACTTGGGTCCATCTATCAGAAAGGGTTTATTTTGCAGAAAACAGAGCAGAGCTTTTCAGCTCATGGTTTCCTTGTGTGCTCAGCTGTCTGTCAGATGTGATGCTGCTCTGTGAAGCAGTTTCTAGCATTATCAATTTTCACTGTTCTAGAACATTGTTCTCTCCCTTGGCTGGTTCCATGAGAGCTGCCAGGTGCCTGACAATCGCAAGATGTTATCTCTTATTCTTTTATACGGTTCACCACCTTCTTCAGCAAAGTACCTCTCACATGGTGAAACAGTGTGGCAGCAGAGGAGAAAAACCCAGGTGCTAACAGACAGGAAGTAACCAAAATGCTCTATGCAAAATGAACCACAACTTCTGAGGGGCCACAAACAACCTAATATTTATTTTAAAATGGGAGACCAATTGTGAAAAAAAAATTGTAACAGAACTGAGAAATACAAAGGGACGGCAGTGAGTACTTGTCATTAGGGCCCTGGGATGAATACGGTACTTCAGACACCAAAGTCTTTCTCTAGGACTCAGTTTCCTCATTGGATGAAGGATTGCAATTGATGGTGTGAACCAGTTTCCCCAAAGAAACACAAGCACACACACAAAACCACTGGACCTTCTGCAGGGCTGACTGATCAGAACTTCAGTGTCTATGGAGAAGTTGGATGTTGCAGACCCAGAGCCAAATTATCTTGGCTCTCTGGACCGCTTAAATAGCCATTTGTTATCTGCCTCTTTGCATTATTTAATATCCTTGGAACGAACAGGTAAGTCCTCCTAGAATATATGAAACGACTCGTAGCTTCTCCCAATCCAACAGCTAAGGATACCATCAAAGGCCCATAGCAGAGATTTCCCTGTCTCATTGTGACCCACCTACCTCATGGCCCCACCAATGTACTTTAGAATGATGCTGGTTTATGAGTTTCTTTGCTGTTACTGTAAAAGCTTTGACAGACTGTTATCATGTCAGAACATGATATTTGGGGTAACCCGAATCTGTGCTCCCAGGCCATGGTCACTCATTTTTGGCTCCAGAAAAAGCTCTCTCTTACCCTCTTTTAGTTGAGAGATCTGGTTTCTACTTATCAATGAATGGCTTTGTGCTGAGAGGAAGATGATCCTGAACTGACCAGCAAGAGGCCTGTGTGATCTATCCCCGGACATCTTTTGCAGCCAAAAGCAAAATAGGAAGGAGAAACCCCAGACAGATGGGGGTACTTATTTACAGCAGTGGGTCAGGCCCCACAGAAAGTACTGAAAGAAGTGAAAAGCCTATTTATATTCTCCAAACAGCCTGGGGAGATGTTCATCAAGGTGAAGTCCCTCCTCTAACTTTTGGGAAATGTCAGGCTTTCTCATAGAGGTTAGCAAGGTGGTCACTGGTTGATCAGTCTTAAACAAGTTCAACCAAAACTCATTCCTCATAAATGAACAAGTAAATGGAAATGGTTCCATGTTTAAGGGTGGGATGGGGAGTGGGGGTGTAGGATGAGTGGTGTTGGGGTTCTTGAGGCCCCACCTCAGAGCCTTTCCATTAGGTATGCTAGCTAGGGAAACACAGCCCCAAGGATGTCTCAGACCAAGCAGGTCTGAGAACAACAAATGTAATTTCTGCTTTAATTTTTAGATTGAATGACTGTAGTCACAAGCTGCCTCCAAACTAGTAAATCCTAAAGAGGGTGAAGTCACAAGCCTCAGGAAAGATGGGAATGGAGCCTGGCAAGGGGCTTGGAACCCAGGGTTTTGAAGCTAGGTGGGTGATTAGAGATGAGACATGTTGGCACGTAAGGCTGAACAGGCTTTGCTTCTTCACGTGTGTGTCCTTTACCACCCCAGGACATCACCAAGCCTTGCACAATCCCAAAGCCTAACTCTTAACAAATTTGTCCTCTTTGGCTCCCCGAATTTTCCTATGGTGATGTGAACTAAGGTCTTTTACCTCAGATAGGGAATCCATGATGTTATCGAACTTGGGGTCAAAAACTGTGCCCTAAGTTATGTCGGGTGACCATGCTCAATAAGCTATGTGTTGGAGTTATACACTTGGCTTCTATGACATTTATTTAGCCCCATAACAAAATAATAAATTATTTCATACATGTAATGTATTAATATACTCTATGGCATGTATTATATATCAATATATTATAATGTATAGTATGTATTTACTATGGGTTATATATACAATATATGTGTATATGTACATATTACACACACTGTATTATATATGCTATAATATAATTACATAATAAGTGATTATATGTGTTATATATGTATAATATATATTAACATGCTAACCTATTATATACTACACATATTATGTAATATGATAAATTATTATATTGCCGTATTAAATATGTATATTATATATCATATACTATATGAAGATGTACTAACAATCATTCCAGTGTAGGGTGAGTGCTTTATGGTAACTATCTTCCCCATTTCACTGATGCAGAGGTGGTCACTGGAAGATCTCTTACCCATTGCCACAAACTGTGCAATAGCATTTTAAGGTGTTAGATGTGGTTAAGAAAAACTCTGGTTTGAATCCAGACTCTGACATCGCTCTCCACTATGGTCCTAGAGTTGTATTTGATTTCTCAGAGATTCAGTCTGTGATTGGCAGAGCCCATTACAGAGGTAGCCTCTTGGTGGGGAGGATGAGAGGGTTGCAGGAGTTCTCCTAAGTGTCTGAGGGATGTGTGGCGCAGGGTCGACTTGGTGCACCAAAGTCTGCTCTTCCCTGCTTTTCAGAGGCAGCTGGAACCTTCCAGAGCACATCTTTCAACTTCCTCTTCTAGGTATAAAAATGGGAAAGAAACTACCGAAGTCCTCCAATGATGGGTGCTAGAAAGCAAGGAGAGTGAGACTGATCTCAGGCAGGGGGGAGATTTGGACATTTATACAGTAAATGTTTTTCTTCTTTTAAATACATGTGTATCACATGTATGCATACATGTGTATATATATGTGTGTATATGTATATATATAGTATTTGTGTGGCCACGTATGTGTGCATGTGCATATCTGTGTGCATGTGCACCTATGTTTGTATGGTCATGTATATGTGATTGTATTTGTATATGCATGTGTATGAATGTATGCTTGTGTATATGCACATTTGTACTTGAATGAATATGTAGGTGGGTGTGTAAATGGAAAAAAAAAAGATTCAGGATCTTTGCTCCCGGTGACCTTCAATCCATAGGCAGAAGTAATGGATTTTGTGTTTCCAGAAAAGAAGAGTGATCACTGCGAGGACTGAACACCACCAGGATGAAATCGTGAACTTGTGTAGATAACCCTGTTCGATTATCCCTAATGTCTATTAAGGGCTCTGAGGCTCTTGTAATAGTGTGGCTAATACTGTCAGAGGGCAAGGCTGATAACACAGACATGGGAACGGGACTTAGCACATCGCCCAGTGTATTTCTTCTCGTTATGCTGTTTAAGATGTTGGATTAGGACACAGATTCCCACATATCTGGGTTCCAGGAGTGGTATTTTTTTCTTTGAACAGTAAAGAGATTCCTACCTCTGAGGAGGCAAGTGCCCCTCCCTCTTTAAGTCTCAAACAACCAACAAATTGTTCAGCAATCCACAGTTACCATCCCCATTGATGAGATGTGAGATGTCATAGGATGTGCTGAAATATAGGCATGCATTTGCTCAGAGGAGAGGATACAGACAAGCAAGGAATAATTAGTTATTTGAAAATTTTGTCGGGGTTTCCTTGGCTTCATTTTTGGTCAAGAAAGGAATGAAATAAGCAAACCACTGTCCCTGTTTAACTATGAGGGTTAGGAACTATGAGGAGATTAGAATGGGAGGCTCAAAGCAGAGATGCATTGATGGGGTTGCATGGCCCACCTCAGTAGGAGCACATTGCTTGGTGAGCTTTTCCTCAATGCATGGGTTCCTTCCTGTCTGGAGTTTCTGCAGCTTATGCTTCCTTCCTTTCTTCTCCACCATCTATAAGCTAAACTTTAAGACTGTATGAACACATTACTGAGAGAATGTGCCTTATCTGCAAACAATGCCGAGCTATAGGAAAAAAATCCAAATAAATCTGTTGATTATTCAAACCAGGCGCCCTCGGGGAGGGACTATCTCAATGATGTCTTTGGTTTCATTCTCATGGAATTGATCTGGTGCCTCTGATGTTCTAAACAAGAGGATGCACAGGTTGGCAAGAAAAAGCAATGGAATTTCTCTGTGTGAGCTTCCTACTGGGCATGTAGCCTTCCTCTCCATCTCCAGGGAGGAAACAGAAGCACAGACTTCATCCCTTCACAGTCCAGCTAAACTTACTTACTGGGACCTGCTTGTCCCAAGCGCTTATGAGCTCTGACCATCTCCTTCTCCCAGAAGAGGTATCAGGGCTTCAACAGCTCAGTGTTGCATCAACCAGCATCCACATGGTAACAACCATGGTCTATATATTTTTCCCTTGAGGATGCTTCCTATTCCTTGTATCTCATGCTTCATCTTTTTGTTAAATTTCTGTTTATCTCTTTAACATACAACCCTGCACCCATTTCAGTGGGTGGGAGTATCTGACCAGCACATCACAGTGGTTCCCAGCACTGGCTCCCCAGAAGCCTTGGGTGGCTTCTATCGCTCTCTGCCCTCATTTCCAGACCACAGAATGAATGCGGTGATAGCACCTACCTCACAGGTTTCCTGTGAAACAAAAGTATAAACAGTTAGCTCAGTTCATGCCCCTGTGATGCCTTCAGTGTCAGCTTTGTGTTGCTTACCTTTAAAATAGCTCTGTTAATGTATATGAACTGTACCACATCACGCCATTCAGGGTGATCCTCTATCTGTGCCCACTCCATTCCCTTCCTAGCAACCCTCCCCTGGAGCTGACTCCTTCCTCCTCCCTAAGGTTGACCCTTCTACAGCTTTTGCTTTTCTTGTGTTCAGATTTTGCTCATGAGAGAAAACATGTAAAACTTGTGCAATTCTGTCTGAATGATGACAACTGCTTCCTTCCACCTTTATACAAATGATGCAGTTTCCTCCTTCTTTAGGGCTGAATAAAATTCCTTTATAACATTTTCATTGCCATTCATCCATGGATGGATATCCAGGCTGGTTCTGTCACTTAGAGCAGCTGTAGACATGGGCGTTCCAGTCTTGATGTGCTGCTACTTAGATCTGCATGCTTCTGTATTACTATATTTGTAGGTTTTTTTTTAAATAGAGTACAGGACCATAACCTACAAATAGGGATACTTCAGATTCTTCTTGCCTTCTTTGTATCCATTTTAATTCTTTACTGTTCTGACTAAAATTTTAATTGTTCTAATTGAAGAAGGGAAGTAAAAGTGAGCAAATTGTCTCATTCTTGTTTTTATTTTTTTCCCCATTCAGTATGATGTGGGCTGTGGGTATGCTTTATTATGTTCCCAAATGGCTTTTCAATACCGATTTTTTTCTCAAGGCTTTCGTCATGAAATGCTTACAATACAGGTGTGTCTCACAATGCCTGGCTTCTTCAACAGTATTATGAGACAAACTTTGTATTTTAAGTTACCAATGTATTAATTAATTTAATTTATTAATTATATACTGCATACAATTTTTCAAACAGACGTGATAGCCTGCCCCTTGTGGTCACCTTGGAAATGAGGAGGTGGTGGCCTGGGTTTGGGCGTTACATCTCCCAGGTGTTGGTTGTCTCCCACAACGGCCCACCTACTTCCTTCCTAGACCTTTTTCATCTATAGCCGAGACATTCAGATGTGTCCTCCACCCTAGGGACATAAGGTGAATTGTGGATGCAACACTCTTACTAGTTTGAGTGACGTTGAAGGATGAACGTCTGTCTACCATAAATGACCCTTTGAACCCCATGACCTGCATGAGAAAGCAAGCTGGTTTTTCTGGGCCTCACCTGCCTTGGTTTTGTTCCTGGGAACTTCTAGAAGGACCCACTGTTGCGTTTTTCTCTTCCATTTTCTGCATCACACAGAGCTTTCATAGCTGAGAAAACACCTCAGGGGTGTGACTGTTCTGAAGGATTTCACGGCTTTCCCAGGGTTTGGCCTTCGCTGACATTCTGAGGACACAGGCAGGGGAAAGGAGTACAAATGAGATGGAACTGAAAGCCTAGATGCCTCCATGGAGAAGCTGGCCAGTGCCAGCAGAGTGACCAGGCCTCAGCTTCTGCTGAATTTTACATTCTGGGAATTTTACATACATGAGAGTGCCCAGTTCTATGACTTTAAAGCCAGTTTTGTGCTGTGGTTTGAATGAGAAATGTCCCCCATAGGCTCATATATTTTAACACTTGGTCCACATTTGGTGGCACTACTTGGGACAGTCATGGAATCTTTTGGAGGTGGAGGCTTGCTGGAGGTAATGTGTCACAGAGAGTGGCATTTGTTGTCTTATGGTCTGGTCCCACTTTCTATTCTTTGTCTTTGCTTCTTAAGTGTGAATGAAATGTGATCAGCCAGATTTCTGCTCCTGACATCGTGCCATGCCTTCTAAACCCTAATGGATGCTCTACCTCTGGATCCATAGGCTAAAATAAACACCAGTGCATAATCCAAAAAGGATGCATCATGGGTCAGAAGAGAGCACTGGGAAAGCCTGACCTAAAAAAAATGGCATTAGCTGTGTGATTTCCCATGCCAATCATCCCAGCACAAGGGAGGCTGAGGCAGGAGGACCATGAGTCTGAGATCAGACTAAGTTGAGCATTGAGATAAAATCTGATAAAAGACACAAATTGAAATCTGGAAGATGATTAATAAATTAAGTACTTGAGCAGAAAAGACAAAATGATTCTGAAGAGAAGACACAATGTATGCATGGTAGGAGAGGAAGTTGTGCAAATGTCCTGTGGCAGGAGGAAGTAGACACACCTAGGGATGGAGACCTGGGCTGTGGGCTGTAGAGCAAGGAGGTTGTTAGGGAGGTCAGTGGGTGAGCAGATAGGAAAAGTAGTCAGGACAAGGCTATCATAGGGAGAATGGGTTTGCTTTGAGTGACTAACATGCATAAAATACATGCAATAATCAGGCTAATTACAGCCTCAGAGAGATAAAGTAAACATGCTTTCTGTTTGCATAAACCAAACCCATTGCTCTGGTACCAGGGAGGTCTACAGGAAAAGCATCTGGGAATTGCTCCTGTTTGAGCTGAGGTAACTGGGTAAAGACCTTAAATACACAGGAAAAAAACACAGGGTTACCTCATAGGTACACTGGAATCAACACATAAAGTGTACTCAACAGCATTTTAATTAGGTATTTAATATAATCCCAACATGTAAGTGACTCCTAAAGATGCATTCTTATCAACCCTCCAATGATTTGAACTTACGCCCTCACACCTTGACAGAGTAAGTTGATTTCATATATATTTTTAAAAAGGGGGTGTGTGCTGGTGAGGATGTGGAGGGGCTGGGCCCTTGCTAGTTGCTTACAGGGAGGTAAGTGACACAGCCACTGTGAAACAGGTTATGATGGTCCTTAAAAATAAAGAGAGGGCCTGGCTTCATTGTACATGCCTTTAATCTTATCTCTCAGGAGGCAGAGGCAAAAGGATCTTTGTGAGTTCAAGGCCAGCTTGGTCTACATAGAGAATTCCAGGCCAACCAAGGCTCCATAGTGAAACCATGTCTCAAAAACAATAAAAAAAGAAAGCCAGAGAGATGGTAAATATGATAAAAAGATATTATGCTCACAATGGACTAAAAAGATATAAAAAAGAATGTTGATCTCCTCAATTTTTACTCCAAGTATTAAGAAAACAACACACTTTGAAATCTAGTATTTAGAATAAAAGCAGGTGGGGCTGAAGAAATGGCTCAGTGGTTAAGAGAGGATATTGCTTTTGCAGAGGACCTGAGTTCATTTCCCAACACACACTTCTGGCAGCTCTCAACCACCCATAACTCCAGCTCCAGGGGATCTAATGCCCTCTTCTGGCCTCCCTGAGCACCTGCACACACATGCACATAACCACACACAGACATACAAATACGCACATAATTTTAAAAAGCATGTTTTAAAATAGAAGCAAGTGCTTTCACATAGATACCAATAAAGGAAAGAAACAATGATGTAAAAAGTGAACAGGCAGCCGGGCGGTGGTGGCGCACGCCTTTAATCCCAGCACTCGGGAGGCAGAGCCAGGCGGATCGCTGTGAGTTCAAGGCCAGCCTGGGCTACCAAGTGAGTTCCAGGAAAGGCGCAAAGCTACACAGAGAAACCCTGTCTCGAAAAAACAAAAAAAAAAACAAACAAACAACAACAAAAAAAAAGTGAACAGGCAAGAAATTCTACCTTCAAACCCCTCAAAAACTGAAAACAAGAGCTTGGGCCCAGCTTGCCTTAGCACATCCACATTTATATCAACATTTTTATTGAAGAGGGAAAATGTGGCACACGGCCCACATTAGGTTGAGAATGAACAAAACTTTGATGTGTGCTTCATGAATGGATCTCAAAAAAAAAACATTAAGCCAAATTTTAAAGAATTGATAGTGCATGAGTTATTACAGGATGACTGAAGTGATCAGTTCACCGGACAGAAATGGAATAACAGCAGGGACTGGGAAGGCATTGCTTCACGGTTGCACGTTTTAGTTTGGGAAGAGGAAGTGTTCAGGAGGTGGATGATGGTGATGGCAGCCAGGCAGTGTGGCTGTCCTTAGTGCCAACACACTGTTTCCTATAGTGAGCTTTACATTGTATCTATTTTATCACAACAAAATGCTCTTCAAAAGAAGTAACATTTTAATTTATATTTTAGTTCAATTTTTTTCCCAGACAGGGTTTCTCTGTGTAGTCCTGGCTGTTCTGGAACTTACTCTGCAGACTAGGCTGGCTTCAGACTCACAGAGATCTACCTGCCTCTGCCTCCCAAGTGTTGGGATTAAAGGTGTGTACCACCACCACCTGGCCCCTAGCTCAAATTTTATAGATAAAAATGACCTATCATTTGATAAAAATAAAGCACAACCTATTTTTGTGTGGGGGGTATGTGTGGGTATATGTGTATATGTGTTTGTGTGTGAAACGTGTGTGTACTCTCCACATTTTTGATTGAGACAGAGTCTCTCACTGAACCTGGAACTGGTTGATTGCTCTGGACCAGCTGACCAGCTGATCTGGGTCCCAGGAATCCTCCTGTCTCCCAGTACTGGGGTTATAGGCATGTACCAACATCACTAGCTTTTTGTGAGTGCTTGGGGTCTGAACTCAGGTCCTCATACTGGGTAGCCAGCACCTGTCTCCCCACACCCTTCTTTAGGAACTTTCTGCACCAACAAGAAGCCCTGCCTTCTGTACAGGAGCTGCTGCTTAGCATGTTTGATGTTAAGAATAGGTGATGGCTCAAAGAAATAAAAGCCTCATGACCTTACATAATTTTATGTGGGGTTTGCCTCACATTTAATGATTATTTTGTTAAATAAGCATTATGTATAGTTTTAGATTGCTCCACTCGGAGATTATCTCGACATAAAGTAACTTAGAACTCGGTGTTTGGCATGAATATTGTAATATTCCTGAGCCAGCAGTGTTTCCTGTTTAAATCAGTTACAGTTATAACTGTTTGTAACTGGAGGTTTTCCTCAAGTACTTTGTGATGAAAAGGCTCAGTTAGGCTTTCCTCTGTGGGGTGATGGCTCCCAAGAAGAGAAGCATTGGAAGGGCAGCTGAAACAACCTGCTCCCTTTCTGTGCAGAGGGTCTGCCTCCATTGGGTTGGTCTTCTGGGGCACCTAGGCCTGCTTGACCCTTTGACTGGCAGGCCGGGTTTACATGTTGGGCTTCTATGCTCAGCGGTCAATCAGAGGATCTCTGCTATAATCTCAAAGCCTGGTAGACACACCCTGCCCCTCCTGAGTTCCTACTTTGCCCCTGGAGGTAAACACCTCTGCAGATGTAACCCCTGTGCGCAGGACACCTGGACTCACATGTCCTAACTTCCTACCTTTCCTTCACACAGCCTTTGTGAGAACTGCCACGATGTCCACTTCTCCCTTCAGAATGAAAGTCAATCTCATTTTTCCCAGGAAAGCCGTGTGTGTGTGTGTGTGTGTGTGTGTGTGTGTGTGTGTGTGTGTGTGTGTGTGTCCGTCCATTTAAGGAAAAGACACAACAATTTCAATGTCATCTCTAGAGAAATAGTCTGGGATCCCCAGCTGTGTGTGCCTGGCATCTTGCGGCCTCCATAACTCCTCTCAATGCCCAGTGCATAAGGAGGGTGAAAATGAACATTGTTGGCTTAAAATAAAAATATTCCTAACAAAGCACTTTCAAAGTCTAATTTCTCCCTTTGGGGGGTGTTCATCCTCTGCACCTTAATTCTGATTTTTAAAATTCATATCTGGGGAAAATAGGATGTTTTAAGCTAAGATGTGATATTCTCCACTCCTCCCCTGCCTGCTTTAATAGTTATGCCCGTTAGTCTCTCCAGGGACATCCATTCCATAATAAACATCCAGGGCAATGGAAGGGTTATATAACCTCCAGGAGGAAGCCAAATTATCTTGAATTTTTCAATGTAAGTATTCACTTGTTTTCAGGGACATTATTGCTCAAGTCCATGCTGCATTTAGCAGTGGATTGAAATTTCCCAAACTCTTCTGTTCCCAAGTAATACCCATTGGTCTTACCTAACAATGCTGTTCACTTGTTTGCACACCACTTAATGAGTACCTTTATAGATGTTATCTCTCTACCCCTTGCAGTAGTTTTCTTGAGGTCTTTGGGAATCAGCGCTCCTAGTTTACTGCAGAGGTTAAGAGTGCTGATTGCACAAATTTGGGGGACCGGTAGTCAGATCCCAGCACCCATATAACAACCTGGGCATCCTGCACAGGACTGTATAATCCCAGCTCTGAGAGTGGAGCAGAGAGAGGAACATCACTCGACCTCGCTGGCTTCTAACCTTGCTGATAAAATGAGATTCTTCAGGTTTAGGGAGAGACCTTGTCTCAAAGGAGTAGATGGAGAGCCATAGAGGAGGATACCAGATGCCCTCTTCTGGTCTCCATGTGTAGCTAGAGGTATGTGTGCACACGTGCACATCAGTTCACACAGAGACACATACACACAAATAATAAATAAATCTGTAGCATACTCCATGTAGAAGAAAAAGAGGGATTAGGAAGTACATAGATGATGACGAAAAGTACGTTGAGTCTTAGTATTTACTGAGTCACTGATAATGTTGTAGTGGACTCTTTTAGAGGTGTGTGTGTGTGTGTGTGTGTGTGTGTGTGTGTGTGTGTGTGTGTGTATGTGTATGTGCACACACTCACATGTGCATGAGTACAGAGTATAGGTAACTACGGAAGCCAGAGGAGGTTATCAGATCAGAAGCTAGAGTTAGGCAGATGATTCTGAACAGCTTGACGTAGGTGCTGGGAAGTGAGCTCCGGTCCTCTGCCAGAGCAGAGGGCCTTCTTACCTATGGAGCCATCTCTTCAGCCCTGTTCTTCTTCAGACTGCTATTTTGCAAAGCCCCTGCCCCACCTATCCCCATATCCACCTGGACAGAACTGCTGATTTAACTCAGAGAACTGTATGAGAAGCCTTTATGTCTTCCTTTTTCCTTTATTGCTTGAAAATATAATATAATTACATAATTTCTCCCTTCCCTTTCCTTCTTCTAAATGCTCCCGCATACTCCTCTGTTCTCTTTGGGTGCATGACTGTTTTTTTCATTGATTGTTGTTAAATGCATGTATGTATATACATATATATTTCTAAATATAATCTGATCAGCCTGTATAATGTTACTTTATGTAAATTTTCGGGAGGACCATTTGGTGGTGGATAAGGAATTGGTGTGCTCTTCCCTAGGGAAGACTATTTCTTCAACTCTGAACATCCATTAGTTGCTTGTAGCTCTTGTGTAGGGTTGAGACCTCATGGGCATTCCTCTGTCCACTTTGTCATGTCTGTTGTTGTCCTTGTTCAGCTCATATTTAGGTAGTCATGTTGGTGAGACTTTATGGGTATGGTTTCGGAGGTTGCTAGGAGATGAACTCTTACAAAAACTCTCTCACCCACTGGCTCTCACAATCTCTGCCTCCTGTCCCAAAAGAAATGTTCCCTAAGCTTTAAGTGCAGGAGTTGTTTTGTAGATGAACCCATTGGGATTGAGCGCCACAACTCTGCAGTTTGATTGGTTGTGTTTTTCTGTGTCTCTGTCTGTTGCAAGAGGAAGTTTCCTTGATGAAGGGTTGAAGTTAGGAGCCTCTGATGCGAGAGAACATGTGATGTTTGTCTTTCTGTGCCTGATTACTTCACTCAGTATGACCTGTTGTCCTTATGTGGTAGATCTACATACGCTAGCTCCATTTACCTGTCTAGACCCTGGAGGAGGAATGGGGGGTCTGGCTTGGTGGAGAGATTGGTTGTTCTGCAGAAGGGACCTGTCCCTTTATGTCTCCTTAGGCACACGTAGGTAGATTTTTAAAAATAAATAAATAGAAATAAAAACTATTAAGGTTCCTACCTCTTCTTTTTAAAAGACAGAAAACATTATGCTACTAAGATTTGGTTGGAATAGTGTGTGTGTGTGTGTGTGTGTGTGTGTGTGTGTGTATGTGTGTTATTCACATGTGTGTATGCAAATGCAAATGCCCATGCACATAGAGGTCAAGGAGGTATCAGATCCTGTTCCATCACTTCCCTCTTTATTACTTTGAGACAGGGTCTCTCACTGAACCCAGAGTTAAGATGGCATCCAGAAAGCCTCAGTGATTCCCTGTCTCTGCTCCTTACAATACTTGCACAACCAAAGTCAGGCTCAGCTTTTTTTGCGGTGATGGGATCTAAGGTCAAGTCTTCATCCACAGTGACCATTCTTGCCCACATAGTCATTGCTTCAACCTCCAGACCCACAGATGTTAAACTACAGAGTTTTATTTTTTGTTTTGTTTTTATCTTTGTTTTGTTTTGGTAACACCAGGGCAATTATTTTCCCATTTGACATTTGACTGATGGTGTCAGTGTTGGAAGCATTTTATTTTTTCTTGTTGTTTAAGGTAGTGTCTCATATAGCCCAAGAAGACCTGGAACTTGTTATCTAGCCAGAACAGTGATTTTGATGGATGACCTTGAATGGATGCCTCCCCTCTTCAAGGCACTAGGATTACAAGCCAATGCCAATGCCCCTATATCCAGCTTCCATTTCTGTTCTATACCACACCTCACATCATTTTTAGGCTCCTACTCATGAGTCTCTCATATCTCACAGCCAATATTTCCTAAGTTTCTGCTGTGTAGGGGTCCTTGACCACATTATCTCATTCAATTGCCGTGTCCACACTGAGACCAAGTGTCATATCCATCTTCATTTTACAGCCTTGACCACATCTACACAGCTACTTCAGCAGCAGAGCTAGCACTCAAGTGCATATCTGTCTTCTCGAAAGCCAATTCTCATGCTAGGCTTATTATACTTACAAAGTAAGATAGTTCTACAGGCCAGCCCTCACATTTATTATCCCTTTTAATGAACACCTTCGTCTCTATTGCCTAAATAATCATCTGCTGATGCAGCAGAGGGATTGCTTTTATGGAAGGGGAAAGTACCTATCCATTCCTCAATTTCCTCTTTTTCCCCTTGAGTTTCCTTGTGCTCTGTGGTTTTTAAATAGCAATTTTACCACCCACAGAGAGACCTCAGCTTATACATCTTCTTAACATTGTTCCTCGGATTTTGGTGGTTTGGTTTAGTTTGTGCTTAAAATAACGGATGAATATAATCTATAAGCACAACACTGGTGACTGAATTTGAAGAGGAAAACATGCTTTCATATAATCTCTTTTCTCATCTTTTTCAGTGGACATTAAAAAAATATATATTCCACATGAAGACTCATTTGCAGAAAAAAAACAATCTCCTAAAATCCCACTGAATTGTGGAGTGTAATGATGGTAAGGGATGCTGTCAGCAGTGGGTGACTACAGGTCTTAGTTTAACCACAGATCACAGGGCAGGACAGATCCTAAGTGGGCTGTGAATCACAGATCAAATTAGGGTGGGAGGAAATCCTTATTCTAAAAACAAATCTCCCTCCATTTGCAAAACATTGCCTGTAAGTGTTCATTCTGGGTAATGCAGGCTTTATGCATGAGCTTGGTACCCGACCCGACCCTGTGTATCATGCCCTCCTCTGTTTCCTGAGGATTTTCTTCAGTATAATGAGACTGCCTGCTTTCCTTCTTCCCTTCCCTTCTCCTCTCTTCTTTTCCATCTCCTCTTTCTTCTATTTATCTCTCCATACCCACCCCTCTCTGTGCATGTCTGTATATTTATGTGGTATATTCACATTGGTATGTGTGGATATATGGACCTATGAACCCACATGCAGAGGAGTCAGAGGAGGGCATTGGATGTCCTGTTTTATCATTATTTTCCAAAGAGATGGGGTCTTTCACTGAATCTGGATGTAGTCTGGAAGACAGCAAGCTTCGGGAATCCCCCTGTCTCTGCCCTGCCCCACCCCCCACAGGCCTGAGGTTACAGACACAGGTGGCCACACCTGTTTTTTGTACCTAGGTGCTGGGATCAGACCTTTAGTACTCATGTAACATAGGCTGCTCCTAAGCTTGCTGTGTAGACGAGGATGACCTTGAACAACTGGTCTTTCTGCATTTTCTTCCCATGTGCTGGGGTTACAGACATGGGCCATCATAGTAGCCTGTGTTACCAGTTTTTAATGACAGAGTTTTAGACATTTAATTGTATGCCTATCAGTGTTTTACCTGTATGTACATCTGCGTGCTGCTTGTGTGTCTGGTGCCCATGGAGGCCAAAAACTGGAGTTGCAAATAGTTATAAGCTACCATGTGGGTCCTGGGAATTGAACCCATGTCTTCTGGAAGAATAACCAGTGTTCTTAACTGCTAAGCCATCTCCTCAGCTTCTAATGACAGAATTTTTTTAAAAAAGCTTTTGGGCTATCACATGAAGTTTTAAAAAAGAATTGGATAAAGAACTTCCTAAAGTCATAGGATATTAAATAAAAATCCCAGGGTCAGGATCAGTTTCCCACAAGGCATGAAGAACAGTTTAGCAAATGTCACTGTGGTGGGTTACCCACCAGAAGCACGCTATTGCTGAAGACACTGCACACTCTGATCACAGGATATGGAGAAACCATTGCTTGGATTGGGCTGAAAGCATTCCTCTCGATGGCTAGCCCTCGTAGACTTGGGGCTTTAGCAAGACAGTGACAATTACATCCACTTAGACGCTTTGAATTTTCAGGAGACAGATCGCTGACTGAAATTAACTCACATGACAAACACTTCTAATTCCATTTAGCAGATGTTTTGAGCTAAGAGATGTCTCAAGCTACTTAGTTCAACTGCTTGACAGCTCCATGCCTGAAAGTTTTCTTTTTCTTTTATCTGTGAATCTCTTTATTTCCCTCTCATGGAGCCAAGAAGCTGCCATAAACACAAACCACCACCACCCTATAAAATAATGTAATACAGTTGCCTTTATATAAAAGTGAGAATTAAGGACCAAGATCAGTGCAGAAGGAAGGAAGGACAGAGGGAAGCAGGCTGACTACCTCTGTAACCCGCTAATCTGTGAAGAAACATTTTCCTCAAATGGCTACAGTGGAGTTCCCCTCCAGTTCCATTAACCAGCACCCACTTACACTTGCTGCACATCAACTGCTGGCAAAGAAGAAAATTTTTATGGCCATTGATGTAGAAAAAAAAAAGTACACACCAATGAGAATGCAGCTTCAGGATGAGGTTAGTGCTGTCTTCACTGAGCACACTTCCACCTGCCTGACTGCCGAATGAAACTGAAGTTCTGCCAGCCATGCAGGAAGAATGACACTGTTAAGCAGAGCTAAAGATGTGTGAAGAAATCGAGTCTGGATTCAATAGGTGAACTGTTAGTAATGGCTTTGACATGCCATCTCTGAGGTTCTTACACTGCCATTGAGCAGACTCACTTGTTGGATAGAATTAATCCATTTTTTGTTCGCTTACACCAATATTAAACATCTACTCTATGACAGGGCATTTTCTAATGGGCTGAGATGCAACAGCCAGGGAAATGAGATGACGCTAGCTATTAATATGACCTTGTCAGTAAAACATATGGTGGATGTTATCTGAACCTCAGGCAGCCCTGTGGGGGTGGGCCCTATGCATAGTAATTCTTTTGTCATGGGAAATCTAACCCAACAAAGTTAGGAATCATAATCAAGTAAGAAGGTTGAAATTCAAGTAAAGTTTGGTTTGAACTCTTTAGGAATTGTGTATGTGTGTGTGTGTGTGTGGTATGGGGGAGGTGGAGAGAGATGGATGCTTTGCTTCTTGGAGTAGTAAATTCTCTGGCCCTTGGTTTCATTCTGATTTGATGGTTGTGGTTGTTTGAAAGAAAATGGCCCCCAAGGGGAGTGGCACTATTAGGAGGTGTGGTCTTGTGGAGTGGGTGTGGTCTCATTGGAGGAAGTGTGTCACTGTAGAGGTGGGCTTTGAGGTCTCATACATGTTTGGGATACTGCTTTCAGCTCCATCTCCAGCACCATGTCTGCCTGAATGCCACCATGTCCCACCATGATAATGGACTAAACCTCTGAAAATGTAAGCCACCTCAGTTAAATGTTTTTCCTTTATAAGAGTTACTGTGGTCATGTGTCTCTTCACAGCAATAGAAACCCTAACTAAGACAATGGCCAACTTTATTATGTTCTCCCAACCTTTCTGGAAGTTTCCAAGAGGTCCCTTTATTTTCATGATTTGGGGACAAGTCTATTCACCTGAATGTCATTTCAGATGGCCACTGTATCCTCTCTCCCTGTGGTTCAGCTGTCCTGTGGCTTACTACCTTGGCTTTGAGCAAGCTACATGTAGCCCGGAGGACTCAGCACAGCAGCCACCTGCACATCTCCTAGTTACTGAGATGTAAATATTTTTTTCTGTCTCATAAGTGATTTATGTGCACACACACACAGAAAAACTATAAAAAATCATATGCTTAATATTCAAGATCAAGATGAAAGATAGATTTTTTGTCTTCTCTGTAGAACATCCTAAAACAACAAATTACACATATTTAAAACATGGAGATAGTTAGCATAAAATATGAATTTCTCATCAGTGTTGAAGAGCCGGGTTGTCAGCAGTGCAGACTCAGCTGCCTGGGTGACCTAGTGGAGCCACAGCAGATGGGCTCTGATTTGCTGCTGCCTACCCCTGGGTGGTCGTGTACCACCTTATTTCCCACAGTGGCAATGTTCTATTGGCTGATCAGTTTTCCCATGGGCATCCACTGGAGCAAATTGTTCTCTAGACACGTTCACTTCTACTTTGAGATACAAGTTTATATCTCTATGGAGTCTGGGACCCACAAAGACAGAAAATGTGTTCTTTGTCTTCCTGAGTATGACTTAATCCACTTAATACGATCATCTCCAGTGACATCAATTCTCCTGCGATGGACAGAACTTCATTTTCTTGATGGCTGAAAAAGAATTCCACTGTGTAAGCAGAGCACATTTTTCGTATCTATCTTCCATTGTTGGACAGATAGGTTAGTTCTATAACTTCAAAAGTGTGAATTGTGTGTAAGAAAACACGGATGTGATGCATGTGTGTCTCTGTGATGTCTGTGATATGTTGGTCTAGAATCTCTTGTTTTCTACACCCTAGGAGGTGACAGCTCAGCTGGAGCTTTTGGCAGAGAGCAGCCCCGAAGCTGCATGCCCTCAATGTATTGAGAAGGATCCAGCATTTGTTATGACAGTCTTCAGATGGTCTGGTCTCCTCATTTCTTCACTAAATCCTACAGATTGTGTTGCCAGATCTGCTGAGTCTTCTCACTTAGGGTTCAACCTGTCACTGTACGCCATCCCCCTGCAGCAGAGATTGAGAGATCAGTGAATGGGGACAGGCATCTCTAGAAACTTCCATCAGGAATTGGCAAAGGGCCACTTCCCACAGGTAACAAAGTCACCTGGCAAAGATCAGAGTGAGAGCTGTCACTTCAGGGAATACCTGTCCAGAGTGTCCTTCAGAGAACACCTGCCAGTCAGACACCAGGTTCCCTCACCACTGAGGCCATGTCAAGTCCCAACTGTCCATATCTGATAACCTGGTAAAGGATATATGCTCAGTAGGATAGAATGGCCAGATAGGAATGTTATGGGATGGTTAGGACAGGATTTAATGATTTGGAGGCAGCTTAACAAAATTTGAGGCTTCAGTTTTTCAAAGCTACAAAATCAAAATGTACTGGCTATTATATGTTTGGGTAGCACAATTTCCTTGTTCAAATTAAAGACTAATTTGAGTCTTGTTCACAATGTGCCTTGAGTCATTGACCGTGTTTAAGTATTAATCTGTCTCCATCATGAGTGTAGTAATATTTTTCCACTTGGTTTTTCAAGTATGAGATGATAAAATTAAACAAATCAACTTACTACTTAACTTTAATATTAAACATTTTTAGTGGGATGCTACTGCTCTCTAATTCTGTGTTTGGTCCCTAGTGACTTTGGGAAACATTAGTCATGACATATAATACAACCACAGTATCATAGCTCTATATTAGGCATCATTGCAATGATTGAGGTAGGCATCAGGGTCTTATGGATCCTTATAGAAAGAATATGTACTGTATCCTGTTATTGAAGAATCTGAATGTCCCTGGAAGTCCCTGTGTCATAGAGAAACCTACGGTTCACTGTAAACAGAGGTGGAGTTTTTCTCTCCCTACCTACCCAGTCCCAAATAAACACAGAAAAGCTTATATTAATTACAGAATGCTTGGCTGGTAGCTCAGGCTTATTACTAACTAGCTCTTATATTTAAATTAACCTGTTTCTATCAATCCATGTATTTCCACATGTTCTGTGGCTTTACTGGTTCTCTGGCATCTTGCTTCTTAGGCTGCTTGCTCTCATCTCCCACAATTCCACCCTTCTTCATCCCACTCCTCAGTTTGGTTGTCCAGCCTAACTTCCTGCCTGGCTCCTGGCCAATCAGCATTTTATTAAACCAATTTGAGTGATAAATCTTTACAGTGAACAAGAGGATTATTCCACAGCAGTTCACATACATCAAATATTTATGAATCTATGTGGTTACAGAGTTAACAAACCCTGTCTTGAGACTGCTGTTTTGGATACTTCAGGACTTCTGGGATGTCCTTTCTCTCTCTCTCTCTCTCTCTCTCTCTCTCTCTCTCTCTCTCTCTCTCTCATGTGTGCGTGTGTGTGCGTGTGTGCGTGTGTGTGTGTGTGTGTGTGTGTGTGTGTGTGTGTGTGTGTATGTCAGAGGTCAAAATCATGTGTCTTCTTATGTCTTACTCCCCCCACTTTTTTTTTTCGAGACAGGCCAAGTTGGCTAGATCATGTGACCAGTGAGCCCCAAGAATCTTCCTCTGACTATCTCCTCCAAGGTGGCATGGTAGGCATGTTGCTACTCCTGGCATTTATATAGTTGCTGGGGAATTTAACTCATGTTGCCATGCTTCTACAGTGAGCAAGTTGATGACTGAGCCATCTCCCTGGCTCCGGGTATCACTCTTTTGATCATAGAAGTACTTGGATGTGGATGAGGCTGAGACTTGTGAGGAAGTCAGCTTCTGAAGAAATTTATACTGAATACAGTGTGAAGCCTTCACCCAGCAGACCTGAGACACTGTTCTTGAAGCCAGCAACACACACAAAAATGAATATGTTCCAAACTATGAATTCAAAGTCACCATTCGGTTTCTAAACTTGTCTGTGTGTTCTTAGTCATGCTCACTTGAAGAAGTGATGTAACTTTCTTGACCACCATGCTGTCCCCAGTGGACATGGACTTACACTGTCACATGTCCTAAAGACAGCATCTTTGTGCTTCAGGCAGTCCCAGGGTATCACCACTTCTGGTGTACAAATAATCAAAAGCTTAGGGATGATTAAGTCTGGGAACCAAGAGAGCAGAGCCCCTGTGATGCTGGGTTTGGCTTCTGGTTTGCTGGGGTCTAACTTATCACTTTTAAAAAATATTTATTTTATTTTCCGTGTATGTTGTGTACATGTGTCTGGGTAAATGTCTGTGCATTACATGCAATCAGGAGCTCACAGAGGTCAGAAGAAGGCATCAGGTCCCCTGGAACTGAAGTTAGGGGTGGTTGTGAGCCACCATGTGGGTGCTGGGGATCGATCCTGGGTCTTCTGCAAGAGCAGTCTGTTGAGTCATCTCTCCAGTCCCTTATCTCTGTATATTAGTTACTTCTCTTGTTCCTGTGACAAAATGCCTGGCAAACACAATTTAAGGGACAGAGAGTTTATCTTGGCTCACAGTTCTGGGAAGTCATGGCAACAGGATCCTGAGGCAGCTGGTCACCATGCATCTGGAAGCAGAGAGAGATGAATGCCAGTCCTCAGCTCTTTTTCTTCTTCTATTTAGCCTGGAGTCTCAACCCATGTGATGGTGCTGCCCCCATGCAGAGTGGATCTTCCAAACTCAGACTTTTCTTGAAACCCTTTCACAGAGTCACTGTGTGGTATGTTTCTATGGTGATTTTAAGTCTGGCCATATTGATGATCATCACCCATTGCATTCTGAATTGGCTTCATGAGCACCCTGTGCACAAGCCTTGGCTTAGTGTGGAGCTCCAGAGCACAGGAGACTGGCCTTGAGTCCTCTGTGCTGTGTTCTGCTGGCCATGACAAAACGCTAGTCTGAGTGGCTTATAAACAACAGGCATTTGCTTCTAACAGTTCCACGGGCTGGTAAATCTTGAGATCAAGAAAAAACTAATTCCTTTTCTGGAAAACACCCTCTATCTGGCTTCGAGGAAAAGAGAGACCAGAGGTGGAGAGGCCCACCATGCTCCAACTTAGCATAGTGAGGAAGCACAGACCCCCTGACCCCATGTAGTCTAGATTGTCTCCTGAAGGCCCTCTCTCTCACTCCCATCCTGTTTATGTCTAGAGAAACATCCATGCAAATCTGAAGGAGTTGGGGGAGGGGAGGGGGCACACACTCATTCCATATTTAACAACTCCAAAGTATGGCTTGCTATCTGGAAGACCTGAAGAAGTAATTACAGGAACCACTTCATTTTTTTTAGTCTCATGGGTGTAACAACGATAGATGCTTTGAGTAGTTATGAAGATGATATGAAGTAAGACATGGATTTTATAATGGTGATCAGAGTCCAGTACTCATAGACATTGCTGGAGTTGCCTTCTTAGATTATTTTGAACAGGTAGATTAACAACAGAAAAGTTATGGGCCAAAGTTATCATCTTATTTACTGTTTGACACAAGCTTGGCTTTAGATTACATTACCAAATGAGATCGCCAACTTTGATAACTCTACACTGGCCTCCAGAGTGGCCTTGTGGGTGTAAAACTCCATTCATAGTGCGTGCCAGCCACAGTGCTGAGGTGTGGAGGGGCAGTGTCCTCCAAAGGCTTATGGATTGAAGATTTGGTCCCCAGAGTAGAGTTCAAAACTATAAATTTGGGAATGGGATTGATCATGAAGGCTCTGCCCTAATCCACAATTTGATAGTTTTTTGTTTTTTTTTTCTTTTGTACCCCTTTCTTTACATAGTACTGCCATGGGTGTTTTTTCTTTCTTTCTTTCTTTTTTTAATTTAATTTAATTTTATTTTACAATATAATTCAGTTCTACATATCAGCCACAGATTCCGTTGTTCTCCCCCCTCCCCTTCCCCCCAGCCTACCCCCTATTCCCACCTCCTCCAGGGCATGGCTCAGCCGTTAAAGGCTAGGCTCACAACCAAAAATTTAATAGGTTTTTGGGGAGGTGTTGCAAATATGAAAACAGGGCACAGTGGGAAGAAGCCAGTCCCAGGGATGTGCCTTTAAGGGTACATTTGACAGCAGCCTCTCCCTGACGCCACCCCAGCACTGACTCCTCATTTTCTTCCTATGAAGCCCTTCTGCTGTGATAGTCCTGATTTGTCGCAGACCTAGAGACAGTGGACCATGGGCTGAAACTTCAAAACTAAAAGCTGTGGGCCAAGATGAACTGAATTCTTTAAGCTGATTGTCTTGGATATCCTATCACAGCAATGGAAACACATGGAGAACATGAAAGGAAAGAGAGAAGATGCTTCCCAAGAGAGTAAAGGAAGAGATGAGCAGAATGTTGGCATTTCTGTAGTGAAACTCATCAACCGAAAAGATCTCCCAGCTCTCCTGAGGATGAAGAGAAGAAAAGAGTGAGGATGGGTCAGATTGAGTGTCTGTCATTGGAAACACCTACCAGCTCTGTGAAAATACTCAAAATAGCAAAAGGCATTACATGTTATCTATGTCTGATATTGGAGATTTAAAAGGAGATTAAAGACTATGCTAGGTGTAATTAAAAGTCCACAGAGGACCCCCCTCTACCCTACCCCATTGGCTTTGTAATGCTATTTGACACTGCTCTTTGGGATTGAAAGCCAAATCATGCCATTGGGTGGGTGTTCTAGGTACAAGCTAATTTGTGCTCATGACAACTTTGTCAAGTTGCTGATTTCTTCAGAAGTGAAAACCCTGACTTAAGTGTCTTTATCCTTCCTGTGGCACCTTGAAGCATCTCTTCCAATAATTATGACACGGACTGCTCATTTAGCTGTGCCTCTTACCACTTACCAGGCACTTTTGTGCTAATGATTCCATTTGGGGCTTTCAGCAGTCCTGAGAGAGAGGGAGAGAGGAAATGGAGGGAATAGTCACCTCATTTCACATCCCAGTGTATTTAGACTTAGAACAGCTGTGTGACCCATCCAGCTCACAAAGCATGGTGCCAACATCTGATGATAGACCTGCAATGCAGGTCACTGAATGTTAATGCAACATGTTCTTTTCAGTAATAACTATCCTTAATTTTTATCTAAATGCAACAGAACCAGTTGGTGTATGTGTCACCCTGGAATTGCCTGCAAACTTCATAAAACAAGATAAACACTTGGAGGGGTGCAAAGCTCTCAGTGTTTTTCTTTTTTAATTGAATCTTTGTCCACATGTCATGGGATGCAGAAGGAGGTGGAACTTGCAATTTGAAAAATGAAAGCATTTTTTATTTACTTATTATTTATTGGGATGAAGGTGGTGTTTGTTGCAGCTTGAGTATGGAGGTCAGAGAACAACTTGAAGGAGCTAGTTCTTTCCTTCCAACATGTGAGTCTCGGGGATAGAACTCAGGTCCCTCAGATTGGTTGCAAGACCCTTTACCTGCTGAGCCATCTCCGTGGCCCTGTCTGAGGATTTCCTGACCATTATAAATGTAACTGGTATGCATACAAGGTGAACCGGGCTCTAGGAAGTTGCTCATACAGGTGCCTAGAGAGAGGGGATGACCACTAAGAAGACAGAAAAGCCTGGTGTGTCTTGTAGTATATTTCTAATAGATAGTAGAGAGGAGTCAATGGGAATAAAACTGCTGAGTGTTTGGGGGCATTTGGGGGCTGTGGTCACTTGCTGGGAGGAAGCCTTGAGTCTGGTCACAGGAAGTCTTCACAGTTCTCTAAACTGCTCTTTCTTAGCATATGAAAAAATAAAAGAGGCTGAGAAAAGTAATTAATTAGGTAGTACCCCAGACTATGATTTCACCATATCTGCCCATCATGATTCCAACTGTCTTTCATTCATTTTCCAAGATATTTTTTTTGGAGTATGTATTAACATTTTTCACCATTGTGACAGAGTATCTAACAAAAGCAATGTGAGGAAAGAATGATTTATTTCAGCTCATAGTCGTTAAAAATGGCTGATGCAATGCACGATAATTCAGCTGCTTACCTGCCTATGATGCACCGCACTTATTTATTTGGTGGGTTTTTTTGTTTGTTTGTCTTTGAGTTTAATTGTTTTCATCATTATGTGTGAGGTGAATTCCTGTTTGTATTGAATCTCTTTGCAGTTCCCTTTTTATGCTCCTTGTGTTTTTATGCAATGATTTCCCTCGGGTTAACAGTATTTTTCATCCATATTTTCTTATATTTAGTGTGGCTTCCAGGCCTCCATTCCCTTTCTCCTCCCTGGTTGTTGTTCTGCATAAGTTGGGGCTTCCTGGTCCACAGTTCCCACAGCCTCCTTCATTCCTTGTAACTTTCTGATATGTTGATTGCAGAAATCAGATGCTCTTTCTTTGAGCTCAACTTGACATTGTTCCTTCTACTGGATCAAGCAGCATGCTGAAGCTTTCAATTGATTTGTTTCCTGTAATCACAATATTTGCAGCCTCTAGGATTTCCGTTTTTTGTTGTTTCTTTGTTTCTGTTTCTTTGTCAAATTTATTACTTTGTTTCTGGGTTGTTGCTCAAATTTCATTTAACTGTTTTGTGTTTGAAGTTCACTAAACTTTTTAAAGGGATTAGTCTTCATTTTTTCTTGTCATTTCATATGACATCTTTCTCTCTGAATCTCTTTCATCTTTCCTCTCTCTCCTCCCTCCTTCCTTATTTCCTTTTCTCTCCCTCCATCCTCCCTCCCAACTCTGTCCCTCCTTCTTTCATATCTCTCTCTCTCTCTCTCTCTCTCTCTCTCTCTCTCTCTCTCTCTCTCTCTCTCCCTCATCCCTCCCTCCTTCCCTCGTCACTAGAATCACTCACCCATTCAGATTTTAAGAATTACATTGGGTCTGTGAACTGCCTTGGGTATCAGACATTTTAGCCTTATTAAGTCTGCCAGTCTGTGAAAACAGATGTTTCTGTGTATCTATGTCTTATTTAATTTGTTTTATAGTTACCATTACAGAGGCTTTTCCTTCCTTAGTTAAGTTTCTTGTTTGGTATTTTATTCCTTTTGATGATGTTGAAAACAGGATCATTTAATTGAGTTCACTTTCAGATAGTTGTTAAGATATCAAAACACCACTGACTTTCATCTTTTAATTTATCGAACTTGTTTAAAACACTTAACAGATTTTGTGAAGCATTGTAAGATTTTTTTTATATGTATCTAATTATGTTATCTGCAAGTGCAGGCAAATTTAACTCCTCTGTTTATTTGGATTCCATTCATTTCTTTTTCTTGCCTAATTGTTTTGGCTAGAGCTTCCAGCACTGTGAGGAGAAGGAGAGAGGAGGAGAGGGGGAGAGGAGGAGAGGAGGGGAGGAGGGGAGGAGGAGGAGAGGAGGAGGGGAGGAGAGGAGGAGGAGAGGAGGAGAGGAGGAGGGGAGGAGAGGAGGAGAGGAGGAGAGGAGGGGAGGAGGGGAGGAGGAGAGGAGGAGAGGAGAGGAGGGGAGGAGGAGAGGAGGAGAGGGGGAGAGGAGGGGGAGGAGGAGAGGAAGAGAGGGGGAGAGGGAGAGTGGGGGAGAGGAGGAGAGGAGGAGAGGGGGAGAGGGAGAGTGGGGGAGAGGAGGAGAGGAGGAGAGGGGGAGAGGAGGGGAGGGGGAGAGGGAGAGTGGGGGAGAGGAGGAGAGGAGGAGAGGGGGAGAGGAGGAGAGGGGGAGAGGAGGAGAGGAGGAGAGGAGGAGAGGAGGGGAGGAGAGGAGGAGAGGGGGAGAGGGAGAGTGGGGGAGAGGAGGAGAGGAGGAGAGGGGGGAGGAGGAGGAGAGGAGGAGAGGAGGAGAGGAGGGGAGGAGAGGAGGGGAGGAGAGGAGGAGAGGAGGAGAGGAGGAGAGGAGGAGAGGGGGAGAGGAGGGGAGAGGAGGAGAGGAGGAGAGGAGGAGAGGAGAGGAGGAGAGGAGGAGGAGGAGGAGAGGAGGAGAGGGGGAGAGGAGGGGAGAGGAGGAGAGGAGGAGAGGGGGAGAGGGAGAGTGGGGGAGAGGAGGAGAGGGGGAGAGGAGGAGAGGAGGAGAGGAGGAGGGGAGGAGGAGAGGAGGAGAGGGGGAGAGGAGGAGAGGGGGAGAGGAGGAGAGGGGGAGAGGGGGAGAGGAGGGGAGAGGAGGAGAGGAGGAGAGGAGGAGAGGGGGAGAGGGGGAGAGGAGGGGAGAGGAGGAGAGGAGGAGAGGAGGAGAGGGGGAGAGGGAGAGAGGGGGAGAGGAGGAGAGGAGAGGAGGAGAGGAGGAGAGGAGAGGAGAGGAGAGGAGGAGAGGGGGAGAGGAGGAGAGGGGGAGAGGAGGAGGGGAGGAGAGGAGGAGAGGAGGAGAGGAGAGGAGGAGAGGAGAGGAGAGGAGAGGAGGAGAGGGGGAGAGGAGGAGAGGGGGAGAGGAGGGGAGGAGAGGAGGAGAGGAGGAGAGGAGAGGAGAGGAGAGGAGGAGGAGAGGAGGAGGGGAGGAGAGGAGGAGAGGAGGAGAGGAGGGGAGGAGGAGGAGAGGAGGAGGGGAGGAGAGGGGGAGAGGAGGAGAGGAGGGTAGGAGGAGAGGAGGGTAGGAGGAGGAGAGGAGGAGAGGGGGAGAGGAGGAGAGGAGGAGAGGAGGGTAGGAGGAGGAGAGGAGGAGGGGAGGAGAGGAGGAGAGGAGGAGAGGAGGGGAGGAGGGGAGGAAGAGGAGAGGAGGAGGGGAGGGGAGGAGGGGAGGAGGAGGAGAGGAGGAGGGGAGGAGAGGAGGAGAGGAGGAGGAGGAGGAAGGGAGGAGAGGAGGAGAGGAGGAGAGGAGGAGGGGAGGAGAGGAGGAGAGGAGAGGAGGAGAGGAGGAAAGGAGGGGAGGAGGGGAGGACGGGAGGAGGGGAAGGAGGAGAGGAGGAGAGGAGGGGAGAAGGGGAGGGGAGGAGGGGAGGGGGAGAGGGGAGAGGAGGAGAGGAGGAGAGGAGGAGAGGAGGGGAGGAGGGGAGGACGGGAGGAGGGGAGGAGGAGAGGAGGAGAGGAGGGGAGAAGGGGAGGGGAGGGGGAGGAGGAGAGGGGGAGAGGGGGAGAGGAGGAGAGGAGGAGAGGAGAGGAGGAGGAGGAGAGGAGGAGAGGAGCTGCTCCTGCCGTGTTTCTGGTTGAGGAAAAGCTTTGGCCTCCTCCTTTGCTTATGTTAGCAAAGAGATTTTCATATGTGGCCTTTTTAGGTCGAAAAGACCTTCTTTTTCTCTAGTTATTGGGAGTTTTTGTTTTAAAAGAACATTTAATGTTATCAAATGTCACTCTCACTCATCAAAATGATTATGCAATTTCACCCTATGTTCTGATAATACACATTGTGTTGACTGATCTTCACATTTGAGCATTTCTTCTATAGCAGTTGACTCCCCTTTATTACTGAGTGTGATCCTTTGAATGTATACTCTTAATTGCTAGAAATATTTTAAGTAGTTTCATTTCATAAGGAATATTGGTCTTTAATATTATATTTTTATGGTGCTGAGAGTGCAGGCCGGTGGTGGAGTGCTTTCCTAACATGTGAATGCTCTGGGTTTGATTCCTAGCATCCTCAAAACCTTTCATCTTCTGTTGTATCTTTGATTGGCTTTGCTATCTGAATAGTGCTGGACTAAGATGAGTTTGGGAGGAATTGGTCTTCTCAGTTTTAGAAGACTTTACATCAGATTCCTAGTCTTTAAAGTTTTGGGAGGCAACACAGGTACTTTGCTATTGCTCTTGGCTGTCAAGCAGAACTGGATGATAAGACCTGATTGCTAAAGACACTCCACACTTTGGTTATAAGATATAGAAAAATCAAGGAGGGACTTTTAATATTTGATAACCCTTTGATGAAGTTATCATTTTGCCCACACTTAGTTCTCTGGACCTCAGTGAACAACTGATTGGAATTATTTTATGCCCTGTCAGGTAAACCATACATCCCTGTTTCATTAGCACATGCTTTGGGAGATCTTTTCCTATTCCTTTGTTCAAAAGATCTTTAGCTGATCCTTCATTTTCCCCGACTCTCTGTTTTGGTGTCTGCACAGTAGTCAAATCAATTGCTTCACTTATCATTCACAGACTGGTCTCAGGAAGATAACATCAGTCATCCCAGCCCAGTGATGCTGGCAGCCTCCTCCAACCCTTTTCCCTCTCTGTGGAGTAGAAGGCAGCTACAGAGTTTGTCTTCTTCTTCTGCACTGAGTGGGAGGTTGGAGGAAGTTGGGGAAGGAAGCTATGTCTACCAGACAAACCCAACCCACTCTCTGCTTTTCCTCCTGGGCCCATCATAGCTGTGAAGCTGGTGAGAAAGGTGGAAGTTCTCTGAGGACCCCTGCACATGAAATGCACAGATCAACTCTTTCACTCCCAGTTAAAATTCAAAAGCTTAGACACCCCATTGCCTTGCTCTGAGTTGAATGCAAAGAAGGTCTCTGTCCTCCGTGATCCTACAGGGTGTTATTTCCACTGTCCCCTAGGTGTGTTAGATTGTTCTGAAGCCACCAGAGCTCTAGGGGTAGTCAACAGAACTTAGTGTTCTTGGAGACTTCTTGGAAAATTTGGGACACTAGAGAATCAAACAACTAACTCCTTCCCTCCCCCTAGTTGATGGCTCTTGTAGGTCTTCTTTCTACCTGCATGGTTCTGAGCCAACGGTCTCTGACAGAAGTAGCTCAAATTTCTCTTCTCATTTCCATGGGTCTTATTCAAACAGTGAATGCAGGAGACTTTCAATTAATCTTGACTTCTCTCTCAGGAGGAGATTGTTAATTAGTGTATTCATTGGGAAAGGAGATCTGTGGTCTCCTGCTCCATCATGCTGCCATTGGAAAACTGGTCCTGTCTGGTTTGGAGTGATTATAAATAAGAGGTTGTGAACATGTTTATCAGTTTTGTGTGTCCCTAAGCTTTCTTTTCTGTCTATCTTCTAATCTCAGGTGTGATCCCCAACAGTGGCTCCAGAACAGAAAGGTATGGAGAGTATCTAATGGTGTGCTTCTGTCAATTTTCCATCTTGAGCAGTTGAGTTATAGAAAAACCATCAAGAAATTCCTTTGAGGGTTTGAGAGGTGGCTAAATATTTAAAAACCTGTGGTCTGAGGTTGTGTTCCCGGCACCCATGTTGGGTGTCTCACAAAAGGCTACAATTCAAGCTCCTTTAAAGGTACTTGCACTCATCCATGTACACCCTACCCCCAAATATAAACATAAGTATTTTATTTTTAATAATATTTTTATTTTTGAAATTAAAATTATGTTTCTTATGTATTTATAATTACGTAAACATTCTCTTTCTCCTTCTCCTATTCCCATTCCTCTCTCCAACTACTCCCATGCACCACTTAATCTCGCTCAAATTCATGGCATCTTTAGCTTTAGTTATTGTTATTATATGTATGTGTTTTTCTATATACTTATCTATATATGAATATGAATACAACCTGATTAGCCCATATAAGCTGTGTGTATCAGATCTCAGAGCCGATCGCTTGGTATTGGAAAACCAACTGGGGTTCTTGCCTGGAGAAGACCATGTTTCCCCAGCTGCCTGTGGCTCTTTGTCTAGGGTTGAGGCCTCATAAGCTTTCTCTCTTCCATGTTAGCACGTCCATTGATGTTGACATCATTATCATCCCCCATCTTCACTGCTCTTGTCTTGTTTAGACAGCCATGTTGGTGAGACTTCATGGGCATAGCTTCCCATACATTTCTAGGATACACAATCCCAAAGCAAGGCAAACTTTCTGTTTCTCTTACAATCTTTCCTCTCCCTCCTCTTCTATGAGCCCTGAGCCTTAGGTGCAGGAGTTGATACACATCATTTTAAAATATATATCTTTAAAAAAGGAGAAACTTCTTTGAGCCCTTGAAAACCCTAAATAATGAAAAATACAGAAATGAAACATGTTGCTAGAGTTTTCCTGCCTGGCCCACAGTCAGGAAAAATCTCTCTCACCTGCCAGTCCCACAGCCACTCAGACCCGACCAAGTAAACACAGAGACTTATATTGGTTACAAACTGTATGGCCATGGCAGGCTTCTTGCTAACTGTTCTTATAGCTTAAATTAATCCATTTCCATTAATCTATACCTTGCCACATGGCTTGTGGCTTATCGGCACCTTCACATGCTGTTTGTCATCGTGGCGGCTGGCAGTGTCTCTCTGACTCAGCCTTCTACTTCCCAGCTTTATTCTCCTGCTTGTCCCGCCTATACTTCCTGCCTGGCCACTGGCCAATCAGTGATTTATTTACTGACCAATCAGTAACACACTTGACATACAGACCATCCCACAGCAGAAACATGATGGTGATGTTACATGAACAAAATAAGTAAAAATGTTTGAACTATCTAGCTAGAGATAATAAGCTTCAAGTAAGGCCCGGCACCCAGCAGGAACCTCGGAAACACTCACAGGGAATACTTATCTTGAGGTCATTTCAGTACATAAAATATGCGTTGTATGTGGACTGGGTGCTAGACACCAGGGCTTTGGTGACAGATAATCATGGAGATGAGCACAAAGCCTGGCAGAGGTGACTGGCGACGGTAGGAGAATACAGTTCAGTATGATGAGCGTTTATGTTCAGTACCTGACGAGATTGTCATGAAAGCATGCTCCTGGGGAATATCTGGCCCTTGAAGTGGGGTAGAACTTCCAGGGGAGGCTTCTGGGGGGAGGTTTACATCCACTCTCAATGAGGGATGAGTTGACAACAAAGAGTTGGTAGATTATGGGGCACACACCTTACAGACCATTGGAGTAGCACATGCAGTGACATGTATTCCAAGGAAGTGTGAGGTCTTGGGGACATGAAGTTTTTGAGTGCTGGAAATATGACACATGTTTGGCTACATGCCAGAAATGTGAATAGCTATTGTGTCATGCTAAGAATTTGACAGTGGACATGTATAGAAATGGTTATAGGTTGTCTTATATTGGATTGTTTTTAAGAAAAAAAATGAAAGCACAAAAACATTGGGGAATATGTGAGACTAGGGAAAGAGGACCAGAGAGATGGTCCAGTGGGTAAAGGTGATTGCCACCAAACTTGATGACCTGAGTTTGATCTCTAGAATCCACATGATGGAAGAAGAGAACTCACTCCCACAAGCTGTCCTGTGACCTCCACCTCCACACTCCTGCTGTGATAGGCATGCATGTGCAAGGGCTAGTATGTGGTTATTAGGATAAAGGAAAGTGGCAATTTAAAAATATTTCTAACGTTGCTAAGATGTCTGATAACCTCAACCAAAAGTCTTTCACCTAGAGGAGACTCACTGAGTGCCAAAAATAAACAAACAACAAAAAATAACAACAACAAACCCATCCCAGAGGTCTGATGAGGAATCCAGTCCACGATGTATTCGGTGACTTTAGCCACCAGGGCATCTGCAAAGGACCATAAGTCAGACTTGGGCTTCTGGTCAGCAGTGTCTCCTTGCTGACTCCCAGCCTGCAGGAGTCTCAGAGGCAGCCTGCCCTCTGAGGGAACTCCTGATGGATGTCAGTCTCTTGTTTGCTTGTCATTTTTCTCCCTCTAACGTGGCGTACATAGATTTTTATGTGCCCCTATTTCACCCACGTAACTCTTTTGTTGCCATGGAAATCAGCTTCAATTTTCTCCCATTCTGGCAATTGTGATTTTATAGTCTCCTTCCTTCACAGAGATAAGCCGCCTCCAATTTATTTCATGTGGATGCCAGAAGTTGACCTCGTTTGAGGCACAGCCAACCTTTATCTCAAGACAATGCCGCTGTTACATACTGTAGCTGATGTCATTTTGATTTCTGTCTGTGAGATCAATTTCCAATAAAATTTCTTTTAGCTTTTGCATACCTTTACTAGAGTTTGGCAATGGACTAGAGTTTGGTAAACCTGGGAGGTTAAATTCTAGGTTGGCTCAGGGGCAAAGGGAACTGTTAAAGATGTGAGAAACTAGCTTGGATCAGGCAGCTGAAAGTGTAGCATTCTAGTCACAGCCTAGCAAGGGCTTTCTTGTCTTGGTTATATTATTTCTATTTAAGATTTATCATTAATTGTATATATGTCTGTGTGTAGGTATTTACATGATTATAGGTGTTTGTGTAGTCCAGAAGAGGGTGCTGGATCTTCTGAAGCCAGAGTTGCAGGTAGTTGTGAACTGCCCAACACAGTGCTGGGAACTAAACCCAGGTCCTCTTCAAAAGCACTACATACTTTTAACTGCTAAGCCATCTCTCAGGCCCCATTACTTCTATTTAAATACCAGTTTCCCAATCTCTCAAATCAAGAGCTGGTCTTGATTTTAAAACATCTCCAAGTGCAATAGAATATTAAAATGACAAATTCATAAGAACTTGGTTAAAGTAGGGAAGAGTTATTTTCACTTGAGTTTTTTTTATTCATAACTATAAAAAGCTTGTGATTATAAAGTTGTTACTGTCTGATATCTGCTTGTCACACTATCAATTTCAAATAAAGTGTGATTAGCTCAGTGTATTCTGTTATTTTCTGATGTGTTACACATATGTGTTTTATGTGGTCAGAGCACCCATCTATTATCCCTGTATCTTCTATAAGTTTTGGGTTTTAGGACATATCAGCCCATCAGAATGCTGTACTTTCATTGTCCCTGAATTTTCTTAAGCTACACAGAGAAACCCTGTCTTGAAAAACCAAAAAAAAAAAAAAAAAAAAGAAAAGAAAAAAAAAGAAAAAGAAAAGAATTTTAGGATTCTGTACATGTGCAGCTCGGGGTCTTGTCTGGCACCTTACATCATCAGTGGGCAATGACGTACCAGCCTTAAAATGCTGGACGCGGACCCCCACCCTCCCTTTTCTGTTTCCTCTCGGCTGTCTGCTCTGCCCCACTTCCCCACCTCCGCCAGGCCTGGCTTCTCCCTCCTATCCCCTCTTCTTTCTAATAAAGCCCATTCTAACTCTGGTAACCATGGCCCGTGACTCTTCAGATGACCAACCAGCACCGTTCATCCTTTCATTGGTGCTGTAGACTCAGATCTCGAATAGGAAGTTCTCTTCACACCCAGCATCTGGGGCTGAGTGTTGTGGAAGGTCTATACTGAGGACCTGCAACCCTGCCCACCACTGCCACCACCACCACAGTACAGTCAGGACTGTGCTCATGACCGCCTTCGCCACTGCAGCGGCTCCTGCCCCACCACTGCCGCGTCCTCCACCACACATGTGATTGGTGAGTTCTGTTTCCTGCTTCTGCAGCCTGACCTATATTACTCACACGCCAGACCTCCTGGGGGTGGTCCTTGGGCTGCACTGGCAAGGACACATTTTTCTCTCCTGACAAGGAGGTCAATGCTGTCAGACCACCGGGTGGTCCACGTGCTGCATATGCTCCCAGTCCTTACCCCTCCCTTGATGAAGTGGGGGGGCTGACTTGTGCTGATTCATAGATCCTTCTCCTTGCCTCAGGGATGCCTGGGATTGGAGTCTGATCCTGGTTTGTTATTTTAATTTTTTTTTTCTCTCGGCTGCAGCCATGGGACAAAGGGGTGGATACTAGTAAAATTGGTGGATACCAGTAAATTTGGCCACATAACAGCTTTGCGGGAACTTCTGCCAGTGAAAGGGCAAATAAAAAGACTTACTTTATCCCCAAGCTTTATCTGCTAAAGCTCTGAACCCTTCTCCCTCCCCATGTCTGATGTTTTCTCTGCCACATGCAACCACTTCTGTTTATCTGACTTCTGCTTTTTGCTCTCCGACAATGGGTAGGCTTTAGCCTACCTCACCTTAACTCCTGAATGACTGGGTGGGCTCTCTACTGTTGTGGCCCACTTCTGTTGACTCTCACTTTCACTCACCTTAACTCCTCCCACTCATTCTCATGCTGCCATGAGAGGCACAGACGGGTCTGGAAGAAGGCTAAGATCCATGCAAATAAGTTTACAATACTCAGGATGGCTCTCAAGCCAGAGATCAGTTTATAGCCTGCCTCCTGGCAGGCCTATCTCCCCAACATAGGCATCTGGAGAGCAAGGCTCCTGACCCCACAGGTGAAAGTGTCATCTGCGGCATTCAAGGTGTTCCAGGGAAGAGATAGAAAAGTCCGAGGACAAAATTGCCAAGTGCTGGCACACTCTGGCTCCCAAAACCTGTTGGGTCCCTGTTTTATTAATTGAGCCTTGTTCAAAGTGCCACCTAGAAAGACAACCAGTCAGCTGACTGCCCCCAGGCGCCAAGATAGCATGGGAACATCAAGATAAGACCTCCAGCAGACCTAAGCTTGGCCACAAGCTTATTTGCAGGGAACCCAGAATGCAGCATGGAAGTGATCTGTTTCTTTCCTTCTGGACACCAGAGCCACTGATCTGGTCCTGGGAGTTTTAGGATGTCACCTCTCCTTGTTTCCCCATTGTCAGGGTAGGGAGGACAATCTTACCCACCTCACCAGACTTAATTGCACTTTCAGGGTTACTTAATGGGAAAATATTTCCAGTGGAGCTTTCCATGTGCCTCATTCCAAACCCACCCACCTGTGCTTCTCCTTGTGCACAGACAGGGCCCTGATCTTTGCTTGTCCCTAATTCCAAAGAAATAAGTTCTCATGCACCACAAGCTTTTCTCTTCCCAGTTCCCTGTTATAACTCACTGCTCAGCTAATGGTACAGGACCACCACAGAACTGAAATCCAGAGATGATCAGGTAGGAAACTGTAACAGCTAAAAGGGATTTACACCCCTAGACCCAAAAGCATCTGGACTCTGCAAAACAGACTTTAACAGAACCATCTATTACTGTTAAATGCTTTTAACAATTGATCACCTGTCTCCTGGATGCCAAACTAGTAAAGGAAAAAAGTGCTTTAAATAATCTGTCTCTGATAAAGCTTAACATGTACCAATCTCTCTGTCTCTCTCATTAACACTAACCAATATAAGCAGAGTACTAAACACCGCAAATGGTCACTGATCTTCTCATGGCTACTTCTTAACATGTGCAAAATTTTTCCCAAGCTCCAGAAATCAGCTTAAATCCATCTGTACAGGTCGGATCTACTTCAGGCCTTTCCTGGTTCATCAGCAACTTGTCAGACACAAAAGCAGCCAGAGTGCCAAGCCAAGGGGGATTGACAGCTCCAGAGCAGCAGGACAGCCTTACCCACCATCCCAAGATGCCTGTCCACCTCAGAAGATCCCCCTTCCCTATTCCCCCTAAGAGCCAACCGACACCCACCAAGTCAGCTGGAAGCAGTTTTTCCGGGAGAAACGACGCCCTTATTCCTATTTATTTGCTTTTTTTTTTGTATAATAAGCAAAAGTCTGGAATGTTAGGATTCTGCACATGCGCAGCTTGGGGTCTTGTCTGGCGCCTTACATCATCAACAGGCGACTACGTACCACCCTAAAAGCTGAACATGGACCCCCACACTCTCTGTGCCTCTCTTTGTTTCCTCTCTGCTCTGTTCCTGCCATCTTTCTGTCTCTCCAGGCCTGGTTTCTTTCTAATAAAGCTTTTTCTAACTCTGGTAGTCATAGCCATGGCTTGTAACTTTTCCGCCACACCTGCCGACCCACCAACGCCATTTCATCCTTTCAATGGAAACACAACATTCTGTAGGACACAAATCTGAACAGAGTAATTTATTAAGTAATTTAGTGGTGGCAATTATGGGATTATGTGAGAGATGTTGATCATGCCAGACATGAGTTATAAAGTCCCAAATAGAAAAGAAGCTGTAGAAGATGAAGGCATAAGGGTATGGTCCTGATGCATCCAGAGACAGAACTTGGGGTCCATACTAGGTCATGATGAAGGACGCATTGGATGCAGCAGCCTTATCCAAACAAATGCTTACTGACCTCAGTGAACTCAAAGATGGATATAGTGGGGCCAAAAGGAGAATGCATAAGAGTGTGGGGCACAGAAAGGCCAAGCCCCCATCTGGAAAAGTCCACATGCTCTGGTCATGATCAATACAGTGTGTAATTTGTGCTATTTAGAAGGGATAAAGAGATTTGTTCCATGGAGTTTTAAATGATGACTAATAGAAATCAGCTTGAGGTGGCTAGTGCTAAATAGTTGGTTATATAATTAGACTATGAAGCAATGTCTCCTGGGACCTAGGACAGGGAGGCTATGGGGTTGGGGTTGGGGTGGGATGTGACCACCAAAGGCCCTTGTGTTGCAGTACTTTGTCTCTACATAGTGGTGCTATTTTGGAAAACTTTGGAACACTTAGGAAGTGGAGCCTTGATGGAGGAAGTGAATCACTGGTATGGGTGGGTCTTTAAATCCCCTAGCCTGGACCTACTTCCTATCCTTTCTGGACCCCCCCTCCCTTTTTTGTTAAAAGATTTATTTTATTGGGCTAGAGAGAACTCTCAGTGGTTAAGAGTACATACTGCTCTTGTAGAGGGCCCGACTTTGGTTACTATCATCCATGTTGGGAAGTTCACAACCACCTGTAACTCTAGCTTCAGAGGGTTTCTGATCTCCATGGACACTCATGTGTACATATGCACACATAAACATGCACACACACATAGTTTAAAAAATATTTTATGTATTTCTCTCTTATTCTCTGTCTCTTTCTGTCTCTCTGTCTCTCCGTGTGTGTGTGTGTGTGTGCACGTATATATGTATGTATGTATGTATGTATGTATGTATGTATGTATGTATGTATGTATTTTCAGGTGTGTAGGGTTCTATGGAGGCCTGGGAGCTGGAGTTAAAGGTGAAGTGGTTGTGAGACATCTAATACGGGTGCTGAGAACTGAACTCAAGACCTTTGCAAGAGCAGCAAGTGCTCTTAACCACTGCCATCTCCTCAGCACCCCACCCTTTTCCACAGGGATACAATAAGCCAAGCACCTTATGCTTCTGTTACCATTCTTTCCCCACCAGGATGGACTGCAGCCCTTATTAAACTGAAGCTGATCCTTGGTAAATAGCTGGTCACTGCAATAAGAAAATTAGCTAATACAATTTCAGACTCAAGAAGTACGTGCAAGCAAGAAATTGTCAAGAGCTCAAAGCAATTCCTCTCTGGGCCTCTTCTAGTGTCTAGGCTTCTCTGCCTGACTCATTCATTCTTCTCAGTGACGGGCTTGTTTTGTTAGAGTCCCCAGTGAATAATCATAAATTCTTTGTGAACAGTTTATAACTCCCCCAGTAGAGTTTAAAACATGCAGCTTTCAAGTTCCCACTGATACAGGAGAGAATGCCATTAGGCTGGTCAGACAGTGATAGTCAAATGTATAGTACCACATTGTGGTCAGGATTCTAGAAGCCTCCGACTCAGTGGGTTAAGGGGGAGCATGTGGAAAGTTGCAGCGGTTATTCGCACTGGGGAATTTCATTGCAACGATAAGGGGAGCTAAGCAACCTTTGAAAGATAATGGGCTGTCATCCTTTTAGATCATTTGTACTCTGAATGCAGCACATGGAGTAAATATACTGCTAATATCAAAAAGGGCAAGAAGTAAAGAAGAGAAGATGCAAAGGAAACCCTCTAGATGCCTCTCCTTCCTCCCCATTCACACAATCTTTTAGTCATTCTTTATTCACTCAAGTATTCAGAGATATATAATGTATGTAAGGCTTTATGCTGGGCACAGAAAATGATGTGGGGCAGGGCATACACACTCCTGCTTCTGTGACACCATGATGGTAGAAGTATTTTCTAAAAAATATTTAGAGAAATAATGCAGACTATCCACCTTCAGCTGAATTTATTCTTCCACTGGATGAAGTTTGGCTACAACTCAGCTATATCCATTTATTGACACATTGCTTATGGCTGCTGTGAGAGATTATGGGCTACCTGTAATGGGGATTGTGTGGGCTTGATCTAAATGACTATAGTATACCTGAACCCTAATCCTAAATTATGTGCACATTTTGAGGTTTCCATGTGATTTTTCAAATTGTAAGCTGTGGAAATGTGTTTTTAGTAAATATTCCTCTTCATTTAGTATTTTGTTTAAAATAAAAAAAGATCCCAAGAGAATTGCTGCAGCCACAATGTTAAAATTTGGATAACTGTTCTCTATATAATGATTGAACTCTTTTATATTGATGTAAAATACACAGAGTAAAATGCAACAATGTGCTGATACAACCACTGAGAAATACCATTGTATACACCAGAATGTGCTCTCTACTAAAATAGATACTAATGCTGATGCATATGATAGTACATATTCTTATTTATTTTCATCCTGTGTGGAATGTTACTGCTTATTCATTTTCATCTACCTGGAACCATCTTGTTTTTCTGAGCTCTTGATATGAATTCTTTCTTCGCATTCGCTGAGGTTTTAAAGGTCTACACTGGTAGCTACAAACTCTCTGTTTAGATTGCTCGAGTATCCCAACAGTCCTGGTTAATTGTACTTCCACTTTCACCTCAAGATCTTAGAAAACCAAGAGCAATCCAAAGTCAGCAGTAGACCTGTTGTTGTGGTTCGTCCTCCAGTCCACATCTTTCAACTGGAGAATTAGGATAGTTAACAGCGAGGGTCTTTAGTGACAGGGTTTGCTGGTTCTTGCAGTCACAGTGTCGTCTTTCTTATGTTTATTTGTTCCTTGTTCTTTGGCTCCCATTTATATATGGGTTTGCTGTTGTGCTGAACAGGATGTGATGGATTGCTGGGTAGTTCTCTTCTGTCCACCTATTTCTCCCATGATATTTATTCTTCCCTAAGCTCTTGTGATTGAGGCCATCTTTCTTCCGCCTCTGTGGTCAACGTTCTTTTAAAATATGTCTACAATGCTGACTTTGCAGTCATGAATTCTTACCTTTCTGTGCTTGCCATGATTTTTTTTCTTTCTGCTGACTTTTAAAGGTAAATTTGACGGGTCTTCCGATCTTAGATAGGAGGTATTTATTTTAAAGCCTTCAAATGTATCTTTCCACATCTTCCTGGATTTCAGGTTTGTGCTGAGAGCTCTGAAATTACTCTGATGTGTTTGTTTTTTTTTTTTTTTTGTAGAGTGCTATTTTTCCCTTACAGACTGTAATAATCGTGGGGTTTTGTACTACTAGTATTTTAACTACAGTGTGTCATAAAAGGTTTTTCTCTGGTCATGTCTTTTTGGGATTCTAAGTGCTATTTGTATTTGGATGCATCTTTCCCCTCCAGATTTGGAAAATTTTATAATAAACTTTCATTGGACGTATTTTCTATGCTTTGAGTTTATTTCAGAAACTTTTTGTCCTTGTGAATTCTTAAGATTCCCCTCTTGATCACGTCTCAGATTTCTTGGAAATTATGATAAGAATCTTTTATTTAGTTATTTATTTTTCCGTATTGGGGTCTGAATGTAGTATTTCCTCAATTTTGTCTTTCACCAATATTCTTTTTTCTGCTTGATCTAGTCTATTAATGATGCTACCCAAGTTTGTTTTATGTTTGTTTCATTGAGGTTTTCATCTCTAATATTTCTAGTCTGTTTTTGCTTTTGTTGGTTTCTTTTTGTTTTGAAATGTCCCCTTTCTTTGTAGATTGTTTCATCTTGTCTTCTGCTTTGCTGACTTCCTTCTCCACATCCTAAACTGAATTCTTCCCTTTAGCCGTCGTTTTGTTTATTCCCTCTTTGAAGTCATTGGCCAGTTTTACTATCTGACTTTTGAATTCTTTGTTTGTAATGTCAACCTTGTCAGCATCCTTGGCTTTGTTAACTGAAGAGTCATGGTCTTCTGGAGGCTGCTCCTGGGCAGCCACAGTAGAGTCTGTGAGCTTCTCACTCTGTTTCATTGTGTTGCTTTACTCTTTCTCCAACTCTTCAGCAGTCCTGTCACCTCCTTTGTGGTTGAGTATTGTCTTAGTTAGGGTTTCTATTGCTGTGAAGAGACACCATGACCACAGCAACTCTTATAAAGAAAACATTTCAATGGGGTGGCTCACTTACAGGTTCAGAGGTTCAGTCCATTATCATCACAACTGGGAGCATGGCAGCTGAGAGTCCTACATATTGCAGGCAACAGTAAGTCAACTGATTGTCACACTGAGTGAAGCTTGAAAGCCCGCCCCCACAGTGACACACTTCCTCTGACAAGGCCACACCTCCTCACACTGTCTTTGGGGGCCATTTTCTTTCAAACCACCACAATCATATGCTCTCTGTCTCTCTCTGTCTCTCTCTGTCTCTGTCTCTCTCTCCCTTCCTCCCTCCCTCTGGAATAGTCTTTTCCTTGTTATCAAAACTCTTCTCATTCACCACATCACTGGCAGGAAGCCCCTCATAACCACCTTGTTCCAGAAGTGCATTTTCTTATCAACCTGAATATTTGGGACTCCAGAGACGAGCTTTCAAGGTTTGGGCAGAGATCTGTGTAGAAGGTGATATCATGTAAGACTCAATAGCCAGACACTGCTGGGATTTTCTCTGTGAATGGGTCCAAGAGATGCATTTTTACAGACTCTGTCTCTCTAGGAAATTTATTCTATCATTGACAGCTAGTCTCTGTCTATAATGGCATTGGTATCATATGATTGTATGAGAATTTTGGGAGATATTGTTAATAAAGTGACTTATCACTAGATAAATTCTCTGTAGATATTTGTAAATGTTAGTGATTATTGATAACAATAATGGTTATCAGTAGTAATTTTTAAAAGAAAACCAATCCTATAACAAGAATCTATATTTCTGTGTTATTCTCTTACCACATGGCATTTTAATTTTATTTTATATTTCTGAAATAGTAACTCTCACTAACATAGCCTGAAGCCTCAAATATAATAAATCAACACTACTTAAAATATTTTTAAAAATCTAAACAACAGCCCCACATGTACAGTAAGAAGTATCCATAATAATGAAAAGTAAAAATAGCCTCTGTGACCAATCTGATGAGGCAAGGTTGTTTTTGTATTTGTTATTGAAGTTTAGAAAAGCAGGGAATTTAATTAAATGGATGGGAAGGGGGATAGTTCTATAAAGAGTTATACTGTGTCTACCAGTGAGCAGAGGTCCTGTAACAGCACTCAGAAGTGATGTTGGGAAAACACGATAGTGCAGTTCTACATTCTGTGAGTTCAGAGTGGTTGGCGTGGTCAGATGGCGACCACAGATCTAGAAACTCAACCCCTCTCTCCCTACATGAGATTCTGTGTATACTACTCCTGCTTAGCTTTTTCCTACCTTCAAAATGGAGATAAAAACTATTGTGGTAAGGTACTAATAGCTAAATAATGCATAGCCTAGAGTCAGCGAGCCCTCAATACCCACGAGGACTATAGCTACAGTAGGTTCTGCTTTATAGGCTTCAACATCCATGGATAGCAAATGCTGAAAATAAATTAGTTGTTGATGTATGGAATGCATACAGACTCACTTTTATTATTCCTAGTGCAGCACAGTTTAAGAGATATTATACAATATTTACTCTATATTAGATATTCTCAGTAACCTGGAGAGGATTTAAGGAAGATATGTTCATGTTGTGTATAAATATTAAGGCATTTTATCTAAGGGACTTGAACATCCCTAAATTATGATATCAGTGGAAGTTTCTGGGATCATTTCTCTCTGGAGGAATTTTCTGGAGAGGATTGTGTGCTGTTGTCTCCATGCAAATATAGTATTTTAGAGCAAACATTATAGAAGAGATGGAAGTGATAACACAAATAGATCTTGATTCTTGGCTGTTTTTGCAACTCAACAGTAACATCGCATTTTCTCCCCAGCATCATAACTTCTTCATTCATTAGTAAAATAAAACTGGCATAGATCAAGAGTTCCTACATCTTAACATACATCAAACTACCTGGAATGCCCATTAATATATTCCTGCATTTTATTCATAGTTTATGACCACACAGTCTACAAATTTGCATTTTAACACAGTCTGAAAAAATTCTCTTGTGATGCTATCAGTCCAGAGACTTGTCTAGACTAGAAAATTCTTGCTGTTTTAATTTTTTTCCCTTCCCCCTTATTTTTCTACTGTAAGAGATTACAGATTTGGTTATGATAGGATCACTGCATTCATGAACTGAACAGCAGCTGTGGTTGCCTGCACAAGACCTGCACAAGACCAAGCCTGCCATCATTCCAGCATGGAAGAGGGAAGGGACTCACGGAGCCCCACCCCTAGCTGAGGTGCTATTGGCAGCTGATGACTCCAGAGAAAAGAAGAGTCAGTTTTCTTTAAGGGTCTATAGCCATGCTCTGGTTGATGGCCCCAGACCCAGGATTATATGGGCAGCACAAACTGGACATAATGAGTTATAAAAACAAACAAAACAAGTCATGGATTTGGGAAGGGGGATGGGAAATGGATCTGGGAGAAATTAGGAAGAGGAGCAGACAATGAACGTGGTCAAAATGCATTGTACGCATGGATGAACTCAGAGAATTAATAAAAATACTTCATTAAAAGTTTGAAGACCCCAGTTCTGTCTATGTCACACAGTGAATTTTAATTAATTTTTATTTTGTTAATTTCAACATAATCTGTATACATGTTAGCAGAGTTTCTGTGTCTTTGCCCTTGTGTACTTCAGCCTCATGCTGATTGCTGCAGGTTTTAAATGCCACACGCTGCAATAGAGGCTTACTAGCAATTAATTGCAAAGAAAAAAATGCAAATCTTGCAAAAAAAAATAGGTAAGATTTTGAAAAGTCTCTTACCATAATGTTCTTGCAAACTCATTGTCAAGGGCTCTGACAGAGTGAGGGCAGTTGATCAAGGTAGATCCAATGATCAAATATGAGGAAATAATAGACTTCAAACGAGATGGCTTGAAACAAAGGTAAAACAACCCCTTGGATGAATTAATAAGTCTCACAAGCACTGGTGTAAAAATTTGGTTAATTATGCTTTTGTCAACTGATGGTTATCTTGATTGTCAACTTGCTGGGATTTGGAATCACCATGGAAACAAAGCTCTGGGCACGTTTGTGAACAGTTTCTAAATTAGGTTAGCAGAAATGGCAAGAGTCACCCTAACTGCTGTCCACACTGCTTCATGGATTGGGCATCCCAGATGGAATAAAAGAGGAGAAGGAGCCAAAAGGCATCATTCATCTCTCTGCCTCCTGACTGTGGCCATAATGTGACCAGCTGCCCGAGCTCCTGCCACCATGCCTTCCCTACACAATGGGCTGTAACCTGAGACTGTGAGCACAAAGAAACTCTTCCTTTTGTCACAGTGACAGGACAAGAAATTAATACACCAACACTAACGTTGTCATGCAAGCAAATGTGTTCTCAGAAATATTGTGACATTCTTACCTATAACCTAATTCATTCCTTGGGATTTTTGTTTGTCTGTTTTACATTTACTGTGTGTGTTCTTGTGTGCATGTGCTTGCCATGGCTTGTGCATAGAGGTCAGAGGACAACTTGTGGGAGTCAATTTTCTCCTTCCACGGTGAGGGTCCTTGGAATCGAACTTAGGTTGTCAGGCTTGGTGGTAAGTTGCCTTTACCTGTTAAGTCCTCTTGCTGACCCCATGCCATGGTTATTCTTAGTGTTAGTGCTTTGCTATTATAACCTAAATCATGTTAAGCATCGAACATGGTGATTCTTGAATTAAGAATGGGGAGGTACCCATCAGTAAATTAGATGATCATTACAAAAACTTGATGTCAACAGGATTGGAAAGATGACATTTAAGAGGAGAGAATAAGGTCAGTGAGGAGGGCTTCATGAGGCGTGGTGACCTTGGAAAGTGTCCCCTAATTAAAACTGGATATAATATCAACATTACTGAGTTAAGCAGGAATGTCTTCAGACAATTACAAAGCATCTTCACATGGTGTAACTACTAAGAGAGTTATACCACTGAGTGGTGGTGCCCCTTCAAGTGATAGACATTCAAAGGCCAGATTGGTCAAGCAGGCACTTCTATAAGCAGGAGACTCAGGCCAAACTGAAATATCACACCTCATCCCACAAGTGCATGCAGCTTTAACTGTAGACTAAAAATGGGCCTCTTTCCTTTAAAAGCTGTGATTTCTAGCATTGTAAGAGATTGTGAATAATATCCATGAATTGGTGGGCAAAGTCAGAGTCAGATGTCTTTACAAGTGGCTTCATTGTCTGATGAGGAGAGAAGGGCCTCTGGGACTCTTTCCCGGCAGTTCCTGGTGCCCTTTCCCACAACCTTAACTTCAACAGCTCTGTCTTCGACAACTCTGGTAGTAAAGTGAAGTCTATTAGGAGACCTCTGCAAGGCAGGCCATGTGGTGTTCCCTCCACTTCAGAAGGCTTAGTTGATTCTGGTGTCTAGGGTTCTGTCCCTGTCCATGATTCTGTGCAGTTCCCTGAAGTTGGGCCAGGAAACTTTTCATGATGAAATCAGCTGACTCCTATTGACCAGATACAGACTTCATTTTTATTGTCTGTTTATGTGACAGGTAATTGTTCCTTGGAATCGTAAGCATTTCTGTAGGTTTCCTATTTAAATGCTTGCCTTTGAGAGATCATTTTCTTGAAGAGCATTTTAAGCAACATAAGCCTGACTCACTATATAAAAGAGCCTGATTCACTATGTAAAAGAGAAAATTGAGCAAAAATGCTAAGAGAAATTTTTTATAAGAATCACATAGTCAGGGATCAAAATGGAACCCCACATGGCTGGGGAGATGTTCCATGGGTAAGAGTGCTTGCTGTGTGAGTGTGAGGATCTGAGTTCAAATCTCTACCACCTACATAAAAAGCTGGTCATGGCTTGGCATGCCTGGAGTCCCAGGATAGGAGGGGTTAAGCTGAAGATAGATGAGTCTTGAAAGCTCACAGGTCAGTTAGCAGTGACAAAATGACAAGCTTCAGGTTGAGTGAGAGAATCTGTCTCAAAGGACTAAGGGAGAGAGTGACAGAGGAAGACACCCAGCATCCTGCTCTTGCCTACATGTGTGCACACAGACATGTGTGCCTGCACACTCACATGTGTGCATACCCTACAAACACAATTCCATACACATCCATACCACATGTACACATACTATACACACACACACACACACACACACACACACACACACACACACACACCCTATACACACGAAAATGGAAAAATCATGAATATGAACCAGAGGTCCTGAGTAATAAAGAATATAAAATAAACAGATCTTGGTACAGCCAAGTGTATAAAAATACCAGGAGCAAGGCTTGCAGCAGTGTGAGTTATGGTGAAAGTGTTGTTACTCCTGATATTAGGTAAAGATTTACACACCTAAAACACATGCACTAATATTTTATAATGTGTAAGTTGTGCCAAAACTGGGGGTATTTGCACGCTGTGAGTACTTACAAATCTGGGTTCAAGAACTCCACTCTCTTTTGGGGTCTATCCAGGGAGCATCTTGAGTCTTATGGGCCTGATGGAGAGGAGTTCCAGAGTGAGCTGGAATGCATAGATGTTCCCGTCTAAGCAGCCAGCACAGGACTCCACGGGGTATTAATTTGGGGTAGTTAGCTAAGTAGACCTGATTCTAGCTTTTCAAGGAAGATCAGGCTAGTTGTGTATGAGACATTAGTTTTAAAATTTGGTCACTAGTAAGAGGTAAAGCAAAGAAGTACAGAAAACAAACCCAAAGCAACAGTTCCAGCCCCTCTCTGGACCTAGAGAATCAAGTTCTCATTGTTCCAGTTTGAAAGAGAGATGAGGGATGTAAGTTGTAACTTCACATGCCTGCTGCCAAGTCTCGGGACTACATGCAAGGGGAGCCTGAATAGTAACCAAGTATTCAAACTCAGACTTTAATACTCTAATATAAACACTGGTCAGGGTCGCAGGTAGCTCATACTGTTTGAGAACTTGCTATTTAGCTAAGGAGGACCTTGAACTCCCAATCCTCATGACCCTACACCCTAAGTGCTAGGACTCAGGGTGGGCACCAACACACCCAAAAATGTTCTTTTTAAATTTTATTTAAAGATTTACGTTTTATTTATATTTATATATGTATGTGTTTATTATGTCTGTGTGAGTGTGTCCGGCCCTCCGGAGCTGGAATTACAGGTAGCTGTGGTCCTATTGCTATGGGTGCTAGAATCACCCGATCACTTGAGTCCTCCTGAAGAGCAGCAAGTTCCCTTAGCTGTTCAACCATCTCTCCAGCCTCTAGAAGTGTTCTTTTTACAGAACGAAGATTTGCAGGGGTGTTTTTCTTAAGAAAGAAGCAGAGGCTGCTGCCCTGCCTTGCTCTGAAGACAGACTGCACTGCTCGCATAGGGGAGCACACTGCTGGTTTTATTATGACTGCTGTGGTGATACTAATTATTCCCAGCTACATGTGGGCCATTGATTTGTGCCTGGTGCAATACTGAGTGATTTAAACTCTGTTGGCTTCCTCATCACTCTCCAGAGACAACACAGCCAGAAGTGTCTGTGCTGCCTGTGTCCATGGGGCCTCGAGGATATCTGGTCACCATTAACTACTCAAGGAATTAACAAATTCCCAACAGGACACTGCTCTGGACAGTTCCCTCTGTTTGACATTTTTCAGGCCATTCTTGGCTACCCTTGTCCATCAAAAGCAAAGTTCAGAGCTGGGGAGACAGCCCAGCAGTTAAGAGTACCTGCTGCTCTTGCAGAGAACTGGAGTTCAGTTCCCAGAACCAACATGGTAACTCACAGCCTCAAGCCTTTGCAGTTCCTGGGTATCTGATGCCCTCTCTCGCCTCCATGAGCACCGAATGCACTTGGTACACAGACAGACATGTGGACAAGCACTCATACACATAAAGTAAAAATGAATCTAAAAAATGAAGAGCCGAATTGAAAGCCCACTTGTTTTGAACATGAGTTCTTCATTTTCCATCGCAAAGTATGTTCTCCCTCCTCGTCTTAGCTTTCTCTCCTGGTCCTTCTTCTGTGTTCTTCTACATCCTCATCTGTGCTTCCCCTAATTTCATCTTTCTCTTTCCTTGGATCTTTTGCAGCTTTAGGGGAATATCTGTCCTTTCATTGCTTAATATTGTTTTTCTAAAAATCATCTTAGTTCCAGAAAAGAGACACTCTATAAATATTTATTAAAAGAATGAATCCTCCAGGTAAGGTAGATCCTATTAGCCTCATCTTATTATGGATGAATCAAAGACTCACCAAATGACTCATGGTCACATAAAACAGTAGACAGATTCATATAAAAAACTTATAGGGCTGGCCCAGCTCTAACCTCATATTCATTATTAATTACAGCGAGGAGTCTCTAAAACTCATCTCATTGTCTTTCACATCCCTCCCAGGTAGATTTTTATTATTCCCACTTACATAAAGCATTTGCGGCATGTGGGAGCCTCATGACTTGTCTAAGCTTGTACAAGTGCTGATTGGTGGATCCTGAAGTATGTTTGAGTTCTGAACCTGTGTTTTCTCTAGTGTGTGGTGCTGCCTAACACGCTGAGTTGCATGCACATGCATGTTAGTATTTGGATCAAACTCCAGAGTTCAATTTCACAGCCTGGAAGCTTGCCCAATCCTGGTGTAGGAGGCTTTTTCTCTGCCCGTACCTAATCAGGGGGGAGAACAACAGAGAACTGTCTCTCTGACGATATGTTTCCATCCCAAATGCCTTTGCCCACCATATGGCTTCCTGAGTGTCACTCTCAAATATTAGGCAAGACCTGCAGATAGTAATTAAGACTCATACATCATAGGTTATTGAATTCCCAGCTTCACGCAGCACCTGCCACGGAAGCATTTAACTCCCACGAATGACCTGGAAATCACAGGCCAAGTAAACACTTCAGGCAGCTTCCTCAGCTGAGCAGTGACCTAACCTGTAATGTGGGCAAGAACTTTTACGACCATGCTGTCTAAAAACATCTCCTCTAAAGGAGATTGTCTGAGGCTGGCCAAGTAGGTGCCAATGCCTTTCATTTGATTTAATTTGGTGACATTTAATGGCCCTTTAATAAATGCCTGGTTCATTGCTAAGCACTTTCTGTTTTAAATGCCATTTGGCCCTCACAGCACCTCTGAGAACTAGGATATATTACTGTTCTTGTTTTATAGATGAAGGAGCTGAGCCTTGGAGATGCCCACTGTCTTGAACCATAGTCATATGGTTCATAGCGGTTAGAACCAGAGCTACTGACTCAGGGCTCCTCTAAATATCGTTTTTTGCTTGCTTATTTGCTTGTTTCTTAACTCATAACTATCCTGCTCAGCTTTAACTACCAACTTGACACTGACACTGCCTAGGATCATCTGAGAAGGGAGTCTTCACTTAAGAGGGAATGGAAATCTACTGGGTAAGGCTGTGGCAAGGTCAAGAGAAGGGACATACATATACACATACCTGGTCTTAGTAAATGTTCTAGTTTACCTTCTGTTGCTGTGAGAAAACACTTTGACCAAGAGCAACTTAGGGGAGGAAAGGGTTTATTTAAGCTTATAGGTACTGTCCATCATTGAAGGAGGCCAAGACTACCTGCCCAGGGAAAGGTGCCACTCACGGTAGTGGGTTAGGCCTTTCTACATCCATTTCCACATCAGTTCATAATCAAGACTGTCCCCCACAGACATGCACACAGGCCAATATGATATGACAGTCCCTGAACTGAGACTACCTTCTCATGCATGGAAGTGAGTGACAGTGATTTCAGGTTCTCTGGATCCTTGGTCTGCAGTACTGTGTAGATGAGCAGTACAGAGATTTGGTTTTGTCTCCTTTAGCTAAATCCTACTCAGTCACCATCTGGGTCAGAATGGGTCAGATGACTGACTGGGTGAGTTATCCAGCATGTCCAGTTCTCATTGGCCCACTCTGCTGTATCTCCTTTCTGGATTCTTCCATACAGTATATGTAGAAGTCATCCCAAGACACTAGGAAACTGTTTAAAGTCACTAGTAATGTCCAGCATTTATTGAGCTGACCCACCAAGGAATGTTTGTTTACAGATACTCGTGTGTGTGTGATAGCCTTCTTCAAGTTATTCGGACTTCAGCTCGCATGACACAACCTCTTCCTCAAAAAAACACTGGGCTCCTAAACTCCGCAGTTCTTTTAACTTTCTCCATCTCTCTCATTGACTAGAGAATACCGAGTCACCTGGCCGCTTGCTTCACCGTGGGACCTCTCATCCAGGAACACTCCAGGAGGCGTTGGAGGTCATCGTCTTTCTATTGGAATGGAAGCTTCATGCAAGGTTTATGTATACTTACTTCCAGTACCGAAGTACACACATGGATGTACGTGGAGGGATAGATTCATGGAGAGGGTGTTCTGTGCTAGCACTAAAGAATTTCATGTATTTTATTTCTTTTTCTTATTGAGTCTCATACTATGCTTCTCTGAATTGGGTCCTGATATTAGCAGAAGGGAAAACTGAGGATCAGAGAGAGGGGTCACAGTGTGCAGCCATACTTTAGTGAATCAGCAAAGCCAAGATTCAATTCTCCTTCTATCTGGATCTAAAGAATTTTCTTTCCTTTATTATCATGCCATGAATTCATATTCTCTTTTTCTCAGGCAAATGCAGCTGATTTCCTAGTTGCCTTCCAAATATATTTTGAATAGAAAAGGTTCCTAGCTGCCTAGCTTCATGCTTAGCACAGAATAGAAGGTTTATGCCATTACTCTGTGTGTTGACTAGCCTGGAGAAACTGTTTCCTGTGTGTTTTGGTGTAACACTGACCTTGTATTTGTCCTCCAGTGGATAAACCTATATTGTGCAGAATTTTATATTATTCTCCCCATCCTTAGGGACCAAAAGTACACTGTATATACTAAGTACAAAAACTTGATATCTCCAAGTAGACTAATTACAGGTGATACCTCCACAGCCACAGAGAGCAGGACCTCAGATTTAATTAAGCCAAGGCTGGGGACAGCTGGTGATGAGGTAAAACATGCTGTCCTCAGTCACACCAGGGTGAGGGCAGGCAGAAGCCTGTGGTGACAAACCAAGACAGACAGTAGACATCTGGTGCTCATCTTGGAAGGTCACTGGATCTGGTCCCACAGTCCAAGAAGCTGGCAGACATGACTCTGGGCCAGCAGGGGCCTCTTTGCACAAGTTCTCACAATGTTCTTTGGAACTCATGATGAAAAGAAAGGATGATGGGAGAGCTGTTTGCCTTTCCAGCTGCTGTAAGAATCTATCATCACAGGAGAGAGGAAGCTTGGCTTTCATGCTCTACCCTCTCACAGCCTTTATATCGGTTGCTTTTCTCATTTCTGTGACCAAATAATGGGCAAGAAGCAACTTAAGGGAGGAAGTATTGATTCTGGATTGAAAGTTTGAGTCATGGTGTTAGGACGGGTGCACAGGAGCAACGAAAGAAAAGGGAGGCTCCTGCTCAAGTCTCCAGGGACAAGAAAGCAGAGAGAGGAACACGCTGGTGCTCAGCTTGTGTGACCCTGAACCAGTGGAAGGAGCGTCACATAATCATGGCAGGTCTTCTCAGCCTCAGTTAATCCTACCTGGAGACGACTGCATGTGCACACCACACACACACACCTTTTACACACACACACACACACACACACACGGCACAAACACACACACACCTTTTACACACACAAACACAAGCACAGACACACATACACGATGCACCCAAGCATATACACAAGCACACACATACACACAGAAACACAAGCACAGGTACGCACACACAAACACAACCACAGACACAATACATACATGCACATATAAACACACACATGTACACACAGAAACACAAGCACAGGCACACACACACACACACATACACACACACACACACACACACACACACATACAAGCACAGGCCCCCACACACAAGCACACACATTTCACTAGTGCACTAAGGTGTTTAATGCTCCACAATCAAGTTAACAGCTCACTCATCATACTGCTCCAAGAAACTTGTGCTTCTTACAGACCTCTGATTTCATTTAATATTTATGTTATTTAAGGTGGATGAAGCTGTTTAATAGTTATCCATGAAAATCGTGTTACCATAGTCATTGCTGCCATTATCGTAAGAAAAGCAGCCAGCATTTTTGAGCACATCCTTTCAATAAGCATTATTCCCAGTGAACAAATGGCATATCTCCTAAAAATCCTCATACCAAAAATCAAGAAAATAAAAGCATTCCTGAGTCCATTTTTTTTTATTGTAGATAAGGAAAGTAAGGAAAACACACATGGTTCTTTGGCATAACTATGAGCCTATCAAGGAGTTAACGAGCTGGGGGCAGTAACAGTCATATTTCCACTGAAGCTTGCAGAGAGGCAAGGGGCAGAGCCAGTGGGAAGGACGTGTTCCTCCCATGAAACTGACCAACCTGGCAAATTGATCATGACACTATTTCCTGCTAATCTCAAATACCACTTCAACATTACTTCAACACAGCTTCCCCCACAGCCATTCCAACCAGTCAGATCTTGTTGTTACTGTTGCTAAGACTTCTGACTACTGACAGGAAACCTATTTGAGAGGTAGAAAGGAGGTTATTCGATTGTGGAAATGAATGTGGTCTCAGTTTATAGTCAACAATTAGCCACCAACAAATATGTTCTGTTCAGTGTTAGGATTCGGCAATGCTTGGAAGAGGAGCCTGTTCTTGTGACAATGGAGGAAATAATATTCGTTTTAAAATATGTGAATAGAGGGAGAGTTAGCTTAGCTAGCGCAAAGTTTTATAAGTATGAAGACCATTCTCTAGATCCCATGTAAAAAGCCAAGATCACATAGCTGGTCACAGTGCAGAGAATAGGAGTTTGCAGAACGCTCATCTGTAAATTGAACATCTTTATCACATCTCCACCCCGACCCCTGCAAGGCTCAGGAATTGATGAAGGGGATAGAAAGACCACAGGAGGCAGAGACAGAGGATGATTCCAGCCAGTATTTCCTGAACACAACAGGCAGTTTCACATATGAACTCACAGTGACTTTGGCAGCATGCACAAGACCTGAATAAGATCAAGCCAGAAAAAAAAATCCAGCGTGTAGTGGGTAGGATGTCAGGAAGTCTCACCCGTAGGTGAGACACTATTAGCAATGATGGCCACTGGGAGAGGGAGGGTCAGTTTTCTTCAGAGATGTGATCCATGAGAGGCTATCCATGGCTCCACCACATGGCCCTACATTCAGGCACATATTAGCCACACTAAATGGACTCTGTGGGTTTAAGAAGAAGAGTGGCTGAGAAAACATGAAGTTGGGAGGGAGGAGTCATAATATATATGAGGGAAGAATTAGAGGTGTAAGGAATCGGGGAGGCTTGATTAAAATGTATATGTGGCCTGGTGCAATAGTAGCATGAACGTCATGGGAGTAACCAACCACTTTCTGAGCGGATTTAAAGTCTACTTCACAAGAGGAAACAGATGCATGGCATCATTTCAGGCCAAGGACCTGTAACGGCCTCATAGACCCCAGGGGAGAATCTATTACTATTATTTTCCTAAAAAATGGACATAGTATTAAACCAACTTCTAATGACTTCTTGTTACATGCCTAGATTAGTACATCTCTCAGTGAAGAGTAGGCTTTCTTCAAGAATGTAGCCTGGTGAGTCAACCACAGTCACTGGAAGGCCAAGCATCCAAGCATATATTGACAGCACAAGTTAGATTTAATAATTGAAAAAAAATTACACAGAATTGGGTGGGTAGGGAAGGGATGGCTCTAGGAGGAATTGGGGGGAGATAAATATGATCAAAACATATTCAGTGAAATTCTCAAAGTAATGAAATTAAAGATAAAGTGGAGAGAAAAAGAAATTATGAGTCATTAAAAATAAAAAATGCAAAAAAGATGAATATAGTGGTCTATGTGCCCATAATCCTAGCAATGGCAAGATGGGAAATGGAGGTAGGTGGATCTCTGGAAGTTTACTGGTCGGATGGTCAAGCTTACTTGCCAAAGTTTAAGGCCAATGAGAGACTTAGTCTCCCACAAAAGATAAAGGTACCTGACGAAGAACACCTGAGGTTACCCTCTGACCTCCACTTGTATTATACACACACACACACACACACACACACACACACACACACACACACACACAGCCACACATAGAGATATACACATAAATATGCATTCACACACACAAAACACATACATGTAACAGCAGATGTTCTGCACTATGTAAACACTGCAGGGAAAGGGGCCAGAGAATGAGAGTGATACAGTCATTCTCGGTGGAGTGGTTCAGGAAGTCCTAGGTGATGAAGTGACCTTGGAACACAGGCCTAGCTGGAGCAAGAACAGAAACATGAGAGAAAACCTCGGAAGCCCTTGGCTATATTCAGGCCCTAACAGGGATCTCTGGCACCTCTCCAAACTCATCCACTCTCCTCTTCAAGTCACTGCTGTCTTCCTGCTCTTCCAAACACTCTTACCTCAAGAGCTTTGCACTTGGGGGTATGGTTTTAGAGTTCTATCTTTTTTTTTTTTTTTTTTGTGTGTGTGTGTGTGTGTGTGTGTGTGTGTGTGTGTGTGTGTGTGTGTTCTATTTTAGGTAGAGGCCATAACTTACCTGATTCTGAGCCTTGTATGAGTCTTTTGTGAAGAGTCTGCGAGGTGAAATTTACTGCCACACGTTCTAAACCCAAAGTGGCAAAGTCTGGGTTCTTGGCTTGGGTTATCTTCTCACACTTGATGGCTATAAGCATTAGTGGAATGAGAAAGGTAGCATTCTGTAGTTCATGCTATGGATGGAGGAGTATGTGTGTGTGTGTGTGTGTGTGTGTGTGTGTGTGTGTGTACACAGTTCCCTGAAGCTGTGCACACCAGTGCAAGTGTACATGGAAGCCATAGGTTGATGTCATGATGTCTTCCACAATCATTTCTGCACCTTATTTTTTGAGACAAAGTCTCTCACTAAATCTGGAACTCACTAGTTCAGCTAGATCGGCTGGCCAGAAAGCCCCCAGATCACAAGCACCATAGCTATAGACATTTGCCACCATGTCTGGCTTTTAATGTAGGTACTGGAGACTCAAACTCAGGTCCTCATGCTTGCCTACATGGCAAGCACTTTACCCACTGAGCCATCTTCCCATCCCTGGGCTGAGGACTCTTCCAGGGTGAGGCTTAAGGGCATCTCCTCAGCTTCTCTATGCCCCCCAGCACCTGATGAAACACAGCATTCTGATGCTATATATCGGTTGGTGGAACAAACTTGCAACATCACCAAATTGCTTATTGACATTTCTAAACAAGAACATTCTTCAGTGACTCAGTGAGTCAAAATTCAGAGGGACATCTGTGAAGCCAGGTTCCACTTAGGATGTCCCATGCCCCTCACTTCTGCTGTGAGTGTCCTGGCAGAGGCCCATCATCTCTCAATAAATCAAGGCTGTGACCAAGGTATCCCACATTCAGTGTAGCCCAATGTGTGATTTCTTACCTTAGTTACTGAAGCCACTGGATGTCTTTCATGACTTCCTGGATCATTCTCTCTGGAACAAGCCAGACTCCATGCTGTGAAGACATTCAGGTGGGCCTGTAAAGACATCTGTTTGGAAAGGTTTCTCCACAGCCAATCATGGGAGCGTGACACTCTGGAAGCAGATACATTCACAGTGCAGCCTGCAGATGCCTGTAACTTGGGCTTACATAGCTGACTGCAACCTTATGAGTCACTGAAGGCAAAACTGTTTTTTTGAGTCATGCCGGAATGCCTGACCCTTGAGAACTCTGAGGAGAAATAAGCATTCGAAGCCTAAGCATTGGGATTGGGTAATGGACAAAGCATGACTACTATTTCATGATTAAACCCTCTTTGCTTTTGGTGATACCAATCTCCTTACCATGATCCATGTGGCTCTGACTGACTGGCTGTGGCTACCTTCTCTCACACACACCTCTTGAGAAACATGGGTCTTTAAGAAGTGTTTGGAATGGGTATAAACGACTGGTAGTGAGAGAAAGGGGGTTTGGTTAAATGATCCCTTATGGCCCTATCTATGGTCCTTTCCTTGAAAGCTTTTGAGAATGGAAAGATCATCTCGTTGCATTTCCCTTATTGTTTTTTTTTCTTTTTCTCCTTTTTTTTCTTTTCTTTTTATTAAGAGATTTTCTATTTGTTTTACATATCAACCACAGATTCCCCTGTCCTCCCTCCTCGCATGCCCCAGCCTTCCCCCGCAACCCACCCCCATTCTCACTTCCTCCAAGGCAAAGTCTCCCCTGGGGAGTCAGTAGAGCCTGGTAGATTCAGTTGAGACAGGTCCAGTTCCCTCCTCCCTGCACCAAGGCTGAGCAAAGTGTTTCAGCATAGGCACTAGGTTCCAAAAAACCAGCTCATGCACTAAGGACAGGTCCCCATCTCACTGCCTGGGGGGCCCCTAAACAGTTCAAGCTAAACAACTGTCTCACTTATCCAGAGGGCCTAGTCCAGTTCCATGGGGGCTCCTCAGCCATTGGTTCACAGTTCATGCATTTCCACTAGTTTGGATAGTTGTCTCTGTACTTTTTCCAATCATGGTCTTGATATCTCTTGCTCATATGATCCCTCCTCTCTCTCATCGATTGGGCTCCTGGAGCTCTGCCTGGGGCTTGGCCATGGATCTCCGCATCTGCTTCCATCAGTAATGGGATAAGAGCTCTATCATGACAGTTAGGGTGTTCAGCCATCTGATCACCAGAGTAGGTCAGCTCAGGCACTCTCTTGACCATTGCCAGTAGTCTACAGTGGAGTCATCTTTGTGGATTCCTGGGGCCCTCTCTAACAAATCCTAAGCCCTACAATTGGCTTGTACTAAACTTTTGCATTTGAATTAAAGATTGTTCAACATGAAGCCTTTTCGTGTATTACTTCAAGTGATTTAAAAGATGGGATTCAGTCTGAAATTTGAACTTAAAGAGTTAAGGGTTAGTTAATTATAAGGTACATTTAGCCTTATGTACTCTTTAACATACACCTCCTTGTGCTACTTGTGCTATTGAGCAAAATCTGTAGTCTGAAAAACGTATTGCTTCTCTTTAAAAGCTAGTGGTGCCTGTTACCAAGTAAGACTTCCAATAACCATTCTCAACTATGGAGTTGACCTGTTTTTATATCATTCTTCTTAATGTAGCACTAAACCTGGAGAGGGTTGCTCAGGCTCCACAGGATAAATACTCTTTCCTCCCACCATAAGCTTGGGGGAGTTTCGATGATGTTAGTTGATCGTCAACTTCATTGAATTTCCTTTCACTGGAACAAGAGACTTTCTGACTTGATAATAATACAGTAGATTGTTTACTGTTGTCTATGAAGAAACAATCTACTCTGGGGGCTGGGAGGATGGCTCAGTCATCTGTAAAGGGCTTTCTGTGCAAGCATGAGGACTTGAGTTCAGATCCCAGACACCCATGCATTAAAATAGGCTATGTGCAGTGGTAGATGCTTCTGGCTCCAGCACTGGGGGAGAGGGAGAAAGGGGACAGGAGGGTCCCTCCCGTGGGCTTTGGGTTCAATGTGAGACACTGTCTCAGAATGTAAGGTGGAGAGCATCTGAGGAATATCCCCAACATTTATTTGTCTCTAATTTAATGCTCGCTGCTCTCAAAACTTGAGTCTACAGCAATGAAGTAATGGAGGCAGTAAGGTATTGACACAAGATCAACAGACTAGGAATAAAGTGAAAAACATAACATTATATTTGGTGGGGATGGGAAGATCCAAAGAACCAAAGGACCATGGAGTTTGCTGTGGGAAGCTGCCCCCATGCAGTCTGACGAATAGGACTGCCCAAACATAAACTGAACAAGCATGATAACAATAGATATGCCAAGGGTATGTACGAAATCCCCCTGAGACCTCACGCCTATGCAAAGAACTAGAGGCAACCGAGGAATGCTGAGAGTGAGAGAAATAGTCTTCCCCAGGGAAGAGCACACAGATTGGATATTCAACATCAAATGATCAGCCAGCCCCGAAGGATTCTGAATTTTGACCTCTGTGGAATTGCACTGGTGTGGTGCCCACAGGCAAGGCCTTTGTCCCAGGTTGTTAAACATGTTCCTCCTCCTTCTCAGTGGATTCTCACAGCCAGAACATCCGAGTCCCACCTCAGCCCTGCTCCTACGTTGCTTCTTTCCACTCCTGGCCTTGGGGAAATAGTGTGTTTACCTATTGCCAGAGCAAAGCTGAACAGATGGTAAACGTCCTGCCTTCTGCCAACAAGACTTAGGAGGAATAACTAGCATTCATTTGCTTGATACAAACTCTAGCCAGGGATTTAACTGAGAGTTGGCCAAGGTAAGCTGTTAGCCAATGATTGATTTCGCAGCTCCTAGGAAAGGCCTGTGTCTGCCTGGTGGTCCTTGCAGCTACCTCAGAGTACAAGGAGATGCTTAATGAGGATTTTTGTTTCATCTGTCGCTAGCCCAGTGCCCATCATTTCTCTTTTGATTCCCATCCCTGCCTTTACTCATCCTCTGCTGTGTGGTATTTCACAAGCTCTTTTCAGGCCATATTTTTTCTTTGTGCTGTTTGTTTTATGTTTTGTTGTTTATTTATCAAAAGAAATATAAAAATAGACATACACATGAAACTTTGAGGGATATGTAATCTCCACCACCAGCTGGCCCACGAATTAATGATGGTCTGAGATTTTAAGAATCATCTAGAAAATGATGAGGATTGTAGATGCTCACGTCTCCTCCTCAGAGATCTTGATTTCATAATATGGGGAGGGCTTATAATCTGTTTTTAATTATTATTGCATGTGTATGTGATGTGATTCTGTTCATGTACCACAGTTAGACATGTTGAGGCCAGAGGACAACTTTGTGGAGTCAGCTCTCTCCTTATAACTTTGTATGGGTTCTAGGGATTGAATTTACATAATCAGACTAGCATGCCAAGTGTCTTTACCCACTGAACCATCTTGTCATCTTTGCCATCTGGTTCTGAAACCTTAATTATTATATTCTAGGTAAACTCAGAAACCATTCTATTGAAGTATATGTTTATAAATATTTTTTGATGCAGGGTCTTATGTAGTTCAAGTTGACCTGGAACTCACTGTGTAGCAGAGGATGACCTTGAACTTCAGAACTTTCTGATGCTACTTCTTGAGTACTGGATTTATACCATCATATCCAGTTTATGTGGTGCAAGGGATTGAACCAGTTGTGGCCACGTTGCGAGACCCCCAAGCAAGACCACCACAGAGCTGATATCTGATGCAAAACACACAGGGGCTTATTACAAGCCCAGGCTTGGTCCATATCCAACACACTGGCTAGCCAGGTGAAGGAGGTGGCCCTGAGCTCTCACGGTGAAGGGATTTTAAAGGGAAAAACCACAAACAGGGTGGTACAAGCCTTGGTGTCACATGATCGGGTGAGGGTGTGTAACCTTTGAATTTACTGGTTGGGGGTTACAGTTATCACTTTGGGGGCAGGCCTGGACAAGTCCAAGGCTCTGTCCTTGAGCTGCCATGGAGGCTGGCTGGCCTTGCACGTTCACACTGACACATGCATGTAGCTCTAAGTTGGTGAGGGGTTCCAGACAGTAAACAATTAGCTGAACCTTGAGCAGTCAGAGTCTGTGCAGAAAGGGAGCTACTGCAAGGACTATGTCTTTTGTTCATGGCCCTCCCAGAAGCTGCTTGCTCAAGTCTCAGAAAAAGTGAAATTGAGGCCTGATCTCTGAGAGAAGACTAAGCAGCCTGTTATGGCATCTGCTTGGTCCTTTCAAACCCAGAGCTTATTGAATGCTAGACAAGCACTCTTCTAAGATATGTCTTTAGCTCATGTAATTCATTCTTAAATCTAGTACTCAACCATACCCTACTCAAACTCCAAACCATCTTGGAGTGTTCTTGCAAACTGACTTATGCTAACTTGTTCTTTCATGTGTTTGGGCTAATATAAGTTGCCTCCATCAGCGTGAAGTACACAAGGACTTATAAATTTCTTCCTCCCGGTCATCATAATAAGCTGTAGGCATTGAGGAAGCAATTCACATATGTCAAAAATAAATGTAGGTCAACATGCAATCATGAGACATGTCTTCTTTCAATGCAAAGTTCACTGAAGTCAGACAAGCCCTTGTCATAGGAACCTCTAAATTTGGTTGAAGCCAAGAGGCACACATCTTCCACATCAGCACTTGAACTTCTGAATCCAAAGCCCAGAAGCCAATCTGAAGGGGTCTGTGTCTAGGCCTGTGCTAGACTGCTATTTCTGCATGCAGGACATTGCTTATCTCTCATGATGATTAACCAAGACTTTGATTTAGGTGAAAGACATGGGTAGCTGAACCTCATGTGAGCTTTTGGTGAATCTTTTGGCTAATGTCCTGAAGCTGTGTGTTTTCAAATAAGGTATTATTAGTGTTACATCATAACTCTTCTCATTGCATAAATTAAAAACTCAACAGCATGTGTTCCTAGAGCATATCCATTCTATACTGAAGTATTTTAAGGGACCACAGGGATGAGAGCAAATGGATGCTGCACAGGAATAATACATTCAATCTTTGATGGTAAAAATATTGGAGAATATTTAATGAGAATATGCCAAACATTTGTACTTGATATGCCAATTTGAAGAAGCTTAGACATGGCCTTGTCAGCAAAGTCTTGCCTACCCTTGCACTTGCACTTCTAAAGTTAGATAAATCTAGCCTTGTGATGCATCTTCTTTAAGTGGAAGGTTCAAGAAAGCATTTTATGTTTTGCTTTTCTGGCCTCATCTTTACACACCTATAAAATAAAAGAGATTGGACTGGATCATTTGTGGTTGCTTATTTAATCACTTGCAGTGATCAATGTTGCCAAGTCAACATGATCTAGAGTCATCTAGGAGACAAAATCCTTTGAAGATGTCTGTCAAGGAGTGTCTATATTTAAGGTAGGATCTCCTACCTGAAAAATGGACAACATGAATATAACACAAATTGCTAAACAGTCTTATTAATAAAAAAAAAATCCAGAGCCAGATATTGGGATGAAAGTTGAAAGATCAGAGAAGCAGAACAAGCCACAGCTGAGTCTATGTGTCATCGTCTTTGTTGTCTGCTGTTATAAATCCTAGGATGTTTTCATGGAACAACATCACAGTCTGATAAACCTCTTCCCCAGAAGAGAATATCTTCACAGCTACTTCTTCTCCCTGCCACTTGCCTCACCAAACTTCTCCAAATCCATCTTTGCCAATGCTTTCTTATAACACTATGGTCCTGGCAATTGTTCTCTGAACAGCAGTGGTGAATCTTTTGTCCCTGGTGTCAGCATCACTGCTGCCACCAAGATGAGAAGTAGCTGGCAACTTGGAGCAGCAGCTGCCACCTCCATGGTCCTGCAGCCACCATTTGTGGCTCAGCCAGGCCCAGGCCACAGCTTCTCCTCAGTAAGCCTCCCAGGCTGGCCTCGAACTTGGAATCCCCCTGCCTCCACCTCCTTCAGCAAATCCTACTGGCGTGCCACCACAACTGGCTACGTGCAGCTTGGCCTGAGCTGGGGGCTGCAAGGCCACAGGCAAGTGGCTTTTTCGTGAATTTGTGCCACAAATGTTGGCAAATGTAACACAAATCTTAAAAGGTCTTAATTTTAAAAAAAATGAGCCATATATTGGCGTGAATTATGAAAGATCTGAGAAACAGAACAAGCCACAGCCAACCTCACCTCACCAACTCCTCAGCTGATCTTATTTCAGACTGAAAGCCTCTGAGTCCTCACCCAAATGGATCTCAGCTGAACTGCTGCTAAAAAGTCTCTAGTTCCTGGTCCTCAAGCTTTATATACCTTTCTGCTTCCTGCCATCAGTTTCTGGGATTAAAGGCATGTGTCCTTCCCAAGCAAAGGCATGAGATCTCAAGTCCTGGGATTAAAGGTGTGTGCTACCACTACCTGGCTCTGTTTCCAGTGTGGCCTTGAACTCTCAGAGATCCAGACAGATCTCTGCCTCCTGAGTGAAGGGATTAAGGGTGTGTGCCACCACTGCCTGACCTCTATGTCTAATCTAGTATCTGGCTCAGTCCTCTGATCCTCAGATAAATTTTATTTGTTAGAGAACAAATAAAATATCATGATCCTATGGGCTGGGGTCCCAGAGTAAATAAAAAGGAGAAATCAAGCTAAGCACATATTCATCTCTCTCTGTTTCCTGACTAGCAACCCAGTGTGACCAGCTGCTTCATGCTCATGCCTTCCCTACTATGAGAGACTGTACCCTTGAACTGTGAGCTATAATAAGCAAGCCCTTCCCTCAGTAAATTTCTTTGGCCAGGTGTTTTATTGCAGCAATGAGAGCATAAGTAACCCAGAACTCGATGGATTGGGTCTGCCTTCCCCATTGCTCAGAAGTGATTGTGTGTACACAGATGCACACACAGAGGAACCCATTTGTTATCGTAAGGGATCAATTTCCAAATGAACTGAAAGAAGCTCTCCAAAGCTTAGAGGGTGAATTGACTGGATCTATAAGATACAGTCTATTGACTAGAACTGTGTACTTCAATTCTGAATCATTACGTTCATTTTAAATTACTTTCCATTTGATTAATACAACTAATTGAAAATCAAGTAAAAATTCTTTTTATATAAACACAATCATCTGAGTTAAGGAACAGAATTTTCATGTATAAAAACAGACTCTACTCCTCATATGTCTATGAGTTCGACATCCTCCCAACATCAGAACCTGGTGTTTTCTGGTCTTGACCCAAGCCATCACTCATCCAGGAAATCCAGTGTTCCACTGATTATAGTTTTTATCACACATGTGAACCTGATGAGTGTGTGGACTCTATACAGGGCAGTGCTACCCAGTGGATGATTAAAAACAACAACAAAAACAGGTTGGAGGATCAGACTGATCACAGGCTTAAATTCTGACTCTGTGATTGACCGACCGTGATGTGTGTGTGTGTGTGTGTGTGTGTGTGTGTGTGTGTGTGTGTGTGTGTTCATGTATGCCCAAACGCCTGAGGGTGTGCTCACTTGTATTAATATCACGTGTCTTCCTCAACTGCTCTCCATTTTACTCTTTGAAGCAGAGTCTTTGACTGAAGCTGAAATGCTCCATTTCAGCTGGCTGGCTGGCTGGCCCACATAGCCCCAGAGCTCTGCCTCTTTCCACACCCCCAGCACTGGGGTTACAAATACCCATTGACTCAGGTTCTCATACTTCCACAGCAAAGACTTTATCTACTAACCCATCTCCCCAGGCCTAACCTTTGACTCGCTGTTTAGTCACTCTGAGCCTAGATTTCCTTTCCTAAATTCTTGATCTTTTGTGCTAGATAAGGTAACAGAAAGTACTTACAGACAGTAAGTAGCCAGTTGAAACTTGTGTGGGCTTAGTCTCCTCTCGATGATGATATGGGCCATCTTTCTATGACTATGGGCCAAGAGAACCCTGCTCACCAACCCTACTCATTCTTCTTTGCAACTGATGCATTGAAAGACAACTCACACCCTACACAACTCAACTCTAAAGTGTAAAATTCAATGGCCATAAGTATATTAACAGATGTGCACAGATGTTGCCAACATCTATGGCGAATATATTCTTCACCTGAGAAAACAACTCCTGACTGCTCAGATATCTCTGTCTTCTGATTCCTACGGAGAGTGTATTGTTGCTTACTGACTTCCTGAGCTGTTGACTGAGTCTCTTCCTATAGAAAGGTCAGTGCTTTTGATAGCTGTGGCTAATGGGTCACTTATAGGCTCATTCTAACACATCTACAAATGTGTGAATGGATTGAAAATTGCCCTTAGCTTTTGTCTCTCTTTTTAGCACAGCATAGGTAGCATCCTGCCCAGTGGTCTAAGGATAATGACTGAAGAAATATCTGTTTCGTTACTAGTTAGTTGAAGAGAAAAAAAAAAATAACCTCCAAGTAGAGGATTTGCTATCTCCTGCTGGAGTGCTAATTGAGTCTTTATTTACCAGGAGGTTCTGAGGCTGTAAAGGTTGCTATCCAAAGGCCCCATGACTGTCAACACAAGCTGTAAAGCCCACAGGAGAGAATGTTTAAGTACAGAGAAGAGAAGAAACAGCATTTGAGATGAACTACAGAATGAGAAAGTCATATTAAATCTAACATTTTACTTTGGGCATTTAAGCCTATTTATTGATATGATATCAGTAATAATAACAGTATCCTGTATTGTGTTATATTCTTGTGTGTGTGCATGCTTGTGTAGGCACATGTATGCCTCTGCTTACCTGTGTTGGGCTGAGGACAATGTAGAGTGTCAGTACTCACTTTCCACTTTGTTTGAGACAAGATCTCCTTGTTGTTCATTGCTGTGCATGTCAGTCTACCTGAGAGAGAAGTTACAGAGATTCTCTTGTCTCTGTGTTCCATCATATTGTAGGGGAGTTGGAATAAGAGCTGTGTGCTCTGGTGTCTGACATCATGTGGGTTCTGAAGGGCTAAATCACTTCCTCTCTCTTGCATGACCCAAGCCCTACTCACTGAGTCATCCTCCCCAGGCCATGATGCTTCTTTCTTTGCTAATGGTATTTCTATTAATACCCCATAGATCTGAGTTTAACAATTGTTGATAATTTAAAAATAAGCAAGACAAAACAAAGGATGAGTAAGTAAATTATTCATGTATATTGCTAGTTAGTGGCAGGACAGGAATCTAAAAACTTTGATCAGTTGGAGTTCAGGGCTTATGTCCTTGAACTCTGGTCCTTTTCTGTACTCTGTAGTTTATTAAGTGTGTGTGCATGTGCATACACACATACACACCACATACACATATACACAGACACACAAATACATACATATATAATGTGCACACACACACACACACACACACACACACACACTCACAAACATGTGTCTTTGAGTCCTGACTTCTCAGTCTATCCTGAGAAGATGTAATTCCCACAGCAGCTCCTTTGCTAAGAAGTAGTGCAAACTGATAACTGTAAATATTTATCTGAGCAGAAGACATTATCCTTTAATCCTATCTCCTGAAACATTACCCTTACCTGTGTTGTGTTTAATAAAACGTTCCTTTGTTATCTAGATCAAGGCCAACTTATGAATGAACTGTTTGTCCGGATGAGAGGTTTCAGAACTCTTTAGAACTGCTGTCCATTATGGCCATGAGATATTTTCCTAGCCAATGAATTTTGTTCAGATTTTCCTTTCTGCCTGTTGTATTCCTGCCTGCTGAGTCAGTGAGGACATTTTGATTAAAAATGACAGAATCTCAAGAATCCCTCAGAATCCCAAGTTGAAATTGTGGAAATCCATGGCTCAGTTACATACTGAGTAACTTTGCTATAAGTAGGTTTAGGGCTAATTACCATGTTAGTAATCTTCCCATGTATTCTCTTTCTGTCTCTTTTGGCTTTTTTCTCATGCAACATTTCTTCATGGAGTAAGAATCATGTCTCTTGCTATAATCTTGGAGAGAAAGTATCTTTCTCACTGAAAACAGTCTACAACTACTTTTTATTTGGCCAAGGTAAGTTAATCTCAGATTGAGTGGATGTAATAAGAGAATATTGTGTTCTGGTTGGCCATGTGACCCTGCTGGATCCAAGTCCTACGATATACATGGAGCTAGTGTGGTGGAGTCGGTAGACTCTAGTGAAGGAAGGATGGGTTTTCCAAAGGAGAATGGGAGAGTTATTGTCAACTATAGGGTACTGGAGCCCCAGTTTCCAGGAAGGAACACTTTCCCTACCCTGCTGTGAATTAAATAGACAAAGAAAGATAAATAGGGAAAATTGTGCTTGTAGGTTTGCACACAGGAGTGCTCACATGAGGGAGCTCATGAATGGATACAGGTTTAAGCAGCTAACTGCTCTAATTTGCTTTTCTGATGCTGTGATAAAAACCATGACCAAAAATAACTTGGGAAGCAAAGGGTACATTTGGTTTATACTTCCAGGCCATGGTTCATCAGTGAAAAAGTCAGGGCAGGAACTGAAGCAGAAACTAAAGCAAGGCTGCTTACCGACCCACGTTCTGGCTTCTACTCAGCTGGTTTTACTACATAGCTCAGGATGACCTATGTAGGGAAGGTACTTCCCACACTGGTTTGGGCTCTCATGGTATTTTGCCACAGACATAACCACACACCAATCTGATCTTAGCAATCCTTCAGCTGAGATTCCCTTCCCAGGTGATTCTCGGCTGTGTTATGTTGACATAAAAACTAACTAGGACAATAGCTTACTAGAGAAAAGTCCAGGAAGAACTGGGAAATTACACCTTGACACCAAGACTGAGTAGATGGGATAAAGGTCTGGGTGATTGGTCCATCCTGCCATGGCCATATAACTTCCCTAACTACAGGAAGAAGGCCATATAACTTCTTTTTTTAAGAAGAAGCCACACAAAGAGAGGATTTACCCCTGTCTGTTTGCCAAAACTTTTTGATGACATGGGGAAAGCTTTTACATGATTGAATCTTAAATATATTCATCTTGAAATATCCTCATACTCACACTGAGGCCCTAAGTAGATCACCACAGTAAGCAGGACTAAAACTTTTACTTGGTTGACATTGACCCATGCCTTCTCTAAGACAGAGAGTGCTAGTCTGTCAAGGATTCTTAAAGTGACAAGGTCTGGAGTCCTCCTCCCAACTCAGTATTCTTTGAATGCTTCCTCCAGAAGACTATGGCCAAGACACTGAATGCCCTCAAGACCAATAAGAAAGAGCTGCAGAGAATCTCTCTAGAATATGTATGTAGGTGTAAAAATTTTGAAGAAGAATGGAGACAAGTTGGAGGTATGACTGCCTACTTCAGCATTTTGAAGAAATGATTGGGTCTGAACAAGCTAGGAGACAGAATTAACTTAAGGCACAGCTTTTTGTTAATCCATGGTATTCATTGGTGTTGAAGACAGCCAGAAATAGAGAAACCTATAATTTTTCAATTTAAAATGAACCATCTTGCTGTTCCTATGTGTCAGACAATCTTTGAAATTTACATTTTAGTTCATTTCATCCTCATGAGAACCCTAGAAGTCAGGTAGTGTAACCATCCCCATTTCCCACGAAAGGAAATGGAGTTGAAACCAGCTAAATAATTTGTCAAGCACATCTGAAGTTTCAAGTGGTAGAGTCAGAAAAAGAATGGGACAGTCTATGATTTTCAAGACTTTGCATTAGAAAAAAAGTCTATACTGACAATCGGAAGACAGAGTTCAGGAAATCTACAAAGTAGAACAAAGGGAGGGGCTGAGAAATAAGAGAACTGATGAAGAACCATCTTGATACTCATCTCAAGCATGAAAGTGAAGAAAAGTCAAAGCTTTGGGTGTAGCAAGATATACCCATGATTCCAGTATTGGGCGGGGAAGGAGGTCGAGGAAGGCAGATTACCACAAGTTCAACATCAGTCTGGATGACAGGAGGACCTATGTGTAAAACAGAAAAAGAAATGCCACACGATACAGAACAAAATATCACCAGACCTAAATCAGCAATTTATCGGTTGAAAAATCTTCTGGAACCACATACATCATGGGCACGAAGCTTCAAAAACAACAACAACAACAACAACAACAAAACAAAAGCAAAAACTAGAGAACCTCTGGGTAGATTGGGAGGGGAGAGGGAAAGGGGGTGGGAGGAATTGAAATAGAATTACAACCGACATCAGATAAACTTACAACAGTAGTTTTTAAAAACGGAGAGCAAATCAGTTTCAAACTAGATTTCTATACCAAGCTAAATTATCACTGTATTGTGAATGCATGCTCACACAGTTGAAAAGGAACATATCATAACACCCCTCCTTGGGTAGCTACGTAAGATGCAATCCCTGAAATGTAGGATAAAACAGAGAATGAGGACGTTGGATCTAGAAAACAATATGAGAAGAATTTTCCTGCCAGGCATGCTTCTGCACAGATGTAACTACAGCACTTAGAAGCTGAAATAGGATTGCCTGGTGTTTGAGGACAGTCTGAGCTACATACTCAGCATGAGGACATCCAAGACTATATAGGAAGAACCCACTGCAAAAGCAAGCAAACAAACAAACAAAAAGCAAGAAAGAAAGGTTGGGGAGGGGAGTGCAAGAGAAAAATTAGGTAATCATTACCTGTAAGAAATGCGTGGAAATATGCAAAAGAAAATTTCAATTGACACATTTTCAGCAGAGAGCAAACTATCCTAGTTTGTATTCTTTGTTACTATGAAAAATGCTGTAATCAAAAAGCAACTTGGGGAATAAAGGGTGTATTTCTGTGTAGCTAGAGTTTTGCTGGTCCTGCCTGACCCACTGTCAGGACAAATCTCTCTCACCCACCAGTCCCGCAGCTGCTCAGACCCAACCAAGTAAACACACAGAGACTTATATTACTTATAAACTGTATGGCCATGGCAGGCTTCTTGCTAACTGTTCTTATATCTTAAATCAACCCATTTCTATTAATCTATAAGTTGCCACGTGGCTCGTGGCTTACCAGTATCTTAACATCTTCTCATGGCAGTGGCTGGCAGCATCTCCCTGCCTCAGGATTCCACCTCCTAGCATTCTCCTCTCTGCTTGTTCCACCTATACTTCCTGCCTGGCTACTGGCCAATCAATTTTTTATTTATTAACCAATCAAAGCAACACATTTAACATACAAAACATCCCACAGCATTTCTGCTTGTAGCTTATAGTCCATCACAAAGGGAAGTTGGGATAGGAACTCAAGGCAGGAACCTGGAGGCAAAAGCTATGGAGGAATGTTGCTTTCTGACTTGCTCCCCGTGGCTTGCTCAGCTTTGCTTCATTATAATATCCAGGACCTGCTTTTCAGAGGTGGCATCACCTACAAAGAGTTGGGACCTCCCACATCAATCATCAATCAAGAAAATGGCCCCCAGGCTTGTTGACGGGTCAATCTAGTAAAGGCATTTTCTCAATTGAGGTTCCTTTTCTCAGATAACTCTAGATTGTGTCAAGTTGACAAAAAACTAACCAGCACATAGAGCAGACTTATTCACATTAATATAAGCTTCATTTAATTAAGAGAAGCTCTATTATTAGGAGAAGTTCTGTGAAAACAGATGAGAATCCAGTGTTAGAGGTATTCTAACCCTCACTTTCAACAGTAGCAAGATCATAAATTTTTTTCTAACTTTGGTAACTGCAAAAAGCAGAATCCATCTGTTGCAAGGGAGTAGAAATCAAAAGAAGGGAAGACTCTGATATCAGAAGGTTGAGAGAGTATTACTTTCAAGAGATTTATTTATAAGTTTTCCAATACTGCTTTCTATTTTAATCTACTTCCCTGCATTATTTTGATTAAAAAATGCATCAACATAGTGAGTTATGTCATTGGGATCACAGAATGTCCTTCCATAATGCTCAGGGGCAAAGTCTACATATTGTTGAGATAGTTACTTAAGACCTTTGGTAATATTTCTAGAAATAATATAAAATTGAATGAAACACAAATGTATTAAGCACTGCTCTTCCTATAACTCAAGCAGAAATGAGATCTGGGATATTGTATTAGATGAGTCAAAAGTGGCTCCAGGCAACATTACAGAATTGCTTGTAAGATGTTTCAAAGAGAATTAATTCACTTATTGAAATACCTGAATATGTAAACACTTATAAGTTGAGATTGTCCATATTACCCAATTTTAAATATTTTTAAAGATCGGTTTTTAAGTTTGCTCATTTGTGTGTACCTCTCTGTGTAGGTACAGATACCACATAAGTGCAAATGCCTACGGCAGCCAAAAGAGGGCATCAGATCCCCTCTTCTGAATTGTTAACATGTGATTGTGAGCCACCACGTGGGTGCTGGGAGCTGAACCCAGGTCCTTTGTAAAAGTAGCAAACACTACTAACCTCTGAGCCATCCCTCCAGCTACACATTACCTGATTTCAAATAATGTGCAAAACAACTTATAGCACTCCTGTATTATATTGGAGTAACTGGCCTAAGCTTTGCTCACCTTGGTTCTCTTGTCCATACAATAGTTCTAATGCTGGTGCCTCAAAGTTGCTGCACAGATTATTTACGCTAATGAGGGAAGTCCATAGGAATTTAAAGCAGGGCCTAGTGAGGAGTGTTTGTCTTCCCAGCTCGCAGGAGGTTGAGTCGGAACTATCTTGAGTTTGAGAACAACCTGACTACATAAGGAAAACTTAAGTCAAAACAAAAGCTAGAATGGTGTCTGGCACACATTAATCGTTCATTAAATCCTACTAAAGTAAATGATGTTCATAATATTAAAAGTAGAGATGAGTGTTTTAAAGCAGAAGGGAAGAGCTTTGATTTTATGAGGGACACGGGGTGGGTGCATGTAACACTGGATATTTGGGTAGCTTTCTGCTGCTTCCTCTGTTGGGCTGACTCCTTCATCCTGCTGTGATGGAACACAGTCTAGCCTTCTTGACAAAAGAAAAAAAAAACCTTCACTCTGTTTGCCTCTTCCTTTAAACAAGGTGGGGCAGGGGCGGGGGCCCAATCTCATCAATTCTGAGCAGTCTAACAGGAACCCAGAGCAAGTGGATTCCTTCTGGACCATCTTGGGGAGGTGCCTGAGAGAGCAAACTTGTCAGCTGTGTGAGCCTCTGACATCTTAGGGACAGAGCTAAGAAATTATTCAGATCCCTCCTCTCAAGATTCCATCATCCACTATAGGCGCTGTTCAATGGTCAACACAGAAGGAGCGTTTTTGTTTGTGTGTGTGTTTGTTTTTGTTTTGTTTTTCCAGACAGGGTTTCTCTGAGAACAGCCCCGGCTGTCCTGGAACTCACAGAGATCCATCTGTCTCTGTCTCCAGAGTGCTGGATTAAAGGCATGGGATAACACCACCCGGCTAGAAGGTGCATTTTTCCTCATTTGTTATCATCTACCATGATTGCCAGGTGACCTACCAGAGCCCCTTGGTGATTTGAGTAGGGAAGAAAGAACAGACACAAATTCTGTAGTCCAGTGACTGTGGTGGCGATCTTGGAACAGCTGGGGAGAAAAAGAGGCCAAAGGGCTTGATCAGGAGTCTGGGATGAAGACAGAGTGAGTGGGCTCAGGAGACCTTGGAGGAAGGGAGGAAGGAAGGAAGGGAGGAAGGCAGGAATTTGCTATTGAGAAGGGTGACTGGAAAAGAGTGAGCTTGCAGGTTTTTCTATTGGGATGTTAAGATAGCTACCCTCCTCTGAGTGCCTGCTGTGTCGCAGGTGTTTGCCAATAAAGTGTGCTGTGTCAGCTAATGTCATCCCTACAGGAGAGCCCATTGAGGATGGCTCAGAAATCAGTAGTGATAGATGAGAGAATGAAACACCGCTCTATCTGTGTGCTGGGGTGCAGACTCAGTTACAGAGAAGGACTCTGGGCTGTCCTTTTGACCTTGAAACCTTCATTCGCATGCATGCCTGCCTGCAGTCCCTCTCCAATAATGCTAAAATTAACAACAATAATGATGTCTTGAGTTCCTCTTACCTGCTAGAGCTGGTACCCAGGACTTTCTTTGTAATAGGTATCTGCATGTTTATTAACATAACAATTTGTTTAAACTGTAAGGAAAGCATACAATTGAGTTGAAATAAACGCAGTCTCAAGACATATCACCAGTATTTCTACATGCATTTCTCACTTGCAAAATAATCACCATTATCCTTCTAGCAGGTGGTCTTCAGTTTTGTTTCCCTTCAGATATTTGAATCACCCTGTCCCAGCTTCTTCTCTCTTAAATGTCTCCCTTTGCACTAATTGGCCCACAAAATATGCATATATTTACATGTTTTGCATATGTATATGTGTACATACATGCATAGGCATATGTACAATCTTAAGTAATTTTTATCAAGGTGTACTGTCCACCAGAACAAGACTACACCAACCTTGAAACACTCGTCTGTCAATGCAATTACTGTAGTTGCCATTATTATTCCCATTTAATTGACAAAAAGTCTGAAGTAGTTCCTGCCTGAAGGCCTCATAGCTCAATATTGGCAAATTTGGTTTGAATCTAGATCATGCAACTTCAGAGTTTTAATGCTAAAGACGGACATTATCCTCCCCATTCTGCTTGTTTTGCTTTAGTATCAGGATGACCTTTCACCTGGGTAACAGAAAACAGGTTCTTCTTGCACCAGTTGATGGAATAAGGGTCCTCCACCTCCACGGGTACCCATACCCATGACCTCATCCTTGCAGTCCATTATATGCTGTTTTACATGACAATGATGCAGAAACATACTATTATGGATTATCAGCACAGGGGATGGCATTACAGGAGTTCTCCTTATGGAGGGAAGAGGGTAGATTTAGGGAAGTGCTGGCTAAGTTTGTCTATACTTGGTTATCTAATTAGTCATTAATGGAAGAGTGGCTGAGAAAGTACTATGTTTTGTAAATGTGACTGATTCTCTAATCAGTTATCTTTAAGTGAAGAGATTAGTTACCATGGTCTCTGGGGTCTCCTGCAGCCAGTTGAAAGCCCCTGAGAACAGAATTGATGTTTCTGTGAGGATGGAAGACAGTCCAGCTGTTCAGTGCAGCCTCAGCTCTTGCCTGAGTCTACCCAGCCCTGTGTCCTGCCCTGAATGCTCTGGGCTTCCAGGCCCCACATGGCTGTAAACCAAGCTCCACACATCTAAATACACTGTGTATACACGTGTGCATGTATAAGCATATCTGTGCATGTGTGTACAGATGTATACGTATGTTTGTGTGTACTAAGATGCTCACCTCCTGATGTTGAAGATAGAAGGAGCCCAGAAGATGCAGGTGACTTCCAGAAGTTAGACAATTCTGTTTTGAGGCCCTCCTAGAAGAAATGCAGGTCTTGATTCTAGCCTAGTGGTGCTCTTTTAGACTCCTGGCCTCTCTAATCATAAGATAATACACTTGTGTTGTTTTAAGCTACCGAGTCTGTGCCTATCTCTTAAAGCAGTGATAGTAATCTAATATACCACATTTGTCCCTTCTGGAGGGACAGAAAGAGGCAGAAACTTGGAGGTATGTGATGTGGCTTGGCACAGAATAAAGTGTAACTCCAGTTTGAACTAGGACCGAGCTCTGGAAGCTTCTTAAGCCTGTGTTCACTTTCTTTGTAGGCATTCTCAAAATGTTTTTGTTTGTTGTTTTTTAAGCAGACCAAGTCTTTACTCAGGATATTTCTGTCTTACTAGTTAATAGTGAAAGAAAGAGGGACTAGAGAGCTGGGTTGAGAGTTAAGAGCACATGCTACTCCAACAGAGGGGGCCTGAGTTCAGTTTCCAGTACCCACATTGGATAGTGGGTGGCTCACAACTGTCTGTAACTCCAGATCCATGAGACTCAGTGCCCTCTTCTGCCCTCTGTGGGCATTGCACTCATGTGCGCGCACGCGCACACACACACACACACACACACACACACACACACACACACACACACACACACAGAGTCAGAGACATGCATATAATTACAAATAATAAAAATTTTAAAAACAATAATAGGAAGAGGAATTAAGGAAAATAAAACTGTTCGGTTTTCTAGTCAATGCTTTCTTTGTTGGTGAGTAAACTGCCTGCCAGAGTGCTTTGTGGGGTGCAATGATGATTAATTTCACAGCCAGCTGCCATGGGGGTCTCCCCAAGACATGCCTGCCAGGCTCTTAACACCAGCAACTAAGCAGCTCCACTTTGATCAATTACAGAGACACTTTCATCCACACACTTTTCTGATCATGGGAAGGACATTTCCAATTCCCAGGTCAGTGAGGGTTCTGCTAGCTGTTTCTCTCTTCTCACCCCCTGGACGGCCCTTCTGAAGGTGCCAATTGTTTTTCACATGTGAAAGACTCCATATATTACCCCCTTTTCAATCAATTCAAATCACAACAGCATTTTTCTTTTTATAGTTCATATACTTTCGACAACTGATATATAACAAGTTTAGAAATGGCAGTTATCAAAGAAAAGCGTATGTACAACTTTAAATACTAATTGTAAGTTATTGTAAGTTATGCTTTATATGGATCCTATATTTGAATCTATGTCTTTGCTGTTAAATAAATCAATTGGTGGTTTGAAGTAGGTAATTTTATAATGCTATAAATTTACAGCATTCATTAGTTACTAACTAGCTGGCCTGAGATAGCTATCTTTTTCTGTTTAAAAAGATCATATTTTTATTTATTAATTGAAAATTCCATACATGTTTATAGTTTTTTTTTTTAATCTTATTCACCCTGATTCCCTCCCTCCCTACAACTCCTGCTGGGACCCACTGTCCCATTTTTCCCCCTGACACCATGCCCATTGTAAAGTTATCATCATCATCATCATCAGCAGCAGCAGTCCATTGTCTCCAATCAGTGTTGACCAGGTGCAAAAGGTGTAGGGCCATGAACATAGGCAGCCTACCAATGGCCACATCCCCAAAGAAAACTGACTCTCCATTGACAGCCATCAAGTGCCAACTGTTCCTCAGCTACAGGAGGGGCCACCTGAGCCCTTCCCAATCCATGCTGGACAGTTGACTGACTTGGTCATGAGCAGACACCCACAGCTGCAGTGAGTTCATGGGTGCATGCATTAGCCTAGCACGACAGCCTGCACATCTCTGTGCAAACCTGTTGAAGTGGCCTGTGAACAGACATGTTGGGATTCTCACTTCAGTTTTACTGCTAGACACTGCTGTTTTTTGGTGAAGGTCTTCGCTTTTTTTGCTTTAAATTATGAGTTAGAAATGAGCGGTTGTGTATATTTATGAGCTATGATGCTGTGATTTATGAACACAATGTAAAATAATTAAATCAAAGTAATTACCACACCCATCACCTCAAAGCTCAATGTTTATGTTGAGAACATTTGAAATTTACTGCCTGCAATATTGAAATGTATGATACATTGTTAATTACAATATTTACCCTGCCTGGCAATATAGCCTTAAAAAAGAAAACATTGTTTCTTACTAATGAGGCTGTATATCTTTTTGACAATAATCTCCCTGTTGTCTCAACCATGAAACTCTGCACCCACTAGTATGGTTAATACTAATATCAACTTGGCAGGATGTAGTATTGTTCTAGACATAGGCCACTGGCTGTGTCTGTAGAGGTTAATTGTGATGGGGAGATCACCTGAATGTGAGTGGTACCATCCCAAGGGTTGTGGTCTCCAAAAGTTGAAAGAAGGAGAAAATGAAGTGAGCAGCACCTTGCATCTCTCACTTCTGACTGGGGATGTGATGTAATTACCTGCCTCTTACTCCTTCCTCAATGACTTCCCCACCATGATAGATGATACCCTCAAACTGTGAGCCAAAATAAAACCTCCCTCTTTTACATTGCCTTTTCCAGGTGTTATTTTAGGCACAGGAACAGTAACTAATACCCTACCTACCTACTTTCTGTTTCTGGGTTTGTTTTTTAGATTTCCCATGTGTTAGACCCGTACTGCTTGTACTTCTGTGCCAGGATAATTTCACTTATTATAAAGCCATTCAATTCAATACATAGGCATAAACTCTTCCCCAACACAACACATTTCCTGACTTCCATTTTGAAGCCAACACATCTCTAAAATATATGACATGGTTTAATTCAGCAGTCCCTTCCATAATCGAGTGTCTCTCAGCAGTTGCTATTTGCTTATCAGCATTCAAAAAATTCAAAATCAACAAAGCACCATACAGGATCCAGATTCCTTGTGTATTTCCCATTTTTACATGGCTTATTTTTTTATATGACTTTACTCTTTCTTTAAAGACTTTATTATTATTTTTAAACTATTTTCTCTGTGACTCTCTATACCCATTTTCTTTTCTTTCTTCAGCATCTAAGCACATTTTAAAGCATATTATATCTGTTCAGAGGTTTTCTCAGTTTGGACCTGACTTTCTGTGTGTCTGCAGCCTCCTTTGACCACTTGAGCCATATCTTAAACTGCTAGGCCACCACTGCAGGGCTCCACTTAGCACATGGCACACTAGGGACTGGCTCCATTCACTTTCATTCCTTGAGAGCCTATCGTCATCCTGATGGGTACTGGCCCTGGAGCCACATTTACCCACCCCAGCTCTGGAAACGTTGTCTGTGTCTGCAGCAAACATTTGTACCCAATGCCGGCTGCTCAAGTACTCAACTGAACAGCAGGGCCTCTTAAAAGAGTCACATCTCTGTACTCTGAGCCTACCAGAGAGACCATGGTCACCAGAAATCACTTGTTCAGAACTGTTTTTTGTTTGTTTGTTTTAGATCTCTCAAGCCTTCTGTGGTTATGTGTGGCCAGATGTTGGGTGAAAATATGTAATTGAACTTTCCTTTGGTCCACTGGCTCACAAATAATGACAAGGAGCTTATTATTAATTATGAAAGCTTGGCCTTAGCTTAGGCTTGTGCACTAACTCTTATAACTTAAATTAACCCATGTTTTTATTAATCTATGTGGCTTTTACTTCTCTCCCATTTGGTGTGTCTGACTCATTTTGCTTCTCAATGGCATCTCCTACTTCCTGTCTCTCTGCCCAGAAATCCCATCTATACATTCTGCCTAACTATTGGCTGTTCAACTCTTTATTAAACCAATCACACAGCAATATATCTTCACACAGTCTGCAAATATTCCACAACAAAAGCTCTTCAGAGGGACTTAATCCCTAAACTGAAGATATCAGTCAGGACAGTGGCCATGAGCAGTGGTATGGTACTTGTTTCACTTGCACAAGGGGCCTGGGTTTGACCTCAGACACCCTTGACATCAGACACCCCCCCACGCACCAACACACACAGAGTAATTCTGCTTGGGATGTCAATTTGCTTCCTGCTCCAAGGTGTTGCATCTTTCTTTGGTTTGAGTTTGGTTTAGATTTTGTATTTAAATTTTAATCAATAAAAGCTGCTGGCAATTCCCAAAGTTGTGATCAACTTGTCTCTGGTCATTAACCTCTAATCTAATAGGACCTAAGATAAGAAAGAAGACTCTTGGGTCCAATTTCCTTAACAAAAATCCCAGAAGAACTATTCATAGCATGGATAATCAGCTGCTCATCTATAGTGCTCTTCCCCAGGGACATGATACTTGCTGTCTGGTGCCTTTGTATTGGAACAATGAATGACTAAGGCCCAAGAGTTCTCTGTGGCATTTTGAAGAAGGGCCAGGTATAACTTGGAGAAAAGAGGCTTTGTAGGCACATGACAGCTGATCTAACTCTCTGCCAATTCTGAGTTTAGCAACATCAGACACCTTTCCTGGTAGAGTGCACTATATTGGGTTCCAGCAGCTGTGAATGGGGCAAGTGTTGACTCCATCTCTGCTCTGTTTGTTGTGAGTTAGGAGGTGGCAAATTGTAGCTTGAGTCAAAACTGGCTGATTTTCTGTCTTTGTCAGTAAAGTTTTATTCATATACATGTTCTTCATTTCTACATTATTCATGGTTGCTATTATGATAGCTCAGCAATATTGAAGATTTGAAACAGAGGTAGTACACCATGAACCTTAAAATAGTATAATCCTTAGAGAGATAGTCACTGTGGATGGCCCTGAACCACATCATTGTCTCAAGGACTAATTTTTAGGGCTTCCCTTAGGTCCACGTGGAGGCATGGTTACTCTGATACTAAGGGACTCCTTGGCCTCATAAGATTTGACTTACAATGAGACATTTGAGAAGGCTGCTTCCTAATCCATCCAGCCTCAAGAGGCTCTCACCTAAGAGCACCAAATCCACGCTCTAGGTGATGCAAGAACATTCCTCTGTCTGGAGACCAGTAAGTTTCTACCTGTGTCATTTGCTTTGCAGCATCTTAGTAATATCAGAGCCCTTACTTCCAGCTGTGAGGCATCTGGCTGGATCCCTTCCTCTCCTTTTAGCTGAAATATTCCCAATGTCCCCGCTGTGTGTTCTGAACTGGATTGGCACCTACATACCCTCTGTAACATCCCTGCTGCTGGCCTTTCAAAGCCTCCATCAGGCCAATCCATCATCCTGCCTACTCAGTAGAGCTACCCACAGGGAACCAACCTTATTGCCCTTGGGAAATTCAGACTCTGTGTTTGACTGAGGAGACTCACAGGGCTTTACACTGGTTGGATTTTTATTAATTCATGTTCTAACTTGATCACAGCATCAAGACAAGTGTACAGAAGACCCATGATGCTACACAGTCGTCAGCTGGTGGCTTGTGATTGTCCCATTTTACTGGATTAAGAAAGCACGAGACTTGGGATTGGGGAAATGGCTCAGCTGGAAAGAGTGCTGTTCTGCAAGTGTGAGTATGAAAGTTCAAATCCTCAGAACCCACATAAAAGGCCAGCCATGGCTTCATGAGCTGCAGCTACAGTTATGGGGACAGAGACAGGAGGATCCTGAGAGCTGACTGGCCAGTTGCCCCAGATTGAACAGTGAGTTTCCAGTTCAGTAAGAAATGTTGTACCCATGTAGGAAGACAGGGAGTGATGGAAGAAAATACTCAGCTTCTTGCTCTGGCCTCTACCACTCACACAAATGAGTGTACCTACACTCTCACATACTCACATGTACATGTATGAATGTATAGTGAATGTACCTGCATTCACTACACATATAGGGAATGTTATGTATATGGGGTATATAGGTAGTTTTAAGTGTGTGTGTGTGTGTGTGTAGGTCTGTGTATATGTGTGATGTGTGCACAGACACAATATACCCCCACACCACACACACCATACAAACATACCACATATACACAAACACATGCATACACCTAGCACGTGGTTCACATGCACTGTATATACACATATCAAAATATGCCACACACACACACACACACACACATCATCATCATCATCATCATCATCATCATCATTGTGTCATACTAACATATCATACAAAGAAACCAGGAACCTTTAGTTGAGATAATCATGCTACCCTTATAGAGGACCCATGCAACACACACATGCACATGAACATGCACACGTGCACACACACACAGTAGCCAAGTGCCATTGAGGTTGAGTGTGGTTGAGCTGATTGGAGTGAGTGCAGATGTTTGAGTCTCCAAATCAATGGGTTACATACATCACTTCTGAATGATGGACGGATTTAGGAAACCCTGGAAACAGACCATCTAATCATCACATTCAGAATGGAGTGTCTGATTTACAGGTAATTTGTGGAGGGCATGAAAGATCTTCAAACACAGGCATGGAGGATATTACAGTTGGAAGGAGCATTTGGGAGAAAAACAGAACACTGAGGAAGAGAAAGGGGCCATGGATTCCCTAAAAACCAGAGAAAGTAACAACAGAGTTTGGGCAGAAATTTAGGTTGTGTGTGATCCTGAGATCCACAGCCTTTGCACTTCAGTCTTCCCCAAAGCATGCTCTGGAAAGAGTGGTTTCCGCAGACATGGATCAAGTCCTAGGCAAGAAAAAAAAAGCGGGGGGGGGGGGGGGAGGTGATACCAATTGATTTAAGAACTACGGTTTAGAAGAAAAGTACTTACAAACCTTGATATCTTGGGATATGAACTCTTAACACTGAGCCAATAACAATCTATTGAGAAAGAGGTGTCTCAGCAGTAAGAGGACTGGTTGTTTTTGCAGGGGACCTGAGTTCACTTCCCAGCACCCATATTGGGTAGCTCAAAACTACCTGTAACTCCAGCTTCAGGTGGTTCATGGAACTCTGCTGGCCAGTACAGGCCATGCACTACTGTGAACACACAGACACACAAACTCAAATAAATACTTTTTTTTAAAAAATGAGTAAATCTTTTGAAGCCTAAGCTACAGTATTTGCTGGTGGCTTGGGGAAAAGTATGAACAAATGAATCTCAATGTTTATTCTCAAGTGACAGCCTGCTCCTTCCTTGGAGGGTAGGAGTGACCATACACTCATAGGACTACACTTGTGTTTTCAAAAAGACCACCCAGCTTCCTAGGAACACATGCCAGAGGGACCTGGGAGTGAAGCAGCTGAGGGAGGATCTTGGATGAAATTTACCTGCTCATTAAAGCTGATGAGGTAATGTGGTGGTATTGTGTTCCCCACTATATTGTGCACCCTAGTAAACTTATCTAGGGTCAGAGAACAGAGCAGCCATTAGACATAGAGGCCAGAAAATGGTGGCACACACACACCTTTAATCCTATCATTCTGGAGGCAGAGATCCATCTGGATCTCTGTGAGTTCAAAGCCACACTGGAAATAGCCAGGCATGGTGACACATGCCTTTAATGCCAGGAAGTGATGGCAGGAAGCAGAAAGGTATATAAGGCATGAGGACCAGGAACTAGAGCCTGGTTAAGCTTTTAAGCTTTTAGCAACAGTTCAGCTGAGATTCATTCAGGATGAGGACTCGGAGCCTTTCAGGTTGAGAACACAGGATTGGCTGAGAAGTTGGCAAGGTGAGGTTAACTGTGGCGTGCTCTGTCTCTCTGATCTTCCAGCATTCACCCCAACACCTGCCTCCGAGTTTGTTTTTATTAATAAGACCTTTTTAAGATTTGTGCTACAAGGTAAAATGCTGTTAATCCTCAGTTCTCGGCTTATTGAAGGGAAGTATCCAGCCAGAGGTCACAGGCAGGTTAAGCAAAAGTTTATATAGCAAAGCAAGAGATATGGGTGAGCTGCCCCAAAGGGCCAGGTAGTACAGTGGGTTCTGTGTTAGGAGCTTTATTTCATCTTCTATTACATATTATTTATATATTCATTTTTCATTTATTTGTGTGTGTGTGTATGTGTGTGTGTGTGTGTGTGTGTGTGTGTGTGTGTGTGTGTGTGTGTGTGTGTGTGTGTGTAAAGGCTCATATACATTCCACAGTATATGTGTGGAGGGAAGAGGACAGCTTGTGTGAGTCAATTCTCTCCATCCACCATGTGGGCTCCAGGATTTGAATTCATTTGTGCCCTCAACCTTGGCAGCAGCTCCCTTAACCAGTGAGCCATCTCCCTGGTGCTGTGTTATGTATTTAAAAGATTTTGTGAATATTTATGAAGTTGGGTATATTTGTGAAGTAAGGTGAGATGACTCTTGTTTCCTCTCACACTGGATCTGGATCTCTCTGAATTTCTTCCCATGATCCTCTACAATGCACACCCAATGCAGGGGGAGGAAAGTTGTGTGTTTCAAAACCACAGGTGTTCTGAGGATGAAGACCATTCCTTACTTTATGTATGGGAAAGACTCTTGGTATTTTAATTCCATATATGGCAAGGGTCTAGCTCCATCTAACTCTGAGGATGTTAAACCACGGGGAACTTGCTGACAGCAGAAGAAACAGCCACCAAGATTCAGCTGTTGTGTCCTTGGTAGCCTCCCGTCTAACTCCTTTTTGAGACTACTCCATGTCTAGTAACTTTCTTATGACTTACTATGGGTTGAGTTTTGTTGCCCCAGAGCCAAGTCACTCTGTACCTCTTAAACTTGGAGCTTTATTTTGAAAGCTGGGGCAAGGGTTGAACGACAGCTTTACAAGTTGTACAAACAGGAACAGCTCCACTACTCATGTCTTTTTTTCTACCTAACAGCTCAAGCCAACTAGGTGGAGAACATCCCAGGCATAGTGGAGAGCCTGTGGTTAAGAACACGCTATATATTGGGTTAGAATGCTCTGGTGCCGGGATCAGTAAAGGCATGGGTCTGGAGATCCCTGTGGCTCATTACTTCTGGATACAACAGAGGATTATAAATGCAATTATTATTTAATTATATTTTTTATTAAGTGGTGGTGGTGGTGGTATGTGTGTGTGTGTGTGTACACACATACTACTGTATGTGGTTGGAGCTCAGAGGACAACTTGTAGGAATTGGTTCTTCACAGGTGGTATCTTATGAATCCCAGGAATTGAAGTCTGGCCATCAACCTTGGTAGAAAATATCCATATCCATTAAGCCAGCTCATTGGATCCACAACATTCTTTATGCTGTGGGGTTTACTGAGAAGTTTTTGATCATAGAAACTAAAAATTGGGATCCTGTGAGCCGAGATGTGGTTGAGAAAAGAAGCTGAACAATTAAGCCTGAAGATTTGGACATTGATTCTGAAAGCAGTTGTTCAGCCACTCATTTCCTCTACCACCGTGGCTGAGTCCCATCCACTGGAAGGACTTTAATTCCTTTCTGAGATATTGCTCTTGATAGTCTGTTCCCTCTGCTCCAATCAGCTCTGATTCCACAGTCCAGTGATCTCTTCTTATTATTCTTTAACTGTGTCTTTGGTTCTGAAGCAGCTGCTGTCTGGCAGGGGCGGCTGAGATGCATGCTGCCTGAGTCAAGGCAATCCAGTGTCAGCATAAGGGCTGAGCAATGCTGTCTGCCCATGATAAGCTATGCTTTCACAGGACTGGTCTTAAAATGTGGCGGTTTTAATGAGAATTTCCCCTATAGGCTCATACATTTGAATGCTTGGTCCCCAGTTGGTGGAATTGGTTAGAAAGTACTAAGAGGAACTGCCTTGCTAGAGGAGGCATGTCACTGGGAGTGGGCCTTGAAGTTTTAAAAGCCAACATCATTCCCAGTTAGCATTCTTTCTTTCTCTACCTCCAACTTGAAGATCAGAATTTAAGTTCTTAGCTAATGCTCCAGCTACATGCCTGCTGCCATGCTCCCTGACATGATGACCATTGACTCCAGCCCTCTGGCACCATGAACCCCCAAATTAAATGCTTTCTTATGTGAGCTACCTTGGTCATGGTGTCCATTCACAGCAATAGAGAGGTAACAACGATACTGAGTTCCCCCTGCTTTTCCTTCCAAATACAGCAACTCCCTGTTCTCAGAGTTATTGTTATTGGAAGTAGTAAATCCCAGACCATCTGGTGGATAGCAAAATCTGGAATTCTGTGGTACACTGCTGTGTTCCTGGGCACATTTTGGGCCTTTGTTAACAAATATACCTTCCACCCAAGGAAACAACCACTCTTTGGGACTAGATTCCCAACAATGAGCAATGGCATTTTCCTGAACTCCCATTTCCCACATCAACTGCAGACCGCACATATCCCCTGGTGCACATGGATGAAAGACAAGATGACATCTCTAGGAACCCCTGAGAACTGAGAGGTGATGGTTTAATGGGCAATGAGAGAAGTTGAAACAGCAGTGCCCTCTCTAGAGAATCCTAAAGTCTCTCCATTGACAATAGGTCCTGGGCTAATGGTGAGATTTGGTGCCCATATTTTAATTTGGCCTCGTTTGAGCTTGCATACACCTTGTACATTCTGTTACATCCCCATGAGTTCATGTATTGTCTGTGGAAAGTACTGTTTCTTTATAGCCATCCACTGCCTCTGACATTCTATCTTTCCATCCCCTCTTCTGCAATATGTAAGGGTTATGGACTGGGCAGAAAGGAGTGTTCTTCATCTCTTCAGTATACAGCCCAGCTTGACAAGACCCATTCTGGTATTTACATTCTGGGATGCCAAGCGAGTTACTTACACTCTGTTAGACTCAGTTTTCTCATCTCCCATTACAGACTTTAATAAGGTCATAATACAAATTAAATGAGGCAATGCATGAAAATATTTAGCAGTGTTCAGAATTAATAATGACTGAGATGGTGAGAAAATGCTGAGCTTCAGGTTATTAGACAGTCAGTATTTCAGACTCACTGGCCAGCATTCTACTAATTTTGTAGTTGTTATTTTGAAAGGTCACCTTTTTCCTGATGGTTCTGTAGATGTTCCCTTAGTTTTCATGGGTGAAGAGGCAGGCCTTGTTTCTCAGTGGCAGGCCTTGTGTTTTGGGTAGAGAGGATAACAAATTAAACATAAAGCCAACTTTATTTTGCATGGATAGTCCAGGGCAAATGTTAATGCCAAGGATGTGAAAGCTAAGTAACTGGAAGTTTTGAAGTATATTTTGCTGTGGGATGTCTTTCTACATGTTGTGAATATGTGTTGCTCCCATTGACTAATAAATAAAGCTGTTTTGGCCTGTGGCAAGGTAGCTTAGAGGCAGGTGAGAAATCTAAGCAGAGAGACAGAGAGAAGAAAGGAGGGGAGGGAGAGATGCCTAGCTGCTGCCCAAAGAGCAGCAAGATGCTAGCAGACTGGTAATGCCACGGCCATGTGGCAAAACATAGATTAATAGAAATGGGTTAATTTAAGATGAAAGAGCTAGCTAGCAAGAAGTCTGCCATAGGTCATACAGTTGGTAATTAATATGAGCCTCTGAGTGATTATTTTATAAGTGACTGCAGGACCATGGTGCCAGGTGGGAGCAGAGAAACTTCCAACTACAATATTTATATACTTTGAGGCAGACGGTGTAGGTTCTCATTTGTGCTGGAAATGACTGAAAGTTGTCCTCTGACCTCCACATGTACCTGATGCCTCCACCTCCACACATAACTTTTCCTTTTCTCTTAAGAGGATTATAATGTTGTATGACAGAAAAATTAACCAGTAGGTGCAACATAGCAAAAGAGTTCAGACAGATAAATGAGCTATAATGTTGTAGTGGTATTCATTTATTCACCCATCCACCCAATTCACAGGTATTTGAGTGTCTACTGTGTACCTAGTTTGTCTGTATCTATGAAAATTAAGTTTAAGCCTTAGTAGAGCTTACCCCAAATAGGAGAGAGTAGACTAGTAACAAAGAAAAAGTAATCAGGACTTCTTGGAGCGATATGAAGAGATCACCAGAGAATCATGACAAGGACTTATTTTATAGAAAAGGTAGTCAGAAAAATTATTTAAAGAGATAGATAATCATGAAGTAGAGGGGAAATATAGTCCAGGTCTATCTAACTATAGATTCAAGGCAAGATTTGGCTTGGCTTGCTTCAGGATTGGTAGGAAGGCTTGTCCTGGTAGTACACAATCTGAACCACTTGAGGGGTGATGCTTCTGTTTACTATGTGAGGTGGATTGTAGGAAGAGCATTTTATCATAAAGGAGGAACTAGGAGTTTGATTTCAGAGACATAAAATTCAAGATGCTTGTTAAATATCTGAGACATAACCAAGGGCATTCAGAGATTTGATTTTGGAGTGTGGGTAATAGGTCTATCTAATATTTAAACAGTGACTAGAAGACATCTTCCAGTAGATAGTTAGGAAATGTGAAAGAACCAGCCAAGGACAACTGTGAAAAAACATAGAAGCAAGAGATTCAGAAGCTCAGGGAGGGAAAACAAACAAGGTTTCAGGAACAAAGACATGATCAACGGAGATGATCTTCAAACAGCTCATAGACCAACACTCTGAGATTGGGGAGAAAGGCCGGAGAGTGTTGGAGCCCAGACTCAATGTGCTCAAGCTGGGAAGGCATTAGTGGGATGCTCTTGTGTTCACACAGAGGTGATAGGAAGGTGGTTGTAGAGCGGAGAGGACCATGGGGGAAGGGAGATGCTGAATGTGCATCAGATGAGGCAGGACCAGCTGTCAATCTGAATAGTGCGGAAATGGCTTGGGGAAGAGGAGTGGAGGTGGAGTAATATAATTACTGCTCTGGGTTTCTCTCTGTTGTTGTGACAAATACCCTGACTAAAAGCAGGTTATCAGAGGGGATAGTTTATTTGGATTGCAGTTCCAGGTTATAGTCCACCATTGAGAGGAAGTCAAAGCAGGAATTCAATCAGCCACAGAACATCTACAGTCAATATCAGAGGGAAATGGATATACTCATGCTTCTTGCTTGCTCTCTGGTAGTTTTATTCATTTTAATACAGATCAGGACTCCCTGACTAGGGAATGGTGCCACCCATAGTGGGATGGATCAACTAACAATCAACACAACTGTTCACAGACATGCCTAGAAGCCAATCTGATTTAGCTAATTCCTCAACAAACACTTTTGGGGGGGTAATTCTTGATTGTGGCAAAGTGACAGTTAAAAAAAAAGCTGACTAGCACAATGATTAGCACTGTGCTACCCTTAAGATGTGTGTGCTGCTCAGGAGTACAGGGGAAACTTGAAGTGGAATGTCCTTACCGATGTGGAGAAGGTACATTTCTGGGTTTTGAAATCCCAGTAAACATGCTCAAGCTAAGCAGCAGACAAAGGTGATGTTCCATAGCGGGCTCTGAGGTATTTCATCTACAGTTTGCATTTCCACAGTTTGAACAGATGCAGGGAGATTGATATCCATAAGGGAGAAATTGGAAGAGGGGCCAGTGTCCTGGAGGCCCTATCACATGAGGAAAGTGTTGGGAAGTTGTAGATCAAGACACTGAGTCCTAAGCTGGGTTCACACCCTAGACAGGTGGTATAACTTCTGACAGACTGGTCAGTGAAATATATAGAATGAAATATGGAGAATGCAGTTTCCAGGTCTCTTCAGTGTCCTGGTAAATGGAGAATGTTCAGGGGTATTCTACCTTGATTCTGTTAGAGCCTCTGTGCCATGCTGCTGCCCCCACCCCATGGCAGCTGTTCCTTGGTCATTAATTTCCTCTCCAGTAGTACAGCTCCAAGAGTTCATCAGAAATGAGAGTCTCCCCATCTTCTCAGGTTATATTTGTTATGAGGTACCCCTCCCACTTCTTGTTAAAATGTACCCACTTCCCCCCTCTTTCCTCCTCCTGTCATTCCTTCTCTCATTTAAATTTGGGGGAGATCAACTACAATTTCAGAACACCCACAGGAAAAAATAACAAGTTCATGCTTGTTACTCAATTGCACCAGATTTTTTGTTGTTGCTGTTTTTTGAGGAAAAAAAAGACAGTTTTTAAGATTGTTTTAATAAGCACCTACCAGTGGCCTTCCTTGCTATCTATAGCATTTTTAAACTTCCCCTTCTGAAAAATTCCAGGACATTGTTTTCTTAGCCTGGCCCAAAGCCTGGCTCCTGGTGGTGTGCTGTGTAGCCTTAGCCAGGAGAGCAGAGGTCATCATGATGCTGTGTTGACCTTGCACCACTGAGCACACCGGCCTCTCTGACCTTACTACCAAGGTGTAGTCTTATTTTACCCATCTCAGCCTGGTCTGACTTGTAAGCTCTCCCCATAGTTGGATGCCGAAGGGGCACCTGAAACCACCAAGACATGGCTAGTCCTTCTAGTGGGCGTTGATTGTGTTACTCTTCCAATGGACAAGTATAACCAAACACCAAATGAAAGGACAGTAGTGATCACTAGTGTTTAGTACCTGGGTCAAGTGCTGTGTTAAGTACTTTTAATGCATTTTGCCAATTAAACTTCCATGAATAATATACAGTTGGAACTGTGATTGTTACTGTCAGCTGATAGAGAGACAGAGAATTGAGAAAACCAGATAATTATCTCCAATCCTGGTAGCAGCACCAAATCACAATCCATGTCTGTCTGTCCTCTTCCTTGCGCTTGCTTTCCTGCCTTCTTTTATTTGTTAATACTTTTTATTTTTACAAAAGTGATAAATGTGAATACTAGAAAGTACATAGCTAATAAAATTTTAAAAAGTCCATGTAGGGAATACACATATGCCCATACTTGCATGTGTGCACACACATGCCTGTGTACTGTGCCTTTCTAATCCCATGGTCTTGGATTTGCCAGTTCTGTGGTATGGACACTGATGGCAAGTTCTCTGCCTCAGAGCTTTTGTTCTGACCATACCCTGCAGAGACCTGAAGACAGATCTGGCTGAATTCTCACCCTCACTTGTACTTCACACTCAGTGTTCTTTCTACTTTGTTCAATGCCCAGGAGGGCGAGCTGCAGAGTGTAAGTCAGCATAAGCTTTCCTGCTGTTCCTGGCACTGAGACCCACTTGAACGGGCCTAGCTTGTGTTTCTAGTAAGAGAAATACTGAGCACACATAAAATGGTGGGGTCAAGGCCAACCCTGATTCTTTGTCCATTTCTTCTATTGTGTTTTCCTTTTTCCTGACTTTTATTCATGTATTGGGGAGACAATGCTTTTTACTGCTGAATTAAAAATATTTCCTCCTTTAAAATTTTTGTTTCATCCATTATTTTAAAACTGTAGGGAGGTGGGGTGGATGTGGGAGGAACTGGGGGAAGAGGGGAATGAAGGTTTTCAAAATACATTATATGAAATTTCCAAAGAATTAATACAAATAATGTGTTAAAAACTATGTTACTTTAAAAATAGAAATTCTGGGAAATGCTTAAATAATTTATTTATTTTAATTTTTAGGTGATTTGTTTTGTATTATGCATATGGGTGTTTTGCCTACATATATGTATGTGTACTACATGCATGGCTGGTGACCATAAAGGCCAGGAGAGGGTATCAGATCTCCAGGAACTCGAGTTGTAGACAACTGTGAGCTGCCATGTGGGTGCTGGGAACTGAACCCAGGCTTTCTGCAAGAGCAATGGTGTTCTTTACTACTGACTCATCTATCCATCTCCCCCAAACTTAGAATCACTTAGGTATGGATGCTATGCTTTGACTTTTTATTTCAAAGGCTTTCCCTACTCCCTGGTTTCAAAGCATAATCCGTGTCTTTTCTAGACCCCCCCCCCCCCCCCCGCCCACTGTGACCTCCATTCGGCTACTGTGTTCCTCCATGTGCACAGTACTGTAGATCTTTCTGGGCTGCTTTCTCAGCACAGGAAAGGTACTAATGACTAATCTGGGCATGCAGCATTTGTGCTTTCTGCAAACTGTGGGATAGAGGGAGAATGAGGTCACTATAAACTGCAGCCCGCTCATGGTGGCTTTGGAGCATGCACAGGTGATTTGAAAGTGCTGTCAGGTTTGAGAACTAGCAGTAAAGCCAGCAAACTATGACCTCTTTTCTATCTGTCCAGGAAACGGTTGGGCTCTTCCCCTTAGTTCCTCTCATTCCATAAACCAATATCATCAGAACTTGGAGGAGCCACACAGACCAGCTCGCAGCCTGCTGACTCACTGGGTCTGAATTGGCTCCAAACTGACCCAGTGTCTGAATTTAGCAGAGAATTCAATACATCTTCAGTTCTTCTGTTCACTCTTTATTACACAAGCCAGAGTCTGTGGGCAGACAAGCACTAGCTCATGATTGAAAGGTGTGAAATTAATTTAGCCCACATGAAAACACTCGTGAAGTGTTCATTAAATCAAGGTTGTTTTCACCCAATGTTTTAAACACTGCTTATGAATATATTCATTTTTCTATTTGTTCATACACATTCATTTATTGATTCAACAAATTTACTGGGGATTGTTTTCTGCTGTATGTAATGCAATATCAAACATTGAATCTGTATCAAAATGATTTTTTTAATTTAACTGGATACATAAGATATGTGAGAATGAGATATTAATAAAAGAAATGCACAATTTGAACATAGTACAGGAAAGACAGTTTAGGGACTATCATGAGACAACTTTCTGTTACAAGAGCAAAATGCAAAAAGGTCAGCATGACATATGAACCACTGAAGTATGTACCTCAGGGAGGTGACTACTCGTGGTTTGGATTCAGGGTGTGATAAAGGGCATCTGATATCAAGATGTCATAGACACACATAAACCCTGCATCTTTAAGAAATGATGGAGACATTTCTCTATCCCTTTTCCTTCATCCATCCTTTGACATAGCTTGCCCTTCTCTTTCATTGGGGATATATGCTTAGAACTTAACTCTTACCACCTCAAGCAATGGGAATTATTTGACATAAAGTTATTGATAAACATCAAAATAAATAGGGAAATATCATGAACTGTCATTGAAGTGTATAGTGTAAATTTTCCAAATGATGTAAGTGTAGCCTCTAAATGCATAACCTTGAACAAAAGTTGCCTATTTGCTGGGGGATGTCTTTCTGTATGCTGTGAATATGTTCCCACTGGTTAATAAATAGACTGCTTTAGCCTATGGCAAGGCAGCTTATAGGCAGTTGGGAAATCCAGGACAGGGACAGAAAAAGGAGAGGCACGGGAGAGAAAAGACTCGAGCCTTTGAGGATCTGCCTTAGACCAAGGTCATCATGTAAAGTCTTGTGCTGTTGTTTTGCACAGGTGAGGAGTTTGGTTTATCTTCAGCTGAGTATCTCCAATGCCATTGCACAATTTTCCTCCTCTCTAGTTCCTATGTCCTTCCTGGTTGTCTCTAACTGTGAATTCCTATATTTAAGCATCTAGTGCTAACAATATACTTGCACCTTGAATCTTACTTCTAGGTCTTCTTTTTAAAGCACAGACAAAGGCTTTGGTAGCCTTGCAGTATAGGGACTGGACTGGGAGTTGAGAGAACTTGGCTTTATGAATGGCTTAAAACACTAGGAATATTTTATGAATGGCAGTGAACTAGCTATGTGAGTTGGGGGAAATAGTGCCTCTCTCTCATTCCTGAGGCCTGTAGTTGGAAAGGAGAAAAGATGGGTTATATGTGTGTGTGTGTGGGTGGGGTGGGGTGGGAATTCAAAGTTATCAGCAACCACAGTGACTGAGGACCACAGGGCTCCATATCAGACTCTGAGCTGTCATTATTTACTACTGTATGTTAACCTGTCTGCACCATCTAGTCATTTGTATCTCCAACACTTTCAACAAAAGAACACCATAGCTTTGTTTTAAAACTGCATCACTAAAGGAATATGATCATGTTTGTGGTTTAGTGTGTATTGACTATTCTCGTGTCCTTGGAGCTACTCTAGGCTTACTTTCCCCCTCCAATTTAAAAACTATTTTTAAAATATAATGAATTATTATTATTATTATTATTATTATTATTATTATTATTATTATTATTACCTTACATTTGAGAAAACTAGATTTTACAGGCTGTCCTATCATTCAGTTGGCTCTAATCTTGTCTTATAGTTAGGAATGTATATTAATTATACATGTTAGTGGGTTCCATTGTTACATTTCCATACAAGCGTATGTCTTGCTTTGATTGCATTCACCCATCTTGAATCATGCTCAAGAGCCAGCATCCCCACACTGTGTGCCCTGATGCCCTTTTTGTCACTATGCAATCAGTATCAAGTGCACACATCTGTGATGACCAGGTTGAAATTCACCATCCCTGGCAGCTTCAGTGAAAACTCACTGTGAGATATGTGTTTTTCTTTCAATCTGCATCTATCCTTTTCTGGGAATACTTTCCCCCTTTTCTCAATTGTCCATGGCCAACTCCTAGGCATGGTTCTACTCACCAAACATCTAAAACTGGCATCATGTGTCCATTAAATATTTTTAAAGGTAACAATGATGTCATTGGCGAGCATGGGCAGTAGGGGGTAAAACAGCTTGAGGGAAGAAAAGCAAAATATATACCCCTGTTCTAGTTTTCTTTCTGTTGCTACGATGACACACTCTAACCCAATGCAATGTAGGGGAGGAAAGGGTATAGTTGACTTACAACTCCAGCCCATCATTGATGGAAGTCAAGGCAGAAACTTAAAGGTAGATTTGCTTGCTATTCTATATAGCATTACCTCTAACCAAGGCACTCACTTTATGGTCAGTAAGTACAGCAGGAATTTCAGAGAAGGCTGCTTGCTTTCTGGCTCATAACCTGGCTTATATTCAGCTGGCTTTCTTAAATAGCCAAGGGAATGTTTCCACTCACAGTGGGTTGGGCCCTCCTGCTTCAGTGAACAAACTGAAGACAATTGGAGACAATTCCCCATGGGCTTTTCTGACCTGAACAATTTCTACACCAAGGCTCTCCACTCAAATGACTCTAGGCTGTGTCAACTTGGCTACTAAACCAAACTAAGACAACTTCTAAAGTACAAAATATCTATCACTTTTGGAAGGAGTAAGAGATCCTTTTACCATGCAAACTACACCTGTGCAGTTGGCAAATTTCTACCCTACCGTGAAGTGCGATGTCTTTTCTGTTTTGCAACCTTCCTTGCCGGTATCACAGGAGAAATCTGCCTCCTTTGGCAGGAAGAAAGGAATTAAATTATGAACAGAAACCCTAAGAATGGCGAACACGAAAGTGTGTGCACCTCACATGCATGCCTTTGTCTCCGAATGGCGATAATTACTAGTTCCTGCCCCTCTTATTCTTTCTACCCTGGGCTGTCAAACTTCTCACCTGCCTTTAGAAAGATTAACAATAGTGAGTGTTCTTGCTTTTTAAATGAAAATCCTCCAATTTAAGAGAACAACCATGAACCACTCAGACCTGGCTTCCAGCCTGCTGCTCTGTTTTTGTCCCCTCTCCTGTGTTCAGCATGAGTGCAGGAATTGACCTTCAGGCCCCACTGAGGACACTGTAGTGCTCTGCCCTGGCTTGACACATTCTCCTTCTCATAACCAAGGTTACACTGTTTCCCGACCCCTCTGGGAAGTATGCCCTCCCACAGACCCTTTCCTCTCCATCTGCCTTCCAGGCAGAGTCATGGCTGGAGGACGATCTATGTTCTGTCATCTGAGGCTCCTGTCTTCCACTGAGCACGATTGTCCTAAGAAATGCATGGTAAACAGAGTGACGACACCCTACATAAAGCCACACACACCTCCAAAGTACAATAAATCATAGCAGTGATTAGAAGTTGAAGTGACCAGTCCTAGGCTTTCAAGATGCTCAGAGACAGGCATCTATCACCACCACCTGTTTCTAGACATTTTTGTTACTTCAGAGGAGGTTCCTGTATTTATAACCAATGATTCTCCATTTGCCTCTACTCCTTCCCAGCACTACTGATCTCTGCTTCTGTGCTTTCTGGACAATTTTATAAATGACAGTTGGCATCTGGAGCTTTCCACTTAACGTTTATAAGCTTCATGCATTTTGTGGCAGGAATTGATCTCATTCCTTCGTACAGTAGAGTAATAGTTGACAGCATGAGTATCACACTTATTTATTCATTAATAACGGGTCTCTGAGAGATTTCTACTCATTCACATTTTTTTAAATTGGTGTGTGTGTGTGTGTGTGTGTGTGTGTGTGTGTGTGTGTGTGTGTGTGTCTTGGTTGGGTTTCTATTGCTGTGACAAAACACCATGACCAAAAAGCAAGTTGGAAAGAAAAGGGTTTATCTGGCTTATACTACCATATTGCTGTTCATCATCAAAGGATGTCAAGACAGGGACTCAAGCAGGGCAGGAAGCTGGAGGCTGGAACAGATGCAGAGACCATGGAGGGGTGCTGCTTACTGACTTGCTTCCCATGGCTTGCTCAGCCTGCTTTCTTACAGAACTCAGGACCACCATCCCATGGATGGTCCCACCCACAATGGGCTGGGTCCTCCCCCATTGATCACTAATTATGAAAATGCCTTACAGCTGGATCTTATGGAGGCATTTTCTCAATGGAAGCTCCCTCCTCTTGGATGACTCTAGCTTGAGTCAAATTGACATAAAGCTAGCCTGTTTAGGGTTATGAGCACCTAAGTGTGGATTACTGCTGAGGCCAGAGGCATAAAATCCTCCTGAAGCTGGGGTTACAGGACGTTCTGAGCCACCTGACCTGAGTTCTGGGAACCAGACATGAGCCTCTGCAAGAGCAGCATTTAGCCATTTCAGATGCAGAGTTGTCAATCTGGGCTGTGCAGGATTGTGACTCTGATGGGGATGGGCTCTGTGTTCTGTGTACTTACTGTGCGCCAGACACTGCCATGCTGTCGTGTTCTCTGTATCCATTCCCACATCTTCTCAGCATCTCCCTGTTGTGCCTGCTTAAATATGGTGCATTTAGAATATATCCCAGTTTGCTGCACTCCTAGATGAAAACCCAGATTTAAAGTAGCTCATCTGAAGTGAATAGCATTGTTCATTTTTATTTGAAATTTAAATACATATGAATATATGCATATATACTCTTAGTTTTGTTTTTTACTGTTGTGATAAAATACCATGATGAAAGAAGCCTAAGAGAAAAAGAGTTTGTTTGTCCACAATTCTAGGTTACAGTCTATCCTTGTGTGGAAGTCCAGATAGCAGGAACCTGGAGCAAATAGTCATGCACATCCGCAGTTAGGAGTAGAGAGATGAATGAATGTGTGTATGCTTGGGTTCAACTCACTCTCTACTTTTCATTCAGTCTGAGGCCCAGTCCATTAAATAGTACTGCCTGTACACAGGATGGGTTTTCCTACTTAACACAATTAAGAACATGCCTCATAAACAAACTTAGTTTAGACAGTTCCTCACTTAGTTTATTCTCATAAGTGACTCCACATTTTGTCAAGTTACCAATCAAAAGTAGTCATCACAACTCTCAACTTGTCAACTTGGCACAAGCACACCATCATAATGCTTGCCTTGTCAAGTTGACACAAGTACACCACTTTAAGCCATAACCTTATATAATACAAATTTAAAAGTCCCCAAAGATTCTAAAAATCCAAAAATGTAAAAATCACAGTTTTTAAACTAAGAGCTCAGTAATAATAATAATAATAATAATAATAATAATAATAATAATAATTACACATACTTTCAACATACCATGGCACACAGTGAATATTTCCATCCCCAAATGGAAGAACAGAGGCATAACAAATGAACAATCACATACGAGGAAATTGAAATTCAGCATGGAAACAGCAAATCCTATAGTCCTCTGTCATCTGGAGCTCATGATCATATTGGCTGGGCTCCAACAGGGCTTATATAGCACTACCCCTCCAACTCCACAAACCAGTGCACACAGATTTTCTTCTGAGATGCTTCACTTGAAGTCCACAGCTCTCCTTAGCACATGTCTCACAGCCACAGCATCCCCATCATTCTGGGGTCATGACTGCAACTTAGGCTTCACCTTTGCAGCCTCATGTAGTTGCCTTTCTGTGCTTCTCCACAGGATTCCAATCCTGCTACTCGGTGACTGATTTCAGCTGCTCTCCAAGACCTTTCTATGGTGATATTTTATTTGTATTAAAATGTTATTTGTATGTTAATAAATAAAGTTGCCTGGGGGTCAGAGCTATTAGAAAGCCGTAGGAAAGCAGGGCAGTGGTGGTGTACTCTTGTAATCCCAGCACTTGGTAGGCAGAGCTGGGTAAGTCTCTGTGTGTTCAGGGATACAGCCATTATTGGATACACATGTCTTTAATCAATACCAATCATGGAAAACCTGGAGGCCTATACAGACAGGCCGTGAGGAGGCGGTCATGTGGTTGGGTTTACAACCAATGAGAAGGCAGAACAGGAACTCTATATAAAGACTTTAACACAGGGATAGCTCTGGTTCGGAGAGGTAGGACCACCACAGGAGGAAGGGTAAGGTTTTAGCTCTTAGCTCTGACCTCTTGGCTTTCTTCTTTGCATTGGTTCTGTGTTTCTTATTTAATAAGAAGGTTGGTTACATCTACACCTTTCAACCTTGCATCTTTGACTACAAAGCCAATACTCTGCGCTAATATTGCTGCTGAGTTCTGCTGCAAGCTCGGTCTATAGCCTTCACTGGGTGGAGGCTTGCCCCTCAGGACACTTTTCCCAGTCTCCCAATTCAGCACAGAACAGTTCTGATCTCTTGATTAATTATAGCTGATTTGTCAGCAGCTGCCTGACTAGCATCCTGTTTTGAAATTTCCTCTGTCAAGCAAATTAGTTTATTATATTTGAATTAAACTTCACCCAAGTTCTCAGGGCATAGGTAGAATGAAGCATATTCTTAGCCAAAATATCACATAAATGACCTCTAGCTCAGTTGTTGATAGAGTCTTTTTTCCCTTCTGAAACCTTGTGAGGCTGGTCTTCATAGTCTATCCAGAACATTATTGTCTTCCAAGCTCCCATTAGAACATTCCATTAAGCTCTGCTTCCAGCATCCAGTGGCTTTCCTAGCTGCAAATTCCAAGCTCTTCCATAGTCCTTCCATGAAACAGTGTTTTTTAAGGTTCTCTGGAACTCTTAGAGCAGCCTCTCCCACAGACTGAGTCTCAGCACCTAGCCCCAGCTTCATCCCTGGAGTGTTGGCCAAGTCCTTTTAGCCTCCCTAGCCATTGGTTTGAGATGCAGTCTTTTTATATCCTCCTGGTTCTTCCAGTTCCTGTCACAGACTTGGCAAATAATCCACTGGTATTTGGAAAATGGGTGATTATTGTGGTTTGAACAGGAAGTGTCCCCCATAGGCTTATGTACTTGATCATTTAGCTTCCAGCTGGCAACACTGTTTGGGAAGGTCATGGAGCATTGCTAGAGTAAGTGTGTCACATGGGGCTGGCCTTGAGGATGTTTAGATTGACTCTGCTTCCTATCTGCTGTCTGTTTCCTGACTGGGGTTACAATGCAACACTTGGAATCTCTGCCATGTCTTCCCCACCATGATGAAGTCTCTATCCACTTGCACTGTACATTAGAATAAAGCCTTCTTTCCCTAAGTTGCTTTTGTCACAGAATTTGTAACAGCACCAGGAAATGTAACTAATACAGTGATTTTAAAAAAAGGTTTATTTTATCTTTAATTGTGTATCTACATGTGTCTGTCTGTCTGTCCATGTGGGTATGCACACATGAATGCAAATGTCTACAGATACCAGATGTGTAAGATCCAGGAGCTAGACTTGCATAGGCTGTGAGCCATCAGACCTGGGTATTAGAGACTGAGCTCAGGTCCTCTCTAAGAATGCTACTTGCTCTGAACCATTGAGCCATTTCTCCAGCTCCCAGTGATTCTCTTTCGATCTTCATCTTAATCTAGATTCTTCTGAAACCTTTGGGTGGTCAGAACGTTTGGGTGTGTGCTTGTTTCCTGCTTTGGGATTGAAAGGGAAACAACATAGACACAGACAAGCCTCACTAGCTCCATTCATCACCAAGACTGCTCTTGAACTTTTTCTTTCTAAATGATTTTTCTCTGTCATGAATGGGATTCCCGAAGGAGTCTTGGGAATGACAGTCCAGCAGCAAATGAAGAATGAACTGATAACACCCAGAAGTTCATTAAGCATTTAATGATTCTTCTTTTGTTTTCCACTCAATACAGACTGACTAACATGAATGTGGATCTCAAAGCCATTGAGACGGAGAGGCAGCTCCAGGGAAAAGGCAGGTGGAACATATACTGGGATGGGGGTGGGCTAAGAGGAGAGGCTGGTAGCCAGGAGAGCTGTGTTCTCTCACCCTGTGGTTCTTCAGCCAAGAGAGAAGCACTCTGAGGCTTTGACCATCCTTGTAAGGAACCTAGTGAAATGCTGTTAAGTGAACTGTTCCTGGGGAATTTAACAAGTGTCTTTTAACCCCAGATAGGGCACTAATAACAGACCAAAGAAAGAAGAGAACTCTACTCAAGCCCAGTCTAAGTTAGTGAAACAAGTTCAATTAACAATATTTACAGGAGACTAAAGGGGGGCTATACTGCTGAAGAAACTCTCTCTCTCTCTCTCTCTCTCTCTCTCTCTCTCTCTCTCTCTCTCTTACACACACACACACACACACACACACACACACACACACACACACACACCTTTAACTGCCTCTAGATTTGAGGAGTAAGAGGAGGGCTTACCAAGCCTTGTCTCTCTAACTACCATTAACTTCCTATCTTCAGTGATCAGAAGCTGGTAGACCCTTCCCTCCATCTGTAATGGAAAGGTAATGACCCAGTCTTTTGCAGGTCAGCTGCTAAGAGTTCAAGAGGACAACCACCATGCCATGCCCAGAGGACAGCTGTTCATAACAATCACGTCTGTGGGGTCCTGTGCATTTGGTGATGTGCAGCTGGTCCCTCCCTGGCAGGAACACAAGGAAGGGAAACCATCAACATGCATTCTTCTCTGAGATCCTAACATCCCTGTAGTCTGACACTATTATCTCATGTCCTACACAAAGATACCAAGGATCAGAAGTGTCCAGGCAGCTATGGATAGACTGATGAATGAGTCCAAAAATAACTTAATAAAAATTGAAAATTGCCTCAATAATTTGCATACTGAAAGTTTCTTAGAACAAGTATCAAACAAAACAATGTGAAAAGCCATGTCACATGGAACAGCAATCTTAAGTGGCATTGTCAGAGAACATAATGAATGTACTTGAATATGGTGGCAAAGCACACTGGAATGGGCAAGTAAACAAGAGAAGACAGAAGTGGAATGGCTGTCTTCTGGAACATCCCTTTTTACTGGATATCCTGCATAGTGCCTTCAATTTTATCACCTTCAGTCTCTAGTTTGGAGTATCTGATGAAATTATATTAATATTGACTATTTTCAGACAAAGAAGTGAGGTCTAAATGGGAGTTAGGGGGCTAGCTGGAGAGATGGCTCCGTAATTAAGTCACTTGCTACCTAGTCATGAGGAACAGAATTTGAATTCCAGTCCCCATGTAATACAACATGTACTTGGTAACTTCAGTTCCAAAGAGGGTTGTGGGGGGAGACAGGAGGATGGCTGGTTTTGATGGTTTCCTATGTAGCCAAAAAAAAAAAAAAAAAAAAAAAAAAATACAAGTCCTAGATTCAAAGAGAGACATTGCCTCAAAGGAATGGGTAGAGAAATAGAAGAGGAAACCCAGTGCCATCCTCTTAGTCTGCATGTACCTGCATGTATCACATGTACGTACACACACACACACACACACACACACACACACACACACACATACATACATACACACACACGCACATCCACATACACTTGCGTACATAGACATACACATACACACACACACACACACAAATAAATAGATCTTTAAATAGCAGTGTATTGACCAGTTGACACATTGCATTAATAGCAGGACTGTGCCAACCCGGAGGAATCTATGAGAAGTGTTGGCTTTGTTTCTCAACTCTAATGCAAAACAATGCTTCTGTGGCCTGGTAAAATTAGGGAAGGGTTCATGTAAGGGGTGGCATGGAGAACTGAAAGAATGAGAGAGTTGAATGTAAGCATAGTGTAAGATACAGTTAAATAAACTCATTATTATGAAAAACATCACTTTGAATAATGAACGCACTAGTGGTTTTAAAAGTAAAGAATGAATGGGATTTGGTCAGAAGAAATGGGGTGGAACTTCAGGTGGGCAGGGTCAATGTTGGCTAAAGAAAAGGTATGAGCTAACAATCAAAGTGTAATAATTCCAGGAGACTTTTTGAAAGCCACAGGTCATATAAGGAAAGAATATAAGTCAAAGGCTAAAGGACCATTTGGACTTAATTTAAATTCAGCTTCTTTGACTATCAGATGATAGACTGGACATTTCCCATGGACACTGACAGGTGGCTGGACGTCTGTGATGGAATCCATGACCTCCTGGTATCTGTCTGGAGATGACTCTTACTCCAAGATGGTCCCTCTGTCTGCACTCTAGCCCCTGTGGTCTCTGTGAGAGAATTCTGTGTTCTGGCTGCATTTGCCAACAAGAATGAATGCCTGAGGCTCTGACTTCTAACTACTGGAAGCTTCCAGAGCGTTTCAGCCTCTGTTCACAGATTCATTCATAGTTTCCCTCACCTGTGAATCACCAATTTGTTCCTTTACCTCATTATTTACTCTCCACCATGCTTCATCAGATGCTGTGCTGCATATTAAGAATTCACATTTAATGAACTGCGACCCTGCTTGCTGATTTCCCTTCGTGTTGTAGCAGAGACAGACAAGCCAGCCAACAACTGCCATATAATGTGATGGGTGCAGTTAGAAATGCCTGCAAACAGCATGGTCATGGGGAACAGGCAACTTCAGTCACATCCATGTATGTGATATGCCTTGGATGTTTGTTTAAAACACAGAAGCGAAAAAATAAGGATGGAAGGGACATGCTCAGAACATTTGGATTGGGTCTTCAATATGAGAAGGAAGACAGTTATCATATAATTTTAGACATGAGACATATATTAGATTTTAGCAAGGGGCTGGAGACTGAGTCATAGGCTTACCCCTGTTAGGCAAATGCTCTATTAGTAAGCTCCAACTCCTCACTCCCACACCTCTACCCGATGCCCACATACCACTCTAACCCTCACACTCTGGCTTCTGACTTAATAGTTTGTCCACCTATATATCAGAAAGGTTAAGAATATGTGCCCTGGTTTCTTTATGTTGCTTTGATAAAACATCATGACAAGACAATGTAGAGGAGAAAAGGTTTATTTTAGCTCGCAGTTCCAGGTTATAGTCCATCATTGCAGGAAGCTGCAGCAGCAGGAACTCTGAGATAGCTGGTCACATCACACCATCAGTCAAGAGAAATGAGAGGTGAATACATACATGCTCACTTGTTTGAGCTCAGCTCAGTCTGTATACGTTCATACAGTTCGAGATATGCTGCCTTGGGAATGACGCCACCCACAGTGGACTGGGTCTTCTTGTATCAATTACCTTAATTAAGACAAATTCCCACAGACATATCCAGTACAGACAACCTCTCCTTGTGACTTTCTTTCTTCACAGGTGATGCTTCGTTGTGTTTGGCTGACAGTGAAAGCTAAACATCACAGTACGTGAGGGTGAATGATTTGTCGACACTAGGCTTAAGTAGATATGGCCTTACCTGTCCAAGGTTTGTGGTATAGTGTGGATACTGAAATTGGGTCATGGTAATAAAGGACATGATACACTGACATGACATGAAGATATGAAGAGTCAGGAATGCAGGCCTGTGAGTGAGGTTCTTGGAGCACAGGACAGAGTGGTGCATTTATGAAAGGAAGAAATCAAAGCACTAACAGAAACCTAAGGAGTATCTTGGAAAGCAGGCAAAGATCTAGTGACTGGATTCTAAAGTCATGGGAAATCAGACAGACTGTAGACAAGAAAGAAGTATGCTTAGTTGTATATATTTATTTCAACCATCTCATTTTGTAACAGTTAAGAAAAGTGGGTTGATGTAGCAAACCCTGGAGACAGGAGAATAATTATCAAGTTCTTCCTGGAATTCTAATGGGAGATGCAAGCTGCCTGATCCTGTGATCCTGAGGAGGAAAAGCAGGTGAGAGAAGTTGTAAGACTTGCTGAGCTGTTGTGTAGAATTATCTCAAGGGGTTATCTTCGAACTGGCTTTTGTTTGTACACACTTCCCTAGAGCCCCAGAACCTGGCCCTGGAAGTTGCATTTGACCGTCCCCCATCTGAAACCTATAATGTCTGGTGTCTGTTGTTGTAATGTAGATGAAAACAGAACAGGCCTGACCCAGAAACCAGAGCTGAGGATGCGGTTTGCTGGCTTTCAGACTTGATGTGTGCAGCACCTCCCATGGAAGCTTTAAGATGGTAGTCCCCAGGCTGTACTGCCAGGGTTCCTGGTATCTCATGTACAGGGTATGTATGGCATATTCTATTCCAACCCATTTATCTTGGGCAATTTCAGACCAAGAGAGATCATTTGAAGACAAATTCTGCTGAAGACATCGACTTGCTCAGCGTCTCACCTGGTCTAATTCCTTTGCCTCTGGCCTCTCATATTTCCTGGCTGACAATGCAAAGAGGTGAGAGGAAGAAAGGAGGGTCTGGACGCTGAACACTTTGAAGACAGAATCTGGCCTTCTTCTTCTCCCCTAACCATTGCAAGATATTCTGCACCCTGCAGGATTTAAACTTATTTGTTATACACAAGTCCACAAGAAAAATGCAATGTTATAAAATTCCAACTAGGAGCCCCGTGTGTGAGAAATTATTGAATTAAATTATTGATGAGTAGCATTGGGAAGATCTCTACAAAATGTTATCAGCTCACAGTTTTGTCTCTAAGCAGCTGTGTCCAGGTCCATACCACAGTCTCACACCATGTGAAATGAATACTAGCTAAACCCATATGTTGTACTGCTCTGGCTGTAACATAGCTTGATAATGTCTTTTCAGCATCTTCAAAACTATCATCATCATGTATAATTGTTCATATACAGTACCCATGTGGCATGACATACCATACTAATTTAAATTTGTACAAAGATGTGGCAAGGCTTATAAAACAGCCATTATGGCCACCTGTCTGTTATCAAAACCTTGATTTGCTCTCGATTCTCCATGGAAATGGATGGGAATTTGGTTTCCACTTGTTCGCTTCCTTTGACTTTTATCCATGCACACCCCCTCAATATTCCATAATCACATGCATAGCTTACTTGATGGGGTAAATCAGAAAATGTTTATTGGTGTGATATAGCCTTTCCATTTCCTTTCCCCACAGTGTCTTAAGAGCTACAGAGATCTGTTGTTCAATTAACTAAAGGTCACAGAGCTGTCAGCTTCTTCTCCCTGCCCCCTCGCTGTCAGATCCGTTAGTGTGCTAGAAACAGGCCTCTGGCTCAGCTTGGGCTCTCTGGCTCAGGCGAGGACTGCTGGAATGAGTCCCAAGTGAGTGATGTGTGGCCAGGTCCCTGCCGACATTGATCTTGTGTGACTCACCACTTGCTCAGACAGGCATGTGGGGCTTACAGAGAACCAAAGATGGATGGATAAATTGGGTTGCCAGAGAATTCCAGTTTCATCAGAAAAGCCAAGCAAATAGCCAAGGTTAGTCTCGAGGGGAAGGAGCCCCAACCAAGACAATATGTGTGCTAGATTCAATGTCCACCTCTGTGGGCTTGGGAGAGCTGAGTCAACTGCTGGAAACCTGGGCTGGAAACCTTAACCCTTTTATAGCATCAAAGGTGCTCATTCAGAACTCATTCATATGCACATGCGCTCATTTACTGTTATCAGCTGTCCGTGGTCTGTAAAGGGAATAATCTGTCTTTGGTATCATCTACAACTTGTTCACTTAACCAAGAAGCAGCTAACATGTTATTCTACAAAAAGTAGGGGCAGAGGTTGGGAACTGCAGATGTTAAAACCATGAACTCTCTGCTGTACCTTATCCTGTATATTTCCAGGGCAAAGAAGCTGTACACAACCTATACACAAGGAGGCATGGCTGTTTGCCTACAAAACTCCACTTATAAAAACAGGCTGTGGGACCCATTTGACTCATGTCTGATGACCCTAGATAACATCACCCTGGCCCATACAGAGACTAATTAACAAAATCTCGGATTGAACCTCTGGCTTTATAGCCATTGAGATCTGAAATGAAGACAGGTACTCACTTGGTAACATGGTTAAGCGAATGGATATGGAATACAAGCAGGACTAAACTTTAGCCTCAAGTCAGCCTTTGGAAGATGATGGATGAGCAAAGATCACTTCCCATCTCTTTGCTCCTGCATAGCAACTTTTCCCAGGAGACAGGCTAATGCATGTATTTGCCAGTGGTAGTCTCTGTTACAGAGTGGTGAGCTGAGCAGAAATTTAGTGGAGACCTTCAGACAAAACCATCATTGAGATACAAATTAGAAATTCTAAGGGCTTTACTGGAAGCTCACATCTTCCATGTGTTCTGAGGACACTGATGAGTCCATTTCTCAGGAAAACAGCTTGACTCTGTTGATGGCAATGGGCAAGGCTCTTCAACAGGTCAACATGCCTGGAAAGATGAATACACATTGACTAGGAATGAAGCTCACTTTCACAGGTTCACCAGGGAGGTAGATCATCAACACTCCTTTACAATCACAGCAACTAATTTAATTGAAAAGAGCCGTAGTAACTGTCAAAGCAATCCTTCCTGTTCTCTAAAGAAGCATCTCACTGCCTATCACTTGAGTGGCTGCCTGGCAACCACCCAGCCAAGCTGTCCATCATGCAGAGATCACCTCTATCAGATGTTCTCTACTTCCTGGAGTATGCATGTATAGCTGAAAAGCAAGTTGGCCCTCAGTCTGCCTACAGATACACCAACAAAAGCATCATTAAGCACCATATTCCCTTCTTTGAGGAACACAGTATCCTAGAAAAACCAGTTACCAAATGAAGGAGACACACATTGTAGCTCACAGTAGCCACATGAAGGCTGCAGGTGCTTCTTTATGAATCTAATCCATTTTGACGGCAGCCCGGAAAATCCAGAGGACAGAGAAGAAACTTCTTGATTAGAGCTAGAGGCTCAGGCCTAAAGAGATGGCTCAATGTTTAAGAAAACTTGCTCCACAATCATGAGGACCAGAGTTCAGATTTCAGATTTCAGCACTTACATACGAAAGCCAGGTGACCTTAAAAATGTGTAATCGCAGCTCCAACGGGGCAAAGATAGGAGGATCCTTGGGCTTCACTGACTTTCTAGCTAAGGTGCAAGCCCTAGGTTTAGAGAAAGACTCTACCTCAAAGGTACAAATTAAAAAGAGGATGCCTGATGTAAGCAGCACACACACACACACACACACACACACACACACACACACACACACATCTATCTATCTATCTATATATCTATATCTATCTATCTATCTATCTATCCATATATATATATATATATATATATATATATCTGTTTTAAAAAGATCTTGAGTCTCACTTTTATGACATGTAGGTGGGCAGAGAGATACCTCAGTGGTATGTAACACTGGTGCTTCTATGTAGGACCCGGGTTTAATTCCCAGAACTCACACAGTGGCCCACAATTACCCTTAAACCCAGTTGTAGGGAACTGAATACTCTCTTCTTGCCTCTGTAGGCACAAGCATGCACAACAGACCTGCAGGGCATACACATAGATTTACACTGTATGTAAATATATATTAAATATATAAAACATAAAAAAGATATGAAGACAAGACATGGGGTGTGGAAAAGAGAAAGCATGTTGAAGGTATATAGAGGTGTCAAATGGGAGAGATTTATGGGAAGGCATGTGAGTTCAGTTATACTATGTGACTTTGCCTTGGAGAGATGTGACCCAACTTCCCTGGAGCTCCAAGACCCAGCTTTTGTAGCTCTTCCTCTTTCTTCTGCTTTTCTTCCTCCTCCTCTTCCTCTCCCTCTTCCTCTTCCTCCTCCTCCTCCTCCTCCTCCTCCTCCTCCTCCTCCTCCTCCTCCTCCTTCTCCTCCTCCTCCTTTGGTTATGTGGGCCACCACTGCCCAGCAAGCTCTTTCTTCTAAATCAAAGCATCACTATGTGCCCCCACCCCCAGGAGGGAGCAGCTCTTAAGACTCAGAAAAACAAATGAACTTATAAAGATCATACAACTCAGTAGGTTAAGGAAACTCAGAAGGTTACAAGATTTGTACCCACCTCCACCCCCATGTAAGTAAGCAGCTGCTTGATATCATTGAATGATATCTGCATATCCTGCAGGCTACAGCATTCACAAGTCATCACCCACGTTTAAGAGGCTGCTTTGGTGGTGTAGCTGCCTTTGAGCCATCCAGGACCCTGGGAGTCATCCCAGTCAACTACTCAGTTCTGTGAGCTCGGCTTGGGTGGTGTCATTTCTTTGATTTGCAGCTGATGCCTGATCTATGTGAGGTTGTTCATGTCTTCCCAAGTCACACAGTAGGTCACAGGGTGAAGAGCTCCCAGGTATACCATAAATGCTTTCAGATTCTGTTTCTGCAGTGGCAGAGAAAGAGGAAAAATGAGTGAAGCAAGAAAGAAGATCAGGGCCAGAAGGAAGAAGAGAAGGAGGCGAGTGAGAAAGCCTTGCTGACAGAAGGCAGCTGGCACTCAGTCCAAGGATGTTGTGTGTCTTGAGATTATGAGCTCCAGGTTGTTCATCTGCTCAGTCCTCAGATTTAAGGTGCCCTGTGAAACAGTCCAAGGATAACTTAACTTATACAATCACACTGGAAAGCAAAAAGAGTGAAAAGAAACAAACACAAACAGACGGGCATTTTAGGGTTGGAGGACTGGCTCCCTAAAAGTACTCCAGATGACTTGACCATTTGGAGGAAGGGCCATGATACCTTAGATGGATCCAGAGGAAGAAAGGTAAGAGGTAGTTAGGGTTGCACCCAGGGTGGGAGATCATGAGATCATGGGTAGGTACCATGTTGGCTGCCGAAAATAAGAAGGGAAAGAAAAATGGGAGAAGGGGGACACACCTCCCACAGGAAGATGCACATCTTAGTGTTTCCTGCTCTAACAAAGTCACCACAAATTTGGTTTCTTATAAACATTAAAAATTTGTTGAGAAGTTCAAGATGTGAGCAGGTTTGGAGTCTGGTGAGAACACTTTCTATGTGTCCCCTCATGTGGTGGACAGGGGCCACAGGTTTGCTTGGCTCACTTTTCTAAGGGTCCCATCCCTCCTCACCTCTGCTCTAAAGTGTTTAAAGGCCAAATGTTGCATCCTTGGTCCCCAGGGTGGTGCTACAGGGGTAAAGGGGTGGAGTCTTAGGAAGTGATACCTCATGAGATGTCCATAAGTCATTGGGGGTAGTACCCTTGAATGGCATTATGAAATGGCAGACTCTTCCTGTCTTTTGTTATTTACTTTCTGGTTCATAGTACAAACATTTTTGGTCTGCTCGATACTCCCATCATGCCATACTGTCCTTGCCAAATGCCAAAGCCATGGGCACCTGATCTTGGACTGGAACCCAAACATGCCTGTTTTCTTTGTGAGATCATTGTCTCGGGTGTTTTGCTACAATATCTGAAGCTGACTAACCCCATCTCTTTATACACCCCACATCACAATACCATAGCATTGGGGGTGAGGTTTCAGCATGCAGGTTTACAGGGGTGGGAACTCTCAGAGCCCGATACAGTCACAGTGTGTCTTTCTCTGAGAGCTAAGAGATAACTATGCGTGTTCCCGGTGGAAAGGCACACTCTGTGTTCTGTTCTTTATGTGACACATCCTCAGTTGACCTTTCTCTGAGCCGATTTGATGTTTTAATAGCTTTGCTGTTGTGTGTTTTCCCAGCCCACCACTTCCCTTTCGCCCCTTGAGCTTCTCAGCCTTCACATTTGTCAGGTACACTCGCACACATTCCTGGCTGAAGGTTGTAATCTCTAAACCTGTCAGATAGGACATCAGTTTACAGCTATATTTTTATGTGTGGGTTTTTTTTCTTTCTTCTGAATTCCAAGCAAAAAGAAGAACGAGGCTTGAAAAGAAGTCACTGTCCAGATAATGATTCATAGGAAAAGGGGATCGTTTTTGACTGGAGTGTGAATCAATTGTAGTTTCTTCTTAATGATCCCCTTTGAAGGAAATCTTTCTCCTCTTGGTGACCCTTTTGTTTATGTTTCTATTGTTATCAAAATCTAAAGAAATATATTACTTATTCTAACTATTAAACACTGCATGCTTTTTATTAAAATAATGTTTTCCAAAAAGTAAAATAAATGCTCACTTGTGTGTGTGCATTGTGTGTGTGTGTGTGTGTGTGTGTGTGTGTGTGTGTCTGTGTGTGTGCATGTTTGTGTGTGCACATGCATCTGTGAACTCAGAGGTCAAAACTTGACATGTGTTGTCCTCATCAATCACTAACTACCTCATCTTTAAAGATGGGGGTCTCTCTTTAACCCCAGAGCTCACTATCTTCTTGTCTCCTCCCCAGAAGTAGGAGGACAGATATGTGTGCCCATCCCAGCTCTTTATAAGGGTGTTGGGGGTCAAACTCAGATCCTCATTCTTGCATGCTAAGCACTTTAACCCAATGATCTACCTCCTTAGCTCTGGGTGGGTGTGTTGAGTGGTATGATATCTGTACTGCCCCTTAATGTTAACATTTCCATCTAATAGGTGCATGCATGTGATAAATGTAAAGGTCTGTTTACAACTCAATGACTTTCCAACCTGGCTCTGGACATGCCTGGCCATCCAGATGGAATCACAGTGCCTTTTAATTCTGCCTCTTAGTAGATATTTGAATTGTTTCCAATCCTTCGGCACTCTTGCATCGGGGAAGAAAGTGTCTTTTTATGCTCACTTTTATGACCATCTCTAGCAATTTCCTCAAGATAAGGAATTAAAGTGGCTAGGATGAACATTATTATTTTAATGATACAAGATATATATTTCTCATGACTGTGGTATTATTTTTATTTCTAGTAGTGTATTGGAGTGTGTCCTGGTTAGTGTTAATTGACAGCTTGACATGGCCTAGAGTCACTGGGAAGGAAAGCCTCAATTAAGGAACTGCCTGTGGGAACTGTCATGATTGTTAATGGATATACGAAGGCTCAACCCACTGTGGGAAGCAATATTCCCTAGACAAGTAGTACTGGGCTGTATATGAAAGCTAGCTGAGCATGAGCCTGAGTGTGAACCAGAAAGCAACAACATCTATCTCCTTGGCTGTGGGTGAGTTTGCGGGTCAGAAGCAGTATTGTGCAGAATAGCAAGAAGGCCTGCCTTCAGTTTCCTGCCTTCATTTCCTGTCCTGGCTTCTGTCAGTGATGGACTGCATGTAACATTTTCCTTCCCTAGGTTGCTCTGGGTCATAGTGCATTATCACAGTACAGAAAGGATACTAGAGCAGGATGTAGGCTCACCCCACTTCCTCTGAGCCAAGCATACAATAAGCATTCTTTATAATATTTACCACCTGAGAGGGAGAAATATGTCTCTTTAATTTCCATAGAATACATCAGCTGCTTCCGTTCATGTTGTTATTTATATACATACTGCTTCTCATTGATATGTAAAGATCTTTGAAAACATTTGTCTTCTCTATTAGGTTATAAATTACTCAGTATATTTTCATTGATAACATTCATCTCTTTCATATACTCTAATATCTTCCTCTTATCTTATTTCATTTTCACTCTCAAAACACTTAAAAGAATCATAAAAGCTTTATAAATATATGCTTTTCATTTCCAATGCAGCAAACACATACTGATGTACAACTCTATTAATATTTTATTATTGCCAGCAAAAGCCTTTTTGTGGCTTGCTAATAAATCATATTTTGAACAAACAGGTGCAGCCAAAGTCTAGAGCTTTCTGGTCTAGTGTGGTGGCAACTACTCACATTCCCACTGACCATTTGGGTGGCAACTGATCTGGATTGAGATATGTCACCAGTACAAAATAGATGTTTATATTCTAGACTTAGAAATAACGCAGGGCCTAGAGATGGCTCAGTCAGTGAGTGCTTGCTTTGCACGCACAATGATCTCACTTCAGTCTCTAGAACACACATTAAAAAATGCTAAGGCATTGTGGTATGTGCTGGGAATCCCAGAGCTGGAGAGGCAGAGACAGGTAGATCCCTGGGGATCACTGGACAGCCACCTTAGCTTCTTTGATGAGTTCTAGACCAATGAGAGATCCTGTTTCAAAATCAAGGTGGATAGTTCCTCAGAAAAGACTCCTGAGGTTGTCCTCTGACCTCCACACACATACAGGGGATGCACTGCATCCACAAATGCAGGCTGGAAGACAAAGGAAGACAAAATCCATGACAAATAATCCTGATATCGATAGCATTTTGAAACTCTTTATCATGGGGTTAGTGGACTACATACAAGGTGCCAATTACCTTCTCCTATGTCTTTGAAATAAGGTTACTAGAAAATGAAAAATTATCCATGTGGCTTGGGTATATGACACTCTTGACATTTCTATTGGACAGAACTTCCCAAGAAAATCTTATATTATAAACATGAAGACACAGAGAGGCCAGCCTGGCGTGCCCTTCTGGATCATCTTTGGGTTAGAATTTCTCCATTCTTTTGCAGAAAGAGCAGAGCTGCCCAAAGTCCATTGTCCCTGTGTCTGCTGTTCGCCTTTCATCTGCTGAAGCCTTGATAAAAGGAAACAGCTTCAGCCAGAATAGTTTAGAGTCCCTTTGGAAGGGCGCTTAAATGAGAAAAGAACAGCACATTTGAAACAGTTCTGACTTTCAACGCCCGCTCATGTCACCACCAAGCCACTGCCCCTTTGTGATCCGCCAGTGGCCTGAGCCAGACTGTGAATCACTGGTTTCATCCAAACTTAAGGCTCTGAAAACACCAAGGCAGGTGGAGAATTGATGAAGAAGGCTTGGTCTAAGCTTCAAGGAGGGAGCTTCCCTCCCTGCGTCAGAAAATAGAAGGGGCTGTTTATAATGGGGTTGGATTTTCATCTCCTGGAATAGCTTGTCTTTGGTGGGAATGTAGGCTTTTCCCAGGAAAAGGCAGCCAGAGACTCTCTGCTGACTTATACCAGTTATTGGTAAGAGATTTGGGGCAATGAAAAGGAAGTCTCCAGGCCTTGGCAGGAAATTACTTTCTGAATAAAATCTCCAATTCATGTCTTTTTATTGGTGCAAAACTCATCATCATTCGGCTCTCTCTTCCCTTCACAATCCTGTTAAGACTGGTACTCTTCAGTGTTCTTCCTTCTACAGTTTTCAATTCTACATCCTCCTGCTGGAATATGAGCAAAGCCAGTTTTCTGTTAGATAGTTTGAGCTGAAGTTTTGTTTCCTATCTGACTAAGTGTAGCTCTTCTCTTCCTAATGTTTTCATTTCCTGCTGTTATTTCTCCTGGGTCAAGGGGCCCACTTGATAGTAGAAGAGAGAAAGCTTGATCTCATCCACATCCGAGCAAGCAGTTCCCAAACCCAACTTTATTATGGAGACAGGCAGATCCTAACAATCCACAAATTCTGTTTTCCCCAAAAGTACAGACTCTGTAGCTGTCCACAGAGTGTTCCTGGAAGATAGGAGAAAAGACATTTGTCCACAATCTTCTCTAGAAAGACAGCATTTAGAAAAACTTATGTTTCTAGATAAGATGTGTCCAGGTGTGTGTGTGTGTGTGTGTGTGTGTGTGTGTGTGTGTGTGTGTGTGTGTGTGCTTAATGAGAGAGCACTCCAGTGTGATCTATCCCCCCGTGACATGTTAGATTCTTTCTTTATCTATCCACAAACCTATTGAAGTCATGAGTCTTGAAGTCATAGGAGTGTTTTATATACACCCTGCTTGCTCCAGTTGAGAAGACACGCATACATACATGAAGGCCCTAATGCCACGCTCCTCACAGTGGAGTTACTGATACTACAATAAGAAGATTAGAATCTGGATAAGGAGCATGAATACAGGGCTCTGTCTTGTCTCAGATGTCACCTTTGGTGGAGGCTTTGGCCAGCCTTGAGGGATCTGGTGGGGATGACAAATGGATGACTGAGATGGAAGGAGAGCCCAGAGAATGAATGCAGAGATGAAGAATGATTAATACGTGGTTGAGTCTCTTCATCACCGCTAGGACTGGTCCTCTAAAGAGCTGTAAATTTTAGAGGCCTGGAAAGCAGGGAGCACCGGCAGGTTCATCTGGCCCTGTAGCCCTTTGGTCTTCGAGAGGGAGTTTGTTTGCCTTGGTCTTTAAGTCTGGCAGAAGTTTGCCTTGCTTTAGATGAAAAACATTTTGGCAAATAGAAATGATTTTGTTCTCTTCTAAATTTGCATTGTCAATGAATCTTAGCAACAGAAGGCTCATCAGGCTCTGGATTAGGGAAACAAAGCCCCTCCTTTCTCTCAGTAAAAAGCTATTTCTTATAACAAGTCTGTCTCCTCCTCCAGAGTCCTGGAGTTTGCAAGCTCAGCAATTCCATCTCTAAAAATTGCTCATAATGGTCTTCCCGTCTGTGCTTTCTCCTTCTTCCTGCTTCCTGAATTTTCTTCCCATTCTCCACCTCAAAGGAAGCCATCTCCCTTGCAGAGAAAAATTTCACTGGCTGTGAAGCCTTCCCTTAGTCCTGTTCTTTGAGAACCTGGAATCTGATAGTTGACAACATTTTAATGAGCCCTCAGGAAGAATGAAGGAGGCAAAAGAAGACTGCTCATTTAAGCTTTGAGGTTTCATATTCTTCATGTATAAAAAGCTACAAAGGTGCCATGTGCTGGTGGCTCACACCTTTAATCCCAGCACTCGGGAGGCAGGCAGATCTCTGTGAGTTTGAGGTCAGCCTGGACTACAGAGTAAATTCCAGGAAAGGCTCCAAAACTATACAGAGAAACCCTGTCTCGAAAAACCAAAAGGAAAAAAAAAAAGCTACAAAGGTCTTGAATTTGAGGGTTGGAAGGCTGTGATGGGACCCTCAGGTGAGCCCGCCTCTGGATCAGTCCTTTCTCCTTTCCTGGCTTTTTGCCTATCAATCAAGGACTTACTTTCTCTTCTATAATCCCTTACATTAGTAGGTAATACATTTCAAACTTTTAAAATGAAACAGGAGCTATGCTGTCCTGTGGGACTGGGAGGGGCCATGCTCATTTTACAGAGAGAGAAATTGAGGTTTAAGTGCTGACTCCAAAGTTCCACACGAACTGGAAAGTAACCCTGAGTGTAGAACTAAGGCAGCCTGGCTGCAGAGCTGAACTCCAGACAACTGGCCCTTCTTTGTGAGTACTTGACTGGGTTACATACAGAGACTATCAAAAGTCACTGTATAGATAACGGAGATTACAAAAGTTAGAGAAGCTGTCTATGGTTGTCCAACTTGAGGTTCTATGATATAAATTCGGAAGGCCTGGGTATATTTATACACTCAGAAAGCATACCCACCTCTTAGGTTGAGTGGGCCTAGTGAGACAAGTATCAGGAATGAACACATGGCTTTGGGGACAAGGCTGGCTTGTGGAGAAAAATGTAGTTGAGTGGGTAATGAGATTGTGGGCAGGTTTAGACATTACCTTGAGGAGGTAGAATACCTTGTGAATTTGATAGCTTTCTGAAACAAGATCTCACTATGTATCCCATACTGGCATTGGACTCACTCTGTAGCCAAAATCAGCATCAAGTTCATAGTGATTCTCCTGCCTCAGCCTCCTGAGTGCTGGCGTTATAGAGTGTCTTCATGTCTGTCTCAGCATCAAATGCTTATATAATGCCTTTAAACTAATATGTTCAGTTCGCTGATATTTTTATTGTTTAAAGAGATAATATGTGCGGCTTTTGATTAGGAATCTAGTATATTGGAGGAACATATAAAATATTTTTCTGTTAGTTCCATCATAAAAAAGATACAATGCTTTAGTTGCTGGTGATCTTGGGGGGGGGGGTAATTATTAGTCACTAAAATGTAATGTAATTATTATAAAGATGTGTGATATTTTGGTCTACATAGACCATGGATAAATAGACACCAGAGCAGGACAGAAGGATGTGGCTGGTTAGAGAAACCTTTTCAGAGAGAGTCACACTAAGAGAAAGCCTTAACAATAACACAGGGACAGCATCACTCAGTGAAGAAAGGGCTTGAGGGCGTTTTGACAGAAAGCCAGAACAGGAAGAAGGTGTTAGAGACAGAAATTTCTTACTGGAAGATATATGGGAGAGGCTTCTGGAAGGATGGAGTGGAGAAGCAGGCAAGGACCAGATCCTGCTGCACCTTCAGGCTGCATGTAGCAACTTAAGATCCCAAGCAGCAACCAGCTGATAGGATCCTTGGATGACTGCTTAGGGATACCTGATTTCCCCCATTTTTTTTTTTTTTTTGACCTTTTAAAACATTCTGGCTGCTGGGCGGTGGTGGTACACACCTTTAATCCCAGCACTCGGGAGGCAGAGCCAGGCCGATCTCTGTGAGTTTGAGGCCAGCTACACAGAGAAACCCTGTCTCAAAAATTAAAAAACAAAAACAAAAACAAAAACAAACCTTCTGGCTGAAGGCCTGAGTTATTACAAGCATGGACCATAGATGCTTGACCACAGTAAGGTACCAATGGTCTTCACCCTGAATTCTAACCTGTCTCAGCTAGGAGGTGACAGCCTTCGCTTGGATCAAAGGAAACTATGTTGCATAGGAACAGCATGGCAGATGAGGGAGGGAGTTGAAGATGACAGCGCAGCCACACAAGTGTTGATCCCACTAGTTTCTGGATGCTTTTTAAAGGCCAAACTTAGAGTCACAGATCATACTGCTCACCTTGTGGGAAGGCGATGTGCACAAGGAAGCTATTGTAGAAGGGAACAAGAGTGGACTGTGGAGCCAGCCTGACTCAATGGGTCACATGAGAATTCTGACCCAGACTGAGTGCCTGCGTACTTCTCTCCCACACTCCATTTCTGGAAGCTAGCTAGCTCACTTTCCAAATGAAGCTGTGGTACTACCTTTAAGGCTTCTAGAAAGAATTAAATCAATGTGTGTGTTTGCAAGCAATGGATGGAGAAGGTAGATGCTATGCAAATATCTTCTCCTTTTCCATGTTGTGTCATGAGCATTTACAGAGTACCTTCTGTGACCCAACACCAGTGTGAACACTAGCCAGGAATGAAACAACTGGGTTTTCTTAAAGCTTGCATGCAGTGGGAAACAGAAAATTATGAGTGAACCATTCAACAAGGTAATCCTGATAATGATGAGGCCCATATAGACAAAAATGTCTATAGATTCAGCTCCTGGGAAGAAGTAATCCTGATTTGGCAGGTAGTTGACCTCATAGAAGAAGTAGTACCAGTCTCAGGGCTGAAACAATAACATAAGGAGGTATTATGAACAGGAGGGTGGGGAGGGGTGCTGTGAAATGCTTTTTTCTAGACATGACAAGGTCATTCCATTCATGGACTGTGGTTATCTGCACAAGATCAATCTGGTCAACATCCCAGCATAGGTTGGTGGAGTGGGGTGGCAACTCATGAGGCCCCAAACCCCGCTGAGGAGTTATTAGCAACTGAATCTATGAGGAGAGGAAGAGTCATTTTTATTTGAGGATGCAACCACTAGTTGGCCCATACCCATGCCATATAGATGGCACTACTTGGACTCAGTGGATCATTAAAACAAAAAGCAATGAAGAGGACATGAAGTTGGGAGGAAGCTATATTGGAGGGCTCTAGAGAGAGCTGGATAAAAATTAGAGAGGATATGATTCAGTAACTGATGGAAGCAGATGCAGAGATCCACAACCAAGCACCAGGCCGAGCTCCAGTAGTCCAGTCAAAGAGAGGGAAGAGGGATTATATGAGCAAGGGGGGTCAAGATCATGATGGGGAAATCTACAGAGACAACTGAACCAAGCTCATAGAAACTCACAAACTTTAGACCGACAGCTGTGGAACCTGCATGGGACTGACTGGTCTAGGCGCTCTGCATATGGGAGTCAGTCATGTAGCTTGGTCTGTTTGAGAGGTCCCTGGCAGTGGGATCAGAATCTATCCCTGGTGCATGAGCTGGCTTTCTGGAGCCCATTACCTATGGGCTTTCTTACCCTTGATGCAGTGGGAGGGGCTTGGTCCTGCCTTGACTGAATGTACCAGGCTTTGCTGACTCCCCTTTGGGTGAGTCTTACCCTTCTGGAGGAGGGGATGGGGTGGCGAGCCGCCGGGGTGGTGGGGCCTGTGGGAGAGTGAGAGAGAGGGATCTGTGGTTGGTATGTAAAATGAATTTTAAAAATTTGAAAAAGAGTAGATATGATCATATTACATTATAAATATAATATCTATGTGTATATATGTATATTTTTCAAATAATAAGCTAAAAAGTAAATTAAAAAGAAAAAGAAATGGATCCTGGGCTTGGTTTGCTGGTATGCTTGTGGTCCCAGTGACTAGCTAAACTGAGGCAGGAGGAATGCTTTAGGAGCTTGTGGACAGCTGGGGCATCCTGTAAGCCATCCTCTGTTAAAAGTATAGACATCTAGGATCCAGTTTTGCCAGCAAAGGATGCAACACACAAAGCATGATGGAGCAGAAGCAACCTGAGTATCAAAGACGCAGAATGGAGACCAGCCTCCTGCAGCCTCTTCTGGGGGAGGGGGTGAGTGTTGAGTGACACAGCCTGCTTGAACAGAGGCCTATTGCAAACAACATTCCAACTGCCAGGCAAGATCCTGCTGTCAGAGGAAAGATACTCAGCCAGTCAGCTGCACTCCTCCCAAGCAGTCATCTTTCAGTACATGGTCCCCTCCTCCCAAGTTACCCCTGCCAAGGTTGCCCTGGGACATCTGGACCACATCAATAACTTTGCTGTTTACTTGAACTCAGCAGTACTAGAAAGTGATAATTCACATTTTCTGACTCCCTTTCATTTCACAATCTGTAGCATGTTGCTTTTGAAGCTATGCTCTGCACAATGTATTAGCTTATGGGATAATAATAGTGAAGATAGATGAGTCCACCTAGCAGGCATATTGTCACAGAGAGCAAGCATCTTCTGGGGACGTAGAAGATGGCCTAAACATTAGTCTCAGGAAGGCCTGGTGTTTCTGGGCTTCAGCGGTGAACATCTTTACCTGTTATTTCATCCTATGAATTCATGCTAATATTAATATTTTCAGATTCCTTTTTATCCTTGGTGTTTAAAGTGCAAGGATGGGGGATGGCTCAGTGGTGAGAGTGCTTTCTGTGAAGGCAGAAGGACCAGAGATCTGTTCTCCAGCACCCATGTAAGACAGGGCACGGGCATGCACGTGTGCCTGGAACCCCACTGTCAGAAGAAGAGGAGACAGAAAGCTCACCGGGGCTCACTAGCTGCCAGCCCAGCTCCAAGTGCAGTGAGTGTAGTGGTTTGAATGAGAAGTGTGCCCCATAGGCTCCAGTATTTGAGCTGTTAATTGGTCCCCAGTTGGCAGCAATGTTTAGGGAGGCTTAGGAGGTGCAGCCTTGTTGGAGGAAGAATACCTCTGGTATTGAGAGCACATAACTTGGCCCTATTTCTAATTTGCTCTCTCTACTTTGTGCTTGCTGCTAAAGGTAGGATTTCTGTTCCCTGCTCCTGACTCCATGCCTGCTGCCTGTACTCACGGTGTTTTATCACAGCAACAACAACAACAACAACAAAAAAAAAAACAGCCAACACAATAATGGACCCCTTCTCAAGAGCAAAAGGCAGAGTAATAGGACAGGGTACCAGTCCTCCTCTGGCCTCTGCACAAGTGTTAAGCACCCGCAGACACATATGTACCTACACCCAGCCCCACATAGTATCTCTTTATGCAGCTGTGACTGGCCTTAATGTCATGATTCTCCCTCCTCATCCTGCAGAGTGTGCCTTCACACACCCAAACTCACTATTTTTTCCTTAGGATACTTGATTCCCTTCTTTCAGTTTAGTTTGTAAGGTGGTCTCAGGCAACCCAGGCTCACCTTGAATTCCTCAGCCTCCTGGCATGAGCCACGATACCACACTAGAATCGTTTATGAGATGAAGTTTCTCCATTTCAACCATTACAGTTCTAGTGCGGTATAGTGGCTCATACCTATAAACCCAGCACTTGGGAAGCTGACTCATGAAGCTCAGGAGTTCAAGGACTAGAATATCTGTGTGGGTCTCACATATCATCCTTCTTCTCCAGTTTATTTGATACTGAGGGAATTAGAATCTTGACATCTGAGCATGTTTCAAAGATGCCCTTGGGTTGCGACCATCAGTCTAATATCTGGTTGGTCTCTAGTGCTCCCAGCTGGGAATGTGTAGAGGATTTGTGTTCTGAGATCAAGCAGCAACAGTATTTCCACAGATATAATTCTTAATTTGCGTGATGATAAAAACAGTAAAAGCTCATTACACAAAATTTGGGGAATCAAGTGTAAATAACAGAATACAAATGAGCTGTAACTTCAGAGCTCAGGAAAACGTGCTTATTATATTTATCTTTCTTCTGCTATTCCCTTCTTTATGCTGAAGATATTGTGCTGTCCTGTAAATTTTTAATAATGGTGGAGTACCTAAGTGTTCTAGCATATGAGCATACCGTGTTCAGACTGATCATCAATAATTATTATTATTGAGTTGTTATTATAGGAATCACTATATGAGTAAAGTCGTGACTAGTTTCTGAGGCTAGCTGAGGTTTCCCATAGCTGTGTGACCTTGGTCAAGTTCTATAATGTCACAGTGACTGAACTACCTTCATTGATTCTTTCTCTTGCTTTCTAGAATGGGTGAGAGATTTATTGGTGAACATAGTTGGTGAGATGGAGGTTCAGTATAACAGAAGCACTCATATATTTAGGACCTTTCACTTGTCCAAGGGACCATGCCTGGGAATGCATTTGACCATACAGCCATGAGGCATGAGTCACTTCTTATCTATCATGGTTGAATTCATCTACATTAAACTTGGTGAAGCTCCACTTCTTTGATGTGGATCTCCAGTCAACCAAGGAACATCAACTTGGTACTAAGCAAGAACTCAATCGTATGTTCCATTGGTGTGCATGGACATGATGACCTAGCCAATATGAGTCCTGGTCACTGTGCCTGGGGGATTCCCAAAGGAACCCTGAATACCTGTCTGGAGCCTGGACTAGGGACAGCATGAGGTCACATACAAGAGTCTCCATAAAAGAATCATCTCCAGCCGGGCGGTGGTGGCGCACGCCTTTAATCCCAGCACTTGGGAGGCAGAGGCAGGCAGATCTCTGTGAGTTCGAGGCCAGCCTGGGCTACCAAGTGAGTTCCAGGAAAGGCGCAAAGCTACACAGAGAAACCCTGTCTCGAAAAACCAAAAAAAAAAAAAAAAAAAAAAAAAAGAATCATCTCCAATATCCCTTAGATATCCCTTAGGACAACTCATACATGCAACAGGTTGCTCATATTCCCAAGGAACATGCTGTTTTCAAGCATCACATATGATATCTTGAGTTCCTCATCTGTAAAATGGGAATAATAAAGTCCTGGGCAGTAGGCAGAATTTTTGTGAGCAAGTTATAAGGCAATAGAAGGGACAGAAGGGTACCTGGCACACATGAATATTTAACAACATGGGCTGTTTCTTCAGGAGTATGTGAGCTAGTCGGAGCATTTATATGAATTATGTCTAAAGATAAAGCCCCTTGTACCTGTCCTTCATTTTCCTGTATATTGTTAAGAATATGAGGCAGACAGACATTCTCATCTGAAAGCCCAACACGAGCATGATGGATGAGATGCCCTTGCCTGATGGTTGAAGAATAATGCAAAAGGGTAAAGCTGACAGACATAGGACTCGAAAGATTAGATTCAGCTCCCCATAGCTGCCAAGAAAAGCCAGTATCTAGATCAGTCCATGGAGTTTTCTGATGTTTAAAGGCTGGAACCTAATGGAATTGAAGCAGGCACCTTTAATGCTATTTAACTGTCATATGCCTCCTGCTCTGTTTGGGATATGAGCTGCTGGTTTGAGACCAATCCTGGAATTTCTACGAAGTTGGGAATGTTGATTTCTGGCCCAGGAGACTCTTCCATCTTTTTCTAGCTGCCTCAGTGACATCTGGCTACGACTTGACAGTTGTAGGCCTCCCTAGAAAGTGTGGATTGAGAGGACCAAAGGATGGGTCCATGTGTCCATAGACCATCCAGAGATGGATATGAGGAGGATCAGGGGACAAAATAATGCAAATTCCCAGATACTTCCCATCCCTTGTCCTAGGCATCGATGCTCATCTCTAGTAAATAACTCTGCCCCCCAATAATGGAGACTCTCCCACCCCTCCACCAGCCTTCTAAATGTTGTCTTGCCCCTCCATGTGTTTAATTGCTCCCCCCTCTGGATACTCCAAGCCATCCCCACAGCTCATTAGAGGGAAGAACAGAGAGTTGTTGGGTTCTGCGATTCCCACTTGCTGAGGAAAATGATGATAAATGTCGGATGCTTCAGGGGCTTCTTGCTTTCTTTAATAGCCCTGAGGTACCAACTGCTAAGTCAGATGGAAGGAGATATGCGTCCTGGGGGATTTCTTCTTAATAAACCAATTAACAATCTAATGATTTGGGAAAGCAAAAGAGGGAGGCAGACTCTACCTGACTTCCTGGGCATAGCTCTCCAAGACAAAGGGCAGGGTGAAGGGAGAGTGGGTCACAGAGAGAAGACCCTGCCTGATTTCCAGAATCATTTTGTCATGAGCTTTTCCTTTGTATTTTTAAATTTTTAATATTACCATTATTTTTGCTTTGAGATCATGGCTCTGAGTTGGTAGGGCTATAGAATCTGGTTTGGAAGACTTACCAAGGAAGATAATTGTCTTAAGTTTTAAGGTATATTTCAATTGCAGTATTTGTCTCTGTGTAGCTATGGGCATGTGAGTACAGTGCCCATGGAGTTGGAATTACAGGTAGCTGTGAGGGGCCCAGTGTGGGTGCTAGTCTTCTGCAAGAGTAGTAAGTGTTTTAAATCATCGAGGTATCGCTCCAGCTCTAGTAATTGCTTTATGGTCATCCTGCTTGCAGAGCAAGCATTTTGCTTACCCAGCCATCTCACCAGCCCCAATATTTTTTTAGGTTTTTGAGAATGCTACCTACACTCACTTATATTTTCACTAGCATTTCATAGAGGTCCTTGCTTTCTCACATCCTTGACAACAATAAATCACTCATTCTAAGGGGAAGAAAATTGGTCTAATGAAAACAGCAGCATCTGAAGCTAGACTCTGTGGATTCTATGGATTTGGATGACAGTCATCTGAGTGCTGCCTCTTGGTATCTTGTTTGTCTTATGAAGGTAGCTATCATGCTTACTACATCTTGAGACTTTTTGAAAATTTGCTCAAATAATGTCTCCAAAGTGCTGAGGATAGCAGTTGAGACACAGAGAACTTCAGCAAACAGCAATCCTCCTCCTCCTCCTCCTCCTCCTCCTCCTCCTTCTCCTCCTCCTCCTCCTCTTCCTCCTCCTCCTCAGTGTGTCACTCTCAAAACCACCACAGAGAGCACAGATAGCACTTTATAGGTTAGTCTTCAGTCTCCAGTGAGATTAGCATAAGACTGACAGAGGTAGCCTGCTGAGGAAAGTACACTAGGAACAGTCATGCCATATATTTTAAACTTGACATGAACCTCAAAAGTCACCGTATCCTAGACCCTGGACCAGCACAGAGGAGAAATTTGAGTCTCCAATCTGCAGAAGCTGCACAGGGCTGCTCTACAGTTGGGCACACAGAGTATGGAAATGCTCTAAGCCTCGGGCTCTTATTGGGGGATTTCAGTATTGAAGGTGGTGGTTACCTTTGCATCCAAGATAAGAAGCAGCATGTTGGGCCAGATGTCCCTTGGGATGAGTGTATTTTCAATCTAACAGGCACGTGGTTTTGGTATGTTAATTAGAGACATGATTTTCCTTTCCATGGATACCTCATAACTTTTTCCCCATAAGGTCAGAAGCCAGTGTTCCTGGCTTCCTGGCAGAGTATCTAGTCTCTGTTGCTTAGGGTGCACACAGTCAACAGATTGACCACTTGACAGACAAGACACACACTGCATACAGGGAAGCACAGACCATGATGTCTCATGTTTCTGCCATGCTCTCAGAATATGTCCCTGCCCACCTTCTTTCTCACCCTGCCTGTTAGTCAGCTCTCTTACTCCTTCACTGGAAAAAAGTGGTTTTCCCAGTAACTAAATATTTTTAAAGACTTTTGAAATTTACAACTAAATTTTATCAGGAAGGATGCTTTTAAATTGTTTCTTTTTCTTTCAGTGCTCATTAAACACCAGCTTTTAAAGACATAAATTGCATGATTCTTTCCAAATGCCCAACAATGAGTGGCAATATCTGTATAATTTTCAGATCATTATTTTGTTAACTGGGGCTTACTTTATAACCAGTAATTAAGATACCAAGGAAGGCTCTTTCATTAATCAATTGACATCTAGCTAATAGCATCTCACCAGGAGTAAATAAAGTACACAGAAGAATTCTGCAGAGAGATATGAAAATTGCTGAGGGCTTTCTAAAAATAGCCATATGTAAGTCTTTGGGGGTCGTTTTCCTTGTTTTTAGCCCATGTGGCCACTGGAAGACCCCACACATTACCCTTATAGCCCGTGTGGCCACTGGAAGACCCCACACATTACCCTTATAGCATTCTTATTATATAGGATGTATCCAGCATCTCAAGAGATATGCACAGTAGGGAAAAGTCAAGTTGTGTCTTGACATAGTAGACTTACAGTACAAAATGCCCATAGGAGACAGCCCGCATTCAAATCACTGCAAGCCTGTGGAGGAGGGTGGAGAAAAACCTGTCTTCCACCATTATCTGTTCCCAGTTACAAGTAGCTAGACTTTTCACACCACAGAAGACTGCAGATTGCTAAACAAAACACATTTTAAAAGCTCCCATGAGTGAGCTGGATAGATGGCTCAGCTGTTAAGGGCACTTGCTGGTCTGACTGAGGATTAGAGTTCAGTTCCCAGCACCCACATCAGATGGTTCACAGCTGCCTGTAACTCCAGCTCCAGGTGATCTTATATATTCTTCTGAACTCCTTGGGCATTACACACAATGTGCGCGTGCTCTTCATTAATCTATTATAATCCTGAAGAGCAATGTATGTTAGTTACCACCTCGCTTTGCAGAGGAAGGCCTGGGTTGTCATTCAGGGGTAGAGCATTTGCCTTGGATGTTTGAGTCTCTGGATCTAATGGGCTGCACAGAGAGGTATAATAAATAAAAAAAGAGAGAAAGATAGCAGTGAATCGGAGAAAACACACAGGATTTTGGCATATAGCAAGGTTTTGTTTCACTATCTAGGATAAAATAGACTGTATTTGATACCCATGTGATAGGAAAGTGGAAATTCAAGACCATTTTAGAGTGAAATGCCCAATAAAATTTTCTTGAACAGGATTCTAGTAGAGGAAAAACCAGAACCAGTCATTCCTTTCCTCCTCTCCAACAGGCCTGGTTGAGTATCTGGTATTGCTTATAAAACTGGGTGTAATTATCAAATGCATCTTCACCCAGGGCTGCCTAAGAGGAGGGAGACTGAAGTGAGTGTTCTGAGATATAGACAATCTCACTTAACCTAAGGAGAAAATAACTCTTGCTAATTATGATTCAAATTGTCTATTCACAGACATAATTCCTAAACTCTTTTCATAATGTAAATTAGAATACCTAGCATTTTAAAATATTTCAAAATAACAGTGCTCTAAATACATGGGTGAATTCATAAAACAATTGAAGCAACATGAGGCTGTTATCTGGCCAAATTGTATCATTTCTCTGATCATTCACCAGCCAATGCAGTACACCACCATAGACACCCATGGGATTTTGTACCCATTGGTGGCACCCAACGATGTTAGTTCTTTGCCTGAATCTTAGAGATACTGCCCTGAACATAATTTTTTTTTACAGAGACAAATGACTCCAAGTCAGTGTTTTGTATATATGTTGCACTGAGATTAATAAATAAAATATATACTAGGGTCATGCATACACTCCTTTTCCAAATCACCAAGCGAAACCCATGTTTGCTGTGTGGTGGCCTTTATAATCTGTTCTATCTCTTTTAATATTTTAAACACTAGTAAAATCCCTCTAAACTAACTTGACTTCTCAGTATTGAGTAGTCCTTATGACACCAAGTCATGGGCTCTTGTTGCATAACACAACTGTTTCATAAAAACATTGTCAAATTTCATTTACCTCAAGGGGATTCAAACAAGTACCCTACAAAAACATGTCAGGACAAAGTATCTATTTTTATAAGTCTGAGAAAAATACTATAATTGTACCTGTGAAAATATACCTTACTGGTATATTAAAAGAGGGTAGGCTATCAATCATAGATATGTCACCTCATCTTTTTATAAGGCCTGTGAACTAAAAAGAGCCTTCACACCACAAGCCACCAAGGCTCAGAGATCATTGTGGAAGAGAAGCCTCAAAGACTAAAGAGCCAGAGGTTGAGGAAGACCAGGACAAAACCTGTATGACAGGACTGTGGCACTCATGACTCTCACAGAAGCTGTAGTTACCTGAACAAGATCAGCACAAGGTCAAACCAGTCAACATTCCAGTGTGGAGGAGGGGCAGGCTCCTAAGACTCCAGCCCGAACTGAGGAGCTGTTTGATTTCTGGAGGATAGAGATGTAGCAGGCTTTCTTTTGGGACACCAACTAGCTCCTAAATCATGACACACAGACTTATTACTAGTTTTGAATGCTCAGCCTTAGCTTAGGTTTGTTTCTTGCTAGCTCTTATAACTTAATTTAACCTGTTTTTCTTCATCTATGTTTTGCCTTGGGGATTTTTACCTTTCTTTCATTCTGTATGTCCTACTCCATGTTTGGTTGGCTAATGGCTGCCTGGCTAGCTGGCCCTGGGTGGCTCCCTCTCTTTCTCCCTCGTTCTCTCCCCTCTCTTTCTTCTCTTCTTGAGCCTAGGTTTCTCCTACTACTTATTGTCTCTTCCCACGTCTCCCTCTACTGCCTAGCTATGGGCTGTTCAGCTTTTTATTAGACCAATCAGGTGCCTTAGGCAGGCAAGATGAAACAGCAACATATCTTTACATAATTAAACAAATGCAGAATAAGCAAATGAAACACATCTTTGTCTAGTTAAACAAATGCAACATAAACAAATGCAACACACCTTTACATAGTTACAGTAATATTCCACATCACAAACAAATGTAACACATCTTTACATAGTTAAAGTAGTATTCCACAACATGGAGAGGCAGTTTTCTTTAAGGGTGTGGCCTCTGGTCGGTTGACCATCTCTATTGGGTGACCCCACACCCATGAGAATATGGGCAGTACAAACTGGAGTTGGTAGGTTATTTGGAACAAAAAAGTAGAGCAGATACAGTTTGGGGAGTGGAAATGGGAGGAGTTAGAAGAAGAGAGAGGAGTGAATATAATCAAAATACAATATATGAATTCTCAAACAATTACTTTAAGTTGTTTTTTAAAAATAAATACATATGTATTGTAATTAAAATAACATAACATTTACAGATGAATACTGATGACCAATTTGATGATAAAGAGTACAATTTTGAAGTCCAAGATGGCAAGGTATTCTCCTCCACTATAAGCCCAGACCTGAATTTAAAAATTCATCATCATTATTAACACTGTTACTTCTAACTTCATTAGTAATAACTTTGTGAAAATTACTTTTCATATGATGCATGAATATCTATATAATATTCTTAGTTTTACCCTTCAGTCCTCAAAGCCTAGAATATCTGCATTCTGACCTTCACAGGGAGTTTACTAATTTACTTATTTGAATTGTCCTCAGAATTGCTGCCATCTTGCTTATGTGTTCTGGCAGCTCAAAGAGCAGTCTGAATACAACCTATATGACACCTAGATGTCCATCAATGGATTAGTGGATAAATGCAATACATTTACACAATGAAATATTACTCATCTATTAAAAAAATCATGAATTAACAAATCATCCTGAGTGAGGTAACCCAGACCCAAAAAGACAAACATGGTATGTGTTGTCTTATATGTGAATGCTACTTGTTAAATCTTCAGTAAGGGAAAGCAATGAAAGAGATACCATGATAGAGGGAGACATCCTGGGGATAGAGAGAAACCCAGTGCTAGGAAAGTTGCCAGGAATCCCCAAGGATGACCCCAGCAATAGTGGAGAGGGTACCTGAACTGAACTGGCTTACCCCAGTGATCAGATCAGTGAATACCCTAATTGTCACCACAGAGCTTTTCTCCAGTGACTGATGAAAACAGATGTGGAGATCCACAGTCAAACACCAGGCAGAGCTCCAGAAGTTCAGTCAAAGAGAGAGAACAGGGATTCTATGAGCAAGTGCATCAAGATCATGTTGGAGAAACCTGCAGAGACAACCAAACCAAACTAGTGGGAACTCATGAAAATTAGATCAATAGCTGTGGAGCATGCATGGGACGGGACTAGGCCCTCTGCATGGTGAGACAATTGTGTAGCTTGATCTGCTTGGGGGACCCCCTGGTGGTAGGAACAGAATCCATCCCTGGTGCGTGAGTGGGCTCTTTGAAGCCCACTACCTATGATGGGACACCTCCTGCAGCCTTGAGGCAGAGGGAAGGGCTTGGACTTGCCTCTACTGGATGTGCCTCCCCATGGGAAGCCTTAGGCAAGGCTTCTTGTAGGGGTAAGTGGGGTGTTGGGTGGGAGGGGGAGGTTGGGGGGTAGGAGGAGGGAAGAGGGGGATCTTTGATTGGTGTGTAAAATGAATGAAAAAATTTTCTTAATTAAAAAAAGAAAAAATCTCAGTAAGCAGGCTACAATCAGTATAATCACAGAGGTTAGTTACAAAACAAGGGACTAGGAGGGAGGGAAAGATATGTCTAGGGGGGAGACATAGAATAGATGGTTATGGATAAATGTGAGGTTTGGGGGTAGACTGGAGCAGGAAGATCAGGCAGAGAGGGAGAAGGGAAGGGAGGTGTAAGGGATAGAATATGGGGAGGGACAGCTAACACTAAGGGCAATTTGAGGGGTTGTATGGAAATATAACACAATATAAACTCCATAAAATTTATGCATATATGAAAGAAATCTAAGCAGAATCACCAAATGATGGGGGAGACAAGCCCCAGTTAAACATCTCTTGTCACCAAATGAAACCTCTAGTGTCAGGTATTAGTTATATCTAGTTGAGTTGTCGTGCTCTCCACAAATTTATGGTAAGTCCATATTTCTGAAGGCAACACCTACAAAACTCATTGAACACAGATGTATCTTGCCATAGATCTAGCCCTAACTTCCTGAGGAATCACCACACTGATTTCCATAGTGACTGTGCAAGCTTACATTTCTACCAGCAATGAATGAGTGTTCCTCTTACCCCATATCCTCACCACCATGAGCTGCCATTTGTTTTATTGATCTTGGCAATTATGAGTGGTGTAAGATGAAATCTCAAAGTAGTTTTGATTTGCATTTCCCTGAAGACTAAGAATATTGAACATTTAAATGTTTCTCAGCCATTCATGTTTCAACTTTTGAGAGCTTTCTGTTTAGTTCTGTACCCCATTTTTTAAAACTGGGTTATTGGATGTTCAGGTTTTTTGGGGAAGGTTTAATTTTTTTTATGTTCAGGATTTTTTAGTTCTTTATATATTTTAGATACTAACCCGCTACATATGTGTAATTGGTAAAGATTTTTCCCATTCTGTAGCCTGCTGCCTTGTCTGGATAATGGTATCCTTTTCCATACAAAAGCTTTTCAGTTTCATGAGATCTCATTTGTTATTTTTTTTTGTAGTACCTGTGCTATCCGTGTCCTGTTCAGAAAGTATTTTTCTTTTCTATGCCAATAAGCTCAAGAATTTCCCCCCACTTCTCTCTTCTATCAGATTCAGAGAATATGGCCGTGTGTTGAGGTCCTTGATATATTTGGAGTTTGAGCTTTGTGCATGGTGGTATGTATCTATTTGCATTCTTCTACATACAACCTTACAGTTTTATCAGCACTATTTGTTGAAGATGCTGTCTTTTTTTTTTTCAGTGTGTATTTCTGGTTTCTTTGTCAAAATCAGGTGTCCATAGTTGTGTAGATACTTATCTCTGGATCTTCAATTTGATACCATTGATCAAAGTATCTGTTTTTATGCCAATACTGCACTGTATTATTACTATAGCACTGTAGTACAACCTGAGATCAGAGGTGGCAATACCTCCAGCAGTTCTTTTATCATTCAGGACTGTTTTAACTACCCTGGGGTTTTGTGTTTCTATGTGAGGCTAAAATTGTCCTTTCAATTTCTGTGAAGAATTATGTTGACATTTTGATGGGATTGGGTTGAATCTAAAGACTGTTTCAGTAGGATGATCATTTTCATAACGTTAATCCTACATTATGAACATAGGTGATCTTTCCATTTTCTAATGTCTTCTTCAATTTCTTTTTTTAATGACCTAAAATTTTTTATTATACAAGTCTTTCACTTGCATGGTTACAATTAACAACCCCTAAGGCTATTGTGAAAGGTATTATTTCTCTGACTTCTTTCTCAGTCTCAGTCTATTTGCCATATGTATATAAGAAGGTTTTTGTGTGTTAACTTGGTATCCAGCTACTTTGTTGAAAGTGTCCATTAGCTGTAGGAGTTTCCTGGTGGAGTTTTTAGGGTCATTTATGTATACTGCCTTATTAGCTGGGTTGTGGAGTGCTGGGGATCAAACCCAAGGGCCTCATGCAGAATAGGCAGGACCTCTATCACCTGAGTTATGTTTTCACCTCTCACATCTTATCCTTGATTTACTTACCTGCCATTGCTCAGGCCAACGTGAAGTCAGGCAAACCAATAGATGACGGAAATGGCAACTTGTTAGTTAACAGGCTGAATTAAATAACAGAAAGGAGGGAAAGATTTGAGCAAATGAAATGACAGCTCAAAGTCTCCAAAAACTCCCACAGAAAATGAAAGCAAATAGATTCACTGCCACAAGAAGAGCAGGATTTGTAAGAGTCCCATGAACTCTCTGACCCCTCTGTGGAAGATAGTGTGGTGAGGGGAACAGAGAGCGTTACTTCCATGATAACTCAACAAAGCACACTGTTGGTGTCATGGTCCATGTTTTGTCAACTAGGCATAAGCTGGAATCATATAGGAGAAGGGACTTTCGATTGAGAAAATGCCTCTGGAAGATTCACCTGTGGGCAAGTGTGTGAAACATTTTATTGGTTGATTATTGATGTGGGAGGGTCAACGGCAGGTGGTTCCCTCCCCCTCCCCCAACCCAGGCAGGTGGACCTGGGGTATATGAGAAAATGAGCTGAGGGTACTATAGGAAGCAAGCCAGTAAGCAGTGTTTCTTCCTGGCCCCTGCTTTAGTTCCTGCCTTCAAGTTCCTGCTTCTAGGTTCCTGCCCTGATTTCCCTTAGTGGCAGAGTGTGACCTGAGAGTTGTAAACTGAAATAAATTTTTTCTTCTTCATGCTGCTTTCGATCATTGTGTTATCATTGTAATAGACACCCTAAGACAGTTGGAGACTAGGCTCATGATAGAACAGGGAATTGATGGCAAAGATGACTTTGGACATAGACATAAGATGATGCTTTGGGAGGATAGACAAATAAGATACTATTAGCCAGTGCTCTGATAGGACAGAAACATAATTTGGGGATTCCGATTTTGAACCTAAACTTCCATTCCCTCCCCATGAATAGCCTTTACACAGGATATTAGACTTTCTAGGTGAGAATTTTGCACTATAAAACAGCAATAATTCATGTCAACTTTCAGACTCTGGGTGTGGAGGAAAGGAATTCTGGCAAGAGTAATTTCTGCTCCAGGCAGGTGAATGCTAGGGGTTGCTAGGTGGTGCTGGGGTTGGAAAGAGGTTATCATCCTTTGAGATGCAGGTGCACTGGCAGGCTGGACCACCTGTGTAGTCATGGCAAATGTAGTCCTTGCCTGATTCTGTCAGCATCCTGGGGCCATGAAGCTGAGCCTTTTAGGAATTGGAAAAGTAAATCTAAGACTCTGGTCAAGAGAAGCCAGACATCTTGACCCGTATGTGTGCAAGTATACATCTCCCCAGGCCTTAGAAAGTAAGAGAACTCCTTCATTTATACATTCCTACCTAAACTCAAGCCATCGTGTTTTGAAGACAGTGTAGTATCTTGCCCGAAACCTCAGAAATAGAGAGCATCTTGTATGGTAACTGCCTCCACAAGAAATGCTAGCTTTCAGGGTATAGGCCTGTACCACAGGGACTAGCTCAAATTCTTCTACCTACGAGAGAGAAAGCAGGGAGAAGGAAGATTCTTGTCTGTTAAACTGTGACAACACGAACACCGAGTACTGCATTAAAAACCTTACAGAAATTCTTTGTGGAGCTCTGAACACTCAGTTGAGGACAGCCCAGAATCTTCCCTCCCCAGAGAAGTTAATGTCCCTGTCCGTGAGAAGAGGATAGAACTGTGATACAACAACGGCCTACTTTTTTAAATGTTCCTATGATTTTACCCAGTTTTCAGTCAGGACTTACTCTCAATTGGATTATCATTCTTGAACAATTTGGTTGAAAGATAGCATCTACTCAGGGAGGTAGAGTCTTTCTTGGGAAGAGAACGTGAGGTGGTGATTGTTTAGGAACTAGACCGCTGCTCACTCTTTAAATACCTTAGGCATGAGTGGGCTCTTCTTCCGTTCAGTTTCTGAGCATAGTGATTTGTATACTTCAGCACACAAGCTCTGCCTCTCAGTCTAGAGGAATTTCCATTCTTCCTTCCTAAGCTTGGTCGGCAGTGTCTCAGCAGTCACACGGAATCCAAACAGCACAGCTATTTTTCCTGCAGATCATTGCATAATTGTTGGTTAATGAGCTTTGTGAGAAGAAAGAGCGTGAGCAAAACCAGAGCAACTCTATTTGTCTGCTCCGGGTCGGCGGGCGCCTGGAGTGTGTTTTCTTAGAGAAATTGGCTGTATGCGTTTGCTTTCATTTGTATTTTTGTTGCCGTTATTATTCAAATCACCTCCTGCTTCTCCAGCGAAGATAAAAATGTTTCATGTTTTTAAAATGCCTTGTAATATCTCTGGGGGATAGCAGTGCACAGCCCTTCCCTTCTCACTTACTTTTTTTAATTATTTTTAAGAAAGGAAGTACAGAACTGTTGACTAGCATGGGTAAGATGGTTCTTTTCACTGAAAACTCTCAAATCTGAGGTCCCTTCTGAGCACTGTATTTGGGGATAGAAGAATCTGGACCTGGCCTAGGACGTGCCTTCTGCTGTTGGTGATGGACAGAGTCAGGGGTGGAAAGATCCAGAAGCTCTGCAATGCATCCCATCCCCATGTCCACTGATGGGTTGCTACATTAAATAAAGTTCAGGCAGCCCAAAACACCAAGAAGTCTTTCAAAATGCATAGATTTCCTAGCTTGTGCCTTTCTTCTCAAGCTCCACCAGACTTTTCCAGAATGAGACTCTAGAATTGTTTTATTTTTTAACATGTGTTTATTTGTTTGTTTTCTTGTTTATTTATTTTTCCCAGCCCAGAGCACAGTTTCCCCTCCCTCCTTCCTCTCCTCCCAGTCTCAACTCCCATCCTGTCCCCACCCTGCTCAGCCACTCCCCCTCCTTTCTCTTCAGAGAAGGGCAGGCCTCCCATGCATATCAGCCAGCCATGGCACATCAAGTTGCAATAAGACTAGGCACCTCCTCTCCTGTAAAGGCTGGGTGAGGCAACTCAGTTGGAGAGAAGGGTCCCAAAAGCAGGTAACAGAGTCAGAGACAGCCCCTGCTCCCACTGTTAGGAGTCTCATAAGAAGATCAAGCTACACAACTGCAACATATAGGAAGAGGGCGTAGGTCAGTGTGCAGAGGGCCTAGGTCAGTCCCATTCAGGCTCCATGGTTGTCAGTTCAGTCTTTATGAGCCCAAGTTAGTTGGTTCTGTGGCTTTTCTTTTGGAGTCCTTGGCCCCTCTGACTCCCATAATCCTTCCTCCCCTTCTTTCATGGGATTTTCTGAGGTCTGCCTAATGTTTGGCTGTGGGTCTCTGCATCTGTTTCCATCAGTTGCTGGGTGAAGCCTCTCTGATGACTATTGGGCTAGGCCACGATCTATAATCTATGAGTACAGCAAAATATCATTAGGAATCATTTTATTAACTTTGTTTTTAGAAGTCATGTTAGGTGCTATCCTAGGACCTTGGGTTGTCCAGCCTCTGGGTCCTGGCCCTGCAGGCAATGTCAGGGGTGGAATCTCTCTTATTAAATAGGTCTCAAGCTGGACCAGTCATGCTTGGCCACTCCCAAATTTTCTGTGCCACTTTTACCCCAGTATATCTTGCAGGCAGGGCAAATTGCAGGTCAAAGGTTATGCGGTTGGTTTGGGTCCCAACCTCTCTGCAGGAAGTCTTTCCTGGTTACAGAAGATGGCCAATTCAGGCTCCATATCTCTCCTTGCTAGGAGTCTTAGCTAGGGTCACCCTCATAGATTCCTGGGAGTTTCCATTGCACTAGGTTTCTAGCTTATCCCAGATATACTCTGATTTCAGTTGCCTTTCCCAGAACTCTCTCCCTCCAACCTCCCCTGACCTAATCCCTTCTGTTCTCATGAGCCACACTAGAATCCAGACCTCTCCCCCAATCTACCTGTGATGTCTATTCTATTTCCCCTTGACAGTGAGATTTATGTGTTCTGTCTTTAGTCTTCCTTGTTGCTTAGCTTCTTTGGGCCTGTGGATTGTAGCATGGTTATCCTTTACTTTATAACTAATAGCCACCTATAAGTGAGTACATACCATGTTTGTCTTTCTGGGTCTGGGTTACCTCACTCAGGATGATCTTTTCTAGTTTCATCCATTTGCTGGGAAGTTTCATGATTCCATTGTTTTTAACAGATAAGTAATACTCCATTGTGTAAATGTACCACATTTTCTTTATTCATTCTTCAGCTGATACACACTTGAGTTGTTTGCAGGTTCTGGCTATTACAGATAAAGCTGCTATGAGTATAGTTGAGCAAGTGTCCTTGTGGTATGGTGGAGCATCCTTTGGGCATGTACCCAGGAGTGGTATAGCTGGATTTTGAAGCAGATTGATTCCTAATTTTCTGAGAAACTGCTACATTGATTTCCAAAGTAGCTGTACAAGTTTGCACTCCCACCAGCAATGGAGGAGTGTTTCCCTTGCTCCACATCCTTGTTTATTTTTGATGTGTAGCATTCATGCATGTATGTGGCTGTATGTGTGCCACAGTGAGCATGTGGAGATCAGAGGACAACATGCAGTAGTCAGGTTCTCTCCTTCTACCACTTGGGTCCTGGGAATCCAACTCAGATTGTTAAGTTTAGCTGAAAGTGCCTTTACCCACAGAGACATCTTGCTGTTCCTAGAACTGGGTTTATATGAAGCAGGCAGGAAGTGTTTAATAGTCAAATATGGAAGTTTGGGAAATGCTAAATTGTCCCTTATTTGTCAGATGCATGAAGAATCTCCCTCCTCAGCAGCTCTCCTATCGGGGTCATTGTGGAAGCAATGTGGCTTGGATTTGAATGTCAACTCTATGACTTACTGTATACCCTTAGACAGAATACCTGGCATCTTTGACCCACATGGGTAGAAGGAGAACCTGACTACTGCATGTTGTCCTCTGACCTCCACATGCTCACTGTGGCACACATACAGCTACATACATGAGTTGATATCTGAAGGGACTCTGGCCAGCTTGAGTATGGCAGGCATGGCTCTGGCAGGCCTTGCCCTTCTCCACCGTTTCCTCTGCTTTGCTAAAAACCATTAGATGACATCCCTAAAGCTAGCCACCAAGCTCTACTCTCTTATTTGGCCACTCCCTCCTCCTGAGGCTGACTACCAAGATCCAGCTATCAAAGTATTGAAGTCCAGCAATCAAAAGCCCCCTTTGGTTGCCCTAATTAACATGCCCAATCAAAATGAAACACACCTTATCCTAACACAGGGTTTCTCCCTTTACCTTTATAAACCACCATTTTCCTATGTGCCATGTCTGTCTCCTCTATCCAGAGGCAGTCCTTGTCTTCTGGGACAAATACCCCTTCCCCTTGTTCCCCTCCCCTTCTCCCTCATCCCCTGTCTCCTGTCTTTGTCTCTTATTCCCTGCTCTCTGTCCTTCTGAGGCAAATAAACCTCCTTTGTGCTGAGAACTTGGTTTTGGCGTTCCTGAGCTGATATTTTTGCTTTTAATAATTCTGTCAAAAGAACAGATAGCTATTTAGGTAAATGCCTGACCCCAGACATCAATGCTTCTGCATTATTTCTTTTTCTTTTATTAAAATAAATTTTGTTTTTATTAAGAGATTTTCGATTTATTTTACATACCAACCACAGATTCCCCTTTCCTCCCTCCTTAGGTTGCCTTTGTCAGGCATTTTTGTCAAGCCACAAGAAAAATAAATAATGTGCATTTTTAATTTTTCTTAGGAAGGAAGGTGTGGTGGTTTGAGTGAGAATGGTCCCCATAGGCTCATATGTTTGAATACTTGGTTGCCAATTGGTGGAACTGTTTGTGAAGGATTAGGAGATGTGGCCTTATTAGAGGAGGTACATCATTAGGGCTGTGCTTGAAGGCATCAAAAGACTTCCATTATTATTTTTTTTTTTTTGTTTTGTTTTGTTTTTCGAGACAGGGTTTCTCTGTGTAGCTTTGCGCCTTTTCCTGGAACTCACTTGGTAGCCCAGGCTGGCCTCGAACTCACAGAGATCCACCTGGCTCTGCCTCCCGAGTGCTGGGATTAAAGGCGTGCGCCACCACCGCCCGGCTTTTTTTTTTTTTTTTTTTTTTTTTTTGACTCCCATTATTTTAAGTTAGCTCTCTTTACTTCCTGGTTGTGTCTCAAGATATGAACTTTCAACAGCTGCTCCAGCACTATGTCTGCCTGCCTGCTGCCATGTTCCCTGCCATGATGGTCATGATCTCCAACCTGAAACTCTTATCAGTTGCCTTGGCCATGGTATTTCAGCACAGCCATAGAAAAGTAACTAACAAAGAAATGTTTTAGCTTTCTTTCATCTTTTGAAGGTACAATCTACCTATCGAGTTGACAACCAGAGCTTCTTAGCCTTGAGCAAGTAGGTGAATCCCTGGAGAGTTTAACAATGAAGAACCTGATTTGGGACTGGATTGAAGTCAACTCTCTTCTTGTCTAACCAGTCAGATACTGATTCTGAGGCTACTGGCCAAAGACTACACTTCCTGGGACCAGACACTCTTCACCAGTCCTTCTGCAAATATATATATATTCAAATTGTTCCTTTAGTCCTGTAAAAATGAAACTGTTTCTGAAGGTAGATTATGAAATTTCTGTCATGACTACTATACAACTCATGTATGAGCTTTCCTTTCTGCCTTAGCTCTTAAAAAACAACAACAACAAACAGTGCCCTCTCCTCCCCTCACCCCTGACCCTGAAAACATCTGTAACACCACATTGTTTCAGAAAGGCCACTATCCCTGAGAAGTTTCTAGGTTGGGCTGCGTTTACTTCTCTTTAGAGACATGATGATATGGGGCACTGAGGATGAGTGGTGATCAGATAAATGTAGCTGAAAAACGTGCATCTGGGACAGCTCTTACGTTGGTCCTCATCATCTCACTATCATGAAGAGACCAGCTCAACACATGAGCCTGAAATCAGAACTGGGAATGACTGGTCCCTCCCACCTTCTGCTGGAGTTTACCACCTCAGTTAGGTGTCGTTCCAGAAAGCTAGCAGTAATGGGGACTTGAGTAGGAAAAGCAAATAAAGATAGGGTATTTATACATTACAATTTAGTTCTTCACCTCTACTGGGACATTGAACCCAGGGACACATATATGTTAAGCAAATGCTCTACCACTAAGCCATCTCCCTCCTAGCCTGAGTTTTTACTTTGATGCAGGGTCTCATTAAGTTTCCCAACCTAGCCTTGAACTTATAGCTCAGGTCAGTTTTACACTTGCAATTCTTCTACCTTTGCCTGCTGAATATCTGGAACTTCAGGCTTATGCTATCAGGTCCAACGATATTAGCCTTCTTTCCTTTTTAAAAATATCTTTTATTTAATCTAAACTTGATATATATATATATATATATATATATGACAAATATTTTAAAAAAGAATTCCATATCATGCTATTTAATATTTGCAGATTTCCTGCAATTTTATTGTTGGTATATATGTATACATAATTTAAAAGAAAACAAATAATAGTGGAATGCAGCATATGAAATTGCCACTCTTGTTCAGAAATAGTTGAATATAGGTCTTATGCAGGTAGGTACAGCTGCACAAGACTCAAACTACATCAAGCCAGTTAAAAAATTCCACCATGGATATGGGGGTAGTTTCCAATGCCCTTCCCCAATTGAGGAGATGTTACTGTTGGTGGTTTCTGGGAGGAGGAGATGCTCCATGCCCAACTGAACAACCCACACATCTATGCACATATGGGCATATGGGCAGCACTAATTAGACTCAGTGAATCATAAACAAAGCAAGAGAGAACATGAAGCTGGGGGAGATGTGTTGGAGTGGCTGGGGTAGTTGGCGTGTAAAGTGGGGGTTTTATATGATCAATATACCTTGTGTCAGTATACATTGTATACATTTTTAAAGAATAATAAAATATTGAATGTTATCCATTTCCTATAACCAGCTTGTAACAGCATTAAACATAAACATCTACTATGAATCCATCCTGCTCAGTGTTCAATACTGTGTTTAAAATGGGAATATTAACATGTTTGTATGTGCTCTCTCAATTCCCACTGCTGCTCACTCAGTTATATGATTCTTTCATGACTTGAGGCAAGGTTCGGTACAGTACGTATTCTTTCAATGACTACTCGCATCGATTTGTAATATCCTTGGGCAAACCTTCCACAACTAGATTCCCAAGAACAAGGCGCCTGATGAAAGAGGAGGCTCAGCAGCTGCATGTGAGCGAGTGCCTTTGTGTCTGTGACAGTTCATGGTACCCATGTGTTTTGTCTCCTTCCAGCGTGACAGATGAGAACTGTTTCTGCATTATTTGCTTTACACGACTGAGGTGCTTACTCTTGTTCTATTAGCATTTTTATTTTATCATCCATAAATGGTTACAGTGTGATCTTTTTCTGTTTGCTTTACTGGTTTTCATTCTGCATAGTTTGTTGTGACAAAAAAAAACTTTTTAAAATTTTGTTCACGATGTTTTGCCTTCTCCTGTCGCTGACCCTGGACATATCACCTCTTCGGTTACCTGCTGATGTTCGTCCAAGTGTTTATCAAATTTTATTTTAATTATGTGCATGTGTGTGTCTGTGTGGGGGTAGGTCCACCACACATGACTGCAGGTACTCACAGAAGCCAGAGGAGGTCATCAGATCCCCTGGGGATGGAGTTACAGGTGTTTGTAAGCTGCCTGATGTGGGCGCTGACAATCTAACTAAACTCTGCAAAAGCAGTTTTTGCTCTTAACTACTGGGCTTTCTCTACAACCCTGAAGATATGTTTTCATCCCATGATTTTATATATTTTTAACTTAATTTTTGAGAACTTCATGAACACTACATTTACATCACTCTCACCCCTCCCTCCCTCCAGCTCCTCTCTGTGCCCCATCTCCCTGCCTGATTCATGACCTGTTCATTGTTATTATTACATATGTATACATTTGTAACATACAAGTATATGGGGGGCATATAAGTACATACAACCTAATGATTCCATTTAGCACTGCTTGTATGTGCATGTGTCCAGGATTGACCACTTGGGATGGGACATCCTATGTAGGAGCTGGTTCCTAGAGAAAACTGATGCTTTCTCTGTCTGTAGCCATTGATCACCAGTAGCTCTTCATCTATACTGTGTGGAGTTTATCTTGATAATTTTGGCATGTCAATCAGTTGTCATTATGCTGTTCTTGTTCAGACAATCATTTCGTTGAGAGATGGTGGGTATGTTTCCCCTGACATGTCTCAGGGACACTATCTAGCAGCAGACATCTGCTCTTTTAGTTACAGTTTCTGCATCTAATGTCTAGAAATCCCTCTTACCCTGAAATCATGTAAACAAGTTGATCCAGCTCATTTCACAGTTTCTTCTTAGCATTAACTATTCAATCAATTCACAGTTATTTTAAGATATTTGTTGAGACAGAGATGTAACTTGCCTTCATTTAACCAGCTATCTTCCTACGATTTATTGAAAATCCATCCTTTACCGTTTTAAAATGTCACATTTATCTTGCACCAATTTCTGTTATATTCTTGGATCTGCTTCTGGGATACCACTCCTGTTTGAGTATTCTGTTTCCATTAGCAGATTTCTTTCTTTCTGAGGGAAGGTGTCACATAGCCCAGGCTGGCCTCAAACTCACTATTAGGCAAGGATGACTTTGAACTTCTGATCTTCTTGCCTTCCTCTGCATCCTGAGTGCTGGGATGGCAGGCATGTGCCACAATGACCGGTTTATGTAGTGCTAGGGGTCAACTTCCAGGGCTTTGTGCGTGACCAACAGGCACTCTGAAGACTGAACCACATCCCCAGCCCCCATTGGTGCAATTTTATAACTGAACAATCACATGCATCTCAACACCTGGCAGTGTGTCACCACTGTGGTGCCCTCTTGGGAGTTTCCTCAGGTTTTCTGTCTTGAGCCTTGTGCTCAGTTCCACAGAAAGCAGGGCTTCTATTGAGATGAATGGGTCAGTTTTAACAATCAAGCTGGGAGACAACGAAAACTCCAACTTAAAAACTTTGTAGGTTTTTCACCTCTGTAATCACGTCTCTAATAAAATATTTAAGTATCTCCTACACATTTCCAGGTAAACGTAGGTCAAAACATGCCCTGTGTCTTGTTATTAGGAACAGGGCTTTCAAATATTTCTTTTATTTTCAGTTGAGTGTGTGTGCATCTGTGTGTATGCACACATGTGTGCAGAGGCCCCTGGAGGCTAGATTTGGGTGATAGAGCCATTGTAACTGGAGCTACTACGGGCTGTGAGCTGCTTGATGTGGGTGCTGGGAAGGGGAAACAGGTCCTTTGGAAGTGCAAGTGTTTTTCACAGTGTAGCCATCTCTCCAGCCCCTAGAAATAGGGTTTTCAAAAAGCACATTTCTAATTTGATTTTGCAAAATCCCCAGCCAATTGTTGGCTCTTCATAAGTAGTCAGTCATCTTGCCAAGCACTGCTAAGATTTAATAAGCATTCCATTTTCCCTTAGAATCTTGAGGCAAACCACCTTATTCTCATTATTTTTTTCAGTTAATGACTTTCAATCCTGTCCTTCTCAATATTATTTGTGTTTTATTCCATGTGTCTTACATGACTTTTGTCCTGTTTAATGCTCAGAATGCCCAGAGCTTTCTAATGATAACATTGTATGTGTGTACACATGTGTATATGTGTGTGAACGTTTGTGTGTGTGCACAGATACATGTGTGAGTATGCCAGGCGTCATCCTGTGGTGTTATTCCTCAGTTGCCATCCCCCTTGGGGCTCACTGATTCAGCTGGGCCCGGTGTCCAGTGAGTTCCAGAGTTCCTCCTGCCTCTGCCTCTTCATCAGTGGAGTTACAAGTTTGTGCCATCCATCACATTCTGTTTTTTGCATGGGTTCTGGGCATCAAACTCAGGTCCTTGTGCCTCACAGAGCAAGTGCTTTACACACTGAGCAATCTCCCAGGCCCCAGATAACATCATTTCACTTTCAGATTTAGTTGGAATAGCATATTTTTGCCCTGATTGGCAATAGATTTTAGGTAGATTTTTTATTTCCAGGATAAGGTGATGGCATTTTTCACAGATTAGCAAGGCTTTTAGTGGTAATATGTATTTAATTTTCCTCTCCTGGATGAGTATTTCTCTTGTGTCTATTTATGGGTAAGTTGCTATAGGGAGGCTTCCGAATGTTGCACCCTTGGTGCTTGCCTGGATAATAATTTCTGTTTGCTCACGGTAAGTTATTCCTTTAAAATGGCATTAAATTAAGTTAGTTTTCAATTTATTTTATATTTCCATGTCTTACTGAAAAATGATATTGATGTATTTCTGGCTTTTCGCCCCTCTGCCTTTGTTGGGTTTTATTCTGAGTGTTACATTGCCTTGATAGGAACAGTTTGGAAATTGTCTTCCTTTAGCTGATACCTTTGAGGGTGTTGTGGGTAGTTCAATATTATATCAACAGTATCATCTCCCTCACCTGTCCTGTCTACTCCATCTACTCTCTAGGCCTCCCTCCATTCACTCTCTATTCCTCTCTCTACTCACTCTCTCTATGCCTCCCTCCATTCCTCTCTCTATGCCTCCCTCCATTCACTCTCTATATCTCCTTCCATTCACTCTCTATGCCTCCCTCCATTCACTCTCTACACCTCCCTCCATTCACTCTCTATACCTCCCTCCATTTACTCTCTGTGCCTCCCTCCATTCACTCTCTGTACCTCTCTCCATTTACTCTCTATATCTCCTTCCATTCACTCTCTATGCCTCCCTCCATTCACTCTCTATGCCTCCCTCTATTCACTCTCTATGCCTTTCTCCATTCACTCTCTATGCCTCCCTCCATTCACTCTCTGTACCTCCCTCCATCCACTCTCTATGCCTCCCTCCATTCACTATCTCTATGCTTCCTTCCATTCACTCTCTCTATACCTCCCTCCATTTGCTCTCTCTATGCTGAGCCCAGTTCTGCAGCAGCCCAGGAGACACTTGCTGTATTTCTCTGATTTGTTCCTTCCCATCTGAACCATGGTAGCCTTGAGAATGTTCAGCTAATCTCCTCTGTTCCCTCCTTTCCCATGTGAGTTTTGGGCAGTGCCTTGCAGTCTTTGTGTTTCTATATCAGAGCTATCTAAATGTACAATGAAAATGAAATGAACACACCAAGAAACACATTTGACCTCAGTCCTGTGGGATGATTTGGAGAACCCTCAGCCTGTCCAGGAAAGTGGTGGTGGAAATGGAGGAGGAGTGGGTGAGCGAAGGAGCCCCGGCATCATTGGTTTCTTCTTTGAGGGAGTGTCGATGACCAACTGAATCAAGAAGGCATTCACACACAGGCTTCATCAGAATGTTTTTAGGGACTTGAGAGACAAGAGAAATGTTTTGGAAGACAAAGAACCCAGAAGCAGGACAATGTTTTTCAAATAGAAGAAAGGCCTTCCTGGTGGAATTACAATACGTTCTTGAATTCTTTAGTTAGAAATAAAGCACCAATAAGCCATATGGAAAACTGCTGGTATTAGAAAAATACCATTTGTTAATTGTTCTTTCCCTCTTGTCTTATTGTGAATGAGAAAATATAGATAAGAGCTTGTCTACTTGTATGCATGATAAATTATGGATCAGCTTGTCCATCTCTCATTCTGATATGCTCTGTATTTTCCCTAAAAAAAATCTAATTAACCATAATGCAGTCAATCCTTCCCTTTCCTCCACTGCTAGGAAAGAAAATATTTCCTGATTCTGTGATAGATTTTGTGTGTGTGTGTGTGTGTGTGTGTGTGTGTGTGTGTGTGTGTGTGTGTGTGTGATTTGAATAAGAATACAGAAGGAATATAAGGGAAACTAAATGTGTGCCTCTGGTCCCTGCCTGTACTCATAGGCACACTGTGTCCTTCAGCCACACCTTCAGGGTGGCTGGATATCCAAATGTGTCAAGTAGGAAAGAGTTCACATACAGATAAGGAAGCTTAAGGCTGGGCATTTCTTAGTTTAAGAACTTGAATGAAGAGCTGTTAGGATCCCTCTGAAACAAAGCTTGCCAAGACTGAAGAGAGTTGGCAGTACCAGTGACCTTAGGCATGCCATTCAGAGATGACTGCCACTGCTGAAGATGCTTGGACTCTGAAGTTAAATGCATGGGAGTCTATTTCTCCTCCAGGTCACTGGAGCAAAACTCTGCTGCCGGAAGATAGCTGGCGTGGGGCGTGAGCTACTCCCCTGTATGGAGAGCCTCAGCATCTAGAGGGATGTGTTATGTAGGCTGGGATAGCCTAATGTCGGTCGCTCTGTATAAGAAAGACTTGAAGATGGCAAAGGCAGGTGACCTCTTCAAAGCTATCAAGCTGATGTGAAACAGGACCAGATTTACCATGCAGTGTCCTCTCCAGTGCACTGTGCTGGAGAAACTATTGGGAGGATCTGGGACATTGAGTTGTCCTATGAATTTCTTGGAGGCTCTTTCCAGTTCTGACCCAGATCCAGGAGTGCTTCACACTGCACCAGATGAACTGTATGCCCCTCAGACCCTTCGAGGAATTACTGAAGGAAAATCTTCTAGAAACACTACATGAAGAAAATTGGATGCCACTATTCTATTCCATAGGCAGTTTGCTCTCTGACCCCAGCTTGTGCTTGGTGGCATTCTGATACTGGTGGGGAACTAATTGGCCATGTAATTGTGATCCCTGCTGTGACCTGCACAAGCTGTTCTTATTCATAGGAGCCCCTAATCCTTTTCCAAATGCACATTTCAATTTGCCTCAATAATATCCCACGGTAGCGGGGTACGTGGTATAGTAAAGGAATTCTTTCGATCTACTCTAAATTTAGACTTCTAATTTCACTTACTGTCCCCCTTCAGGACAGGTGATGGAAACAGAAGAAGCCATAGCCAAGCATTTCATTCAGGTTCTTCTCTGGGGTCACAGGACACAGTTCTCTTCCCTTGAGGAATAGATAGTCTCTTTATCCTTGCCTGGACTTCTCCCTGGGGCACCTCCCAGTCATTCTGGTTATTTCTACAGGAATCCAATATACCTAGCGGCATTGCTCAGGCTCAAAGGAAGAAAAAAATGTAGGTAAGACTCTTGTCTGCAAGTGTCTAGAGAGGTGTCCGGATGAAGGCCAAGATTCACCTTGAATCGTTCAGCAATTTACACCACCAGCCCCACGTGAAAAAGCCGATGCTGCACTCAGTAGAAGGTGGAGGCTGTGTTCAATAGAGTTGTCTGTCTAGGAAGCCATCACTTCAGACTGGAGCAAATTCTACCTGGTGTGGAAGCCCCTTGAGTAAAGCTGTGAAGCCCTGAGAGAGGATCTTTCCACCTCAAGCTCACATCTGGGTGACTCTGTGTGGGCTACTTTCTTTCTTTCCCTTCCTCTGATTTTTTTTTTTTCGGACATAAATAAAAACAATCATCTTTTGGAGAACCCTGTGGGTCCAGGAGTTTGAGCTCGAACCCAGGTCTTTAGGCTTGAAAGGAGGCACTTTCATTCACTGAGCCATCTTGCTGGTCTAAATTTGCTTTAAATTGACATGTGTACACAACTGTGAAGTACAACGTGTGTTCCCATTTAAGCATACACTGTGAAATGATCAATCACACAATGAGTGTGTTCATCATCATAATCATTAGTTGTTTAAGATAAGATTATTCAAATTCTTCCCCTCCATCTATGTTAAAATACAAAATAGACATGATCAGCTGTGATCATCCTGTTATGTGCTAGAGCATTCGAGCCCATAAGTACTGTTGAATGGCAAATGCGTACCCATTGACCAACCTCTCTCCATCCACCTCCTCACTCTTTTCCCTCCATGGCTTCTGGTAACCTTTGTCCCACTCTCATTTCCTAAGAGAATAAACTGTTTTAGATTGTACAGATGAGTGATAGCATGAAATACTTGGCATTCTGTTTCTGGCTCCTGTTACTTAGCATAATGCCCTCCAGGCTCAGCCAAGTTGCTGGAAATGATAGAATTTCAGCTTTTTATGCAACAATACTATTCTATTGTGTGTCTAAACCACATGCTTCTTCTACATTTATGCATTAATGAATTGATTCTTCCATGTCTTGGCTGTCAAGAAGGGTGCTGTAGTGCACTGGGGGGTGGAGATAGATGTCCCTCTAGCACTCTGATTTCAATTTGGAGCAGGTACTTGTAAGAACACCTGAATATACTCTGAATACTTCATAGTGGAGTTTAAGATCACAGGATGGTCTATTTCTAGATTTATGTTTTGAGGGGACTCCATCTTCTATAATACTTGTGTTAATTTGTATACCTGTATCTACCAACATTGTGCACAAAGTCCTCCCTCATATCTTCTTAGGATTGTGCCAGGAAGAGGATTGTGGGGCCTAGCATGTGTGTAAAAGAAATGGTGCTGTGATTGACTAGTGATGTCTATATCTCATATGAAAGAGTGGGGGCCACCAGGTCTGGTATTTCTGGCCATTTTCTCTCCCAGCCTTGCTCTTCTTTCCTCACATAAATGACTACTCACATGAATAACCATGGCCTCTCTTTCTTTGGCTTGTGGTCTATAATTTCATTCTCTCAGAATGGTAGAAGATTACACAGCTTTAAATTTGGATTCTTGTTAGAGAGAATTGTGGGGAATGTGGTGTGAGAGTTATTGGCTCAGATACAGAATCTAGGATTGATAACTAGTTGTGTGATTTTTAAAAACAATTCACCTCAGTCGTAATTATCCCATACTTATCAACCCTGTGTCTCTGAGAGGGGTTTCCCTTGTAGGGGAGGATATTTACAGAATGCCAAGCTATAGTCAAGACCACGTCTTTTCTCTGATGAGGAGATCTGTGTGCAGAAATAGCAAATAATTTTGGTCTTATGTTATAATTCAGTATGGCTGCTATCATGCTGTGCTGAGAAGGAGTCCAAGGCTTTTTCTACTCTTAGCAGAGGAAAACACAATGGTCTAGAACTAGTGTCTGACATAGCCAGGGTCAGTTTAAGATTTCATTGGACATTTTTATGCAAGTGTATTCTCAGTCCTTTTTGTTGGAATGTGCCTATGCCATGTCCAGAGAGGTCTAAAAAAATAAAAAAAAATATAACCACTACCCTGCCAGGACCCTCCCAAGACCCTTACCTTTCTCTACCCTGCCTGGACCCTCCCAAGACCTTTATCTTTCTATAGTGCAGCACCCAATCATACAACCCCAAATACCTGTCCTTAGTGAATAATCTCATAAAATATTCTGAAGTTGGCAAGAACCACCACTCATTTTCCTCATCTTTGGAAGCTGATGCTGTTCTGGGTGGTCCATGAAGGATGGGTTGTGGTATAGTGATACCTCTGGATAGTATACCAGGAGGCCTCTGTTCTTGCATTCACTCTCCCTACTGTTCTGAATGGTGTTCTCAGTTCCTAATGAAGAAGAGCGGAGAAAGGTGGCTTTTACAAATTTTCAGGATAGGAGGTCGGAGTGATGGCTTGTATGGGTGATCTAGCCTTCAGATCAGAGGGCAGATCCATCCCCCTATCATGTTACTGTTATAGCCCTAGCTGTGAATTCTTGAGTTGATTTTGTAGAAATACTCATTTCAGCATTTCAGTGGATAAGAAAATAATGAAAATGGTTCCACTGAGAAACAGAAACTCATAGAAACTCTTCCTCTCTCAGTTCTCCTCTGGCCCTTCCAATGGGTCTTCTATCTGCTAAGTCTGTGAAGCCAAAGGCAGATTATTTCCTGTGAAACTGAGGGCAAGGAACATAGTGTTCTATGCCGCTTCTTGAATACCACATTCTCGGGGCTCTGCGGATCACATGCTTTGTTGTGGTTCCAATGGAAAATGTCTCCCATAGACTCCTGTGTTTGGACACTTGGTTCCCAGCTGGAAGCATGGGTTTGGAAAGGCTGTGGAACCTTTAAGAGGCAGGGCCTCACAGGAAGAAGAAGGTCTTGGAAATGGGGAGATGCATGGAAGTTTCAGAGTCCCGTCCCACTTCACGTTAACTCATTTATTCCTGACTGCCGATGCACTATGACCCTCTGGTCTCTGCTCCTGCTGACTGGCCTTCCCTACGATGATGGAGGTATCCCTTGAACTATTAGGCAGAACAAATCCTTCCTCCTTGAAATTATGACTTATCTGGCATTTTATCCCAGCAACGACACAAGCAACTAATACAGGAAGGAAGAACCTCTGCTTCCGGCTACTGAGCTTCCTGTGATTGCTGGGACCCCTTTTCTGATCTACAAACCCTGGTACACGTGAGGAAGTGGAAACTCAGTTGGAAAGGTCTTCTTCCAGGCAGATGGTACATTAGAGCTTAGCTGGGACTAGAACCCAGGTCCTCAGAGACGTTTCCCCATGGTGGGTGGTTAAGTTATTTTCAACAAATGGTCTTAATCATTTGATTGAAGTACATGTTTCAGAAAACCACTATTTTTATCACAAGACATTGTTCAGCGTAGTGGCATAAAGCAGTCACATCTCAGTGTCAATTTGGGGGTTCAGGGTCTCAGACGGAAGCATCAAGGCCTGTTCTCTTTGCTGTATAGGTCTGATTTCCAGATGCTCCTCAGGCATTGCATCTGAACTGCTCTGGGACTGAGCTACAGGGTCCCCTTGCAGGATGGATTCTCAGCTCATGTATCTAGATTCTGGGCTGGGGTAACTGAAGAGGTACCAGCCTGGGCTATTTACCACAGCACTTCTCGGTGGCCTCTCCAGCTTAACAGGTAGAGAGAAGTGTGATTTCTTCCATGTTGTCTCAGGGCTCCATGAGTGAGTACTCCTAGTGACAGGCAGACAGTGTAGCTGCTTGTGACTTTCTCTTGACGAGTCACCAAACAACATTTCAGCTGCTTTCATTGTTTGTCAAATTTTCACTAAAATTTAAGATCTGAAAGTGAGATTCTACCTTTCAATTCAGGGAACTTTTAACATGATTTTAAACCTGCCTGGGCAAGTTATTACCTAGTCAGTGTGATGGGTTGATAAAACTGTGAAGATTTTCTTCTCTGCTGAGGTATGCTCCAGGAGACAGGTTTAAACAAACAAAATAAACAAATAAATACAGTTAGAATTTGCTGACAGCAGTAAAGGAAGTAGGTAGGGTGTTGTGGCTGATGTTGCATGGAAAAGAGTAGAATGCCAGGATGAAACAGGATGTTTTCTGTTGCTGTTCCTGGAGAGACATGCACAAATGTCCACTTACTCCTTACAGGGAGCTGAAAACTGAACTTAAAAAAGAAAGAAAAAGGAAAGCAAAGGATACGACTGCTCTTAGGTATGGTGGAGAAGAAAAATTTATGGTAGACAAAATGAGAGTACAGCCAGAGGCAGACACATCTGGGAGAATCCAGAGTGGGAATGACCAGACTGAGCTAGGCCATGTGGGGAGATGAGGAGGGGAAGGGAAAGGGGAGAGAGGGGAACCAGGTGCATCAGCCAGGAGGTCTGAAAGAGGAGGGCAGTCAAAATGTCTGGATTATATAGGAAAGAGCATCTGGGGGAAGGGCAGCCCAGTCCCTGGACTGCAGAGTTTAGGGTAGAAGGTGCTGGGGTATGCAAGCCATACCCTGTAACAGGTAGGGACTGAGGGATTTTGGTAGAACTTGGAGGTCCCTACTGTTACAAGCACCTCAGCCATTTGTCCTAGGTTTGAAACTTAACAATTACAGATCAAAATAACTGTATAACCAAAATCTAACTTAATGAACCAATTAGTTTATTGGGGTTACTTACAGGAGGACTGGTAAAGGATTACTTATTGGAAAATAAATGACTCAGGGGTAGCTGTGTCATTGGACCAAATGGGTCATGACTCACAGAAGCTGTAATCCTAGAGATCTCTGCACAATTTGGAGATAGCTTGGCAGGTATAAGGGTCTCCTTTAAGCAGGTTAGCTAGCCAAGTCTCCTCCCCAGCAGTTGTTACTGCTTCTATAACTTAGGTTGCTGTAGGGGAGATAGCTTGTGCATCTGTTGAATTTTAGGGACTTCCTGAGACTTTTGAGTTGTTTACTTCCTAAGTCTCAGCAAGTTTTCCTTTAGAACACCCTATGTCTCAAGGAACTTACCTCCAGAATGTGATTTGTAGCTTGGGGGAAACTGATACACAACATCCTGTATAGTCAAGAAAGTTTTCCCGAGGAGGTGATCTTTACATTGATATTTCAAGAACAAGAAACAGCATGGAAAGCCCAGGACAAAACACTATGGGAAGAAAGGGAAGTGCACAGACTTTGGGGTTGCTACAAACAAGCAAATAATAAAGAGGCTGGCATAGGGTAGTGCTGGGAAAGCAAACATAAAATGATTTGGCAAAAACAAGGGGTGGACTCCATTCTTCCCAACTAACACAAGAGTGTTGGGACATTGTGAGGGGCTTTTCACAATGCTTCTGTGTCCTGGATGCTCACAATGGAGTTAGCAATGGTCCAGTCAGGAAAACTGAGTTAGAATGGTACATAAAGGAAGAAGATATAATATATAATATCTTAGAAGAATAGACGCTTCTAATTATTTTTAAAATAATATATAATGAAAGAAACTGAAGCCAACTCCAAAATTTTAGCTTGACTGTGCAGATCAGGTTGATAAGATGGGCTCATCTTTTTGTTAATGTAAATAAGTCAAGCCCTGAATTTATGTGTGTTGTATGATTTCTCCTGGGGAGATATGAGCAAATGTCCATTCATCATATATAAGATACTAATATAGACTCAATTTGCTGGCAGCTCCACTAAAGAGACTAACTCAGAGGACAGGTTTGTGAGTCTTGTAACTTTCATAGCTTCAAAAGCTCTGCAAGGTCCATTAGCTTCCTTCCCCTTATGAGTCACACCCCCCCACACACACTTCAGGAATGAATATTTCAAACCAGAAGAAATGTTCCAATTTGTAGGAAGGAGCTACACAAGAATGCAAAATCCTTTATGTAAACAGCTTGATGTCCATTATGTCTGTAACTGTTCAGAAGTAGGTTAGAGTCCATGTTTTTATTAAAGACCCACTTTTTTTTCCAAGTCCCATTCCTCTCTAGTTATCTCAGTGACACTTCCTTTTTGGTGGCAATCAGTTGCTCATGATAACTAAGGCTGTGCCCTTCGTTGTCCAATTACTCCGAAGACAGATGAGGCAAGAAGATATCTAGACTGAAACAGAAGAATAATTCCTAAGAACAGTGAGGTCTTCTATTTGGGACAGATGGAGTCATGTCTGAAGCAAAATACCAGATCTCCAAGAATGACCATGGTGGCTTCTACTCAGTGGCATCTGTGCCTGGAGCAAGTGATAATTAGAGACACTTTAAGTCAAAAGAGAAGTATGACAGAATAAAAAGAAGTGGACTTCTCTGTAGAAGAGGTAGATGGATGGTGCTTGCTTAACAAGCACTGTCGAGCTGGGGAGATAACTCAACTTGTAAAGTGTTCTCACTGAAAGCACAAGGACCTGAGTTCAGATCCCCAGCTCCCACATGAAAAAGCCACGTGTGACAGTGAGTATTTGTCATCCCAGCACCAGGAAGAGGAAGGGGACAGGAGGATCCCTGTGGCTTCCTGCCTAGCTAGCCCAGTCAAATCCGTGAGCTCAATGAAAGAGACTTTACCTCAAAAATATTATGTAGAGAGTGACTGAGCAATACAATCAACTTCAACCTGTTACTCTGTGAATATGGACACATGTGGCTGCACATGAGTGTACACACACACACACACACACACACACACACACACACACACACACACACACCATTGAAAAGACTTATCCAGGGACATCTGGACCCAGAAGGGAATTGTCTTTTTGTAAAAGAGTGCCTTTCTTATAAGGATTTCAGATCCTGGTCAGACATGATTATGATGATGGACATTTAATGGACCATTAAGCAACTTATACTCAGTACTTGTTGTGTAATGGGAGCTCAGCTCATCTCCTCTTGAGAATTCCAGTGCAGCAATGTGTTCAAATTGAAAGTTTCTGGTCCTCCAAGAACCAGTTCTAGATTCTAGGGGTTTCAGACTCTCTGACACAGGAACATGAGGTCCAAGGTATGCAGAAGTACATCACAGTGTTCAGAGCCTGAAGAAGACTTCATATTATGAATTCATATTTGGGAACACGAAGGAGCCAGTCTCTTTCAATGCTTGCAGGAAGCCTAGCAATACCTGCTGCTTTCCTTATTGAAGAATGAATAAGGACATTTTCACAGGCCTCAGTAGCCACTGCTCTCAAGACATGGTGCTCTGTGGAAAGAGGGGGCTATTATTTTATTCCCAGTGGTTGAGGTTGGGGACTTCTTAGAAACCAGACTGAGGTCCTCACCTAGTGTTTCCAGGTTCCTGGCACTCTCAAAGAAAGAATTTAAAGAATGAGACAAAGTGAGGAATCAGGAGCAAGTTTTATTACAGAGCCTAAGAATATTCAGGAAGTGTGGGATTCTCAGTAGCCATATCCTGGGCTTGGATAGTTTGTTAAATGAGCAAATTTTAATGGAGGGAAGATTATTCATGAGTGAAGGGGAGGGAACAGGGAACACCAGGGATAGGTCAGAAGTCTCTAGGAATAAGTTTTACTCTTTGGTCCTTATGTGGTGTTTGGTTCATATATGGTGATATGGTATCAGAGGCATGATGGCAGAGGGCAGTTCTGCAAAGATAATGGTCTGGAGAGGTGCCATTATAATGAAAAAAAGGACAATGAGCTACCGTCTTGGGAAGCCATGTTGGGACACAGCTGTCTTTGAGAGGTTTTATGTTTTAGCATTTGAACAGTCACATGATGTCCAGCTGGAATACAATCCAATGATTGTATTACATCAGTAACCTCTATGGTTATTCCTTCCGTTCTTCTTCCTATGACTATGTTACCCAGTCCAGTGCCATGCTCACCTTCTGCTATAGTTCAGATGTCTCCCATGAGCTCATGTGTTTAAAATACTTGGTCCCTAGCTGGGGACATGGTTATGGAACCTTTGAGAGGTAGAGCCTAGCTAAAGGGAGTTGGTCTCTGACTGTTAGGAGATGGAGCCTAGTTGGAGCGAGTGGGTCTCTGACTGTTAGGAGATGGAGCCTAGTTGGAGGGAGTGGGTCTCTGACTGTTAGCAGATGGAGCCTAGTTGGAGCGAGTGGGTCTCTGACTGTTAGCAGATGGAGCCTAGTTGGAGGGAGTGGGTCTCTGGGGCTGGACCTTGAGCTTTATAGCCCAACGCTCCTGCCCTGTCTCTATGTTCTGTTCCAGCTCTGCTTCCTGCCTAGTGTCTACTTCCTGTTTCAGTCCCAGTTCCTGCCCAAGCCTCGCTTCTTGTTTCATCGCTGCTTCCTGATTTGTTTCTGCTTCCTGTTTCAGTCCTGATTCCTGTACCAACAGGTGAAAACGCTAATTTACACTTCTGTTCCAATGGGACTGCCTGTCACCATGCCTTCCCCCTCCAGGATGGGATGTAGCCTCAATCCACGAGCTAAAATAAATTCTGTCTCTTTTTTTATTGTTTCTTGTCGACTATTCCATCAGAGCAAAGAGAAAAACACCCCCCAGGCCTTTGCAGCTCTTCAAAGCACTGAGGTTCACACCTCTGCTTTCCCAGACACTGTAATCACTGAGGTTATCCTATGGGGCATCACTAGTCATTGCCCATGGAAGCCATTCCTTTATAATTGAGGACTGCTGGCGACAAGGAATCACAGCTCTGGAGTCAGAGCTGAGTGTGAACATGAGACATGCCCAAGCTACTGTGGAGGAGTTTATATTCATCATCCTAAATTAGTTACTATAGGAACAAAAAGCCCTTTTCCTGTGACCACTAAACGTTTATTGTCATTTGCTAAGATGATATAGATTTCTAAGTTCTAACCTTCCATGTCACTCATTACCCAGGATTCATGTTTCTTCGAATGAGCACATTGATAAAATTCTGTTAAAAAAAATAAAAAAGAAAAGAAAAGAAATTAGCCGGACGGTGGTGGCGCACGCCTTTAATCCCAGCACTCGGGAGGCAGAGCCAGGCGGATCTCTGTGAGTTTGAGGCCAGCCTGGGCTACCAAGTGAGTTCCAGGAAAGGCGCAAAGCTGCACAGAGAAACCCTGTCTCGAAAAACCAAAAAAAAAAAAAAAAAGAAATGAAATGAACTACATTATATACTTGTATGATAATGTTCTTATGAGACCCAATGCTATGTCAAAAAATATTTAGCAATAAAATAATGAATAAATAATGTTTGGGGATATATATTATATATATATATATATATGTGTGTGTGTGTGTGTGTGTGTGTGTGTGTGTGTGTGTGTGTGTGTGTGTGTATTAAAACAAAACAGGACCTGTGATGGCTAATATTGCCAATATGATAAGACCTAGAGTCAGTGAGGAGGCAAATCTCTGGGCATCTTGTGAAAGAGTTTCTAGAGTGTGTTCACTGTGGTGGGAAGACCCACCTCGCAGGTGGGCAGCACCATTGCCTTGCAGGGGTCCAAGGCTAAGTCAAAAGAAGAGGCATGTTGAGTTTCAGCATTCCTATCTCTCTGTTTCCAGAGGTATACCCTGGCACTATAACCTCTCAGAATATGAACCAAATACATACTCCCTTTTTAGCAAGTTGCTTGTCTGATATCTTCTCACAGAAGTGAGAAAAGCTAGCAATACACTACATAAATCAGTATAACTTGTCAAAGTTAATAGGGAAAACACTTACAATTTTAAAGATTGGGCCAGCAAGATGGCTTAATAGGTAAAAGTGCTTGCCGCCAAATCTTGTGACTTGAGGTCAATCCCAGGGACCAATGTGGTGGAAGGAGAGAACTGACTCCTGCAAGTTGTCCTCTGACCTTCACATGTGCACCATGGCATGTTCATGGTACCCACACATATGTACACAAAAAACCAAAACTAAAAATGTGACTTAAAAATTAAGATACAAAAATTACTTAAGGACTGGATGAAAGTATTTGGGTGCAGAAAAGAAACCAAAACAAATGCTCTGTGGGGAAAAAGCAAAGTCTAATCCAAACTGCCAAGGCTGTCCCCTGGGAAAGCAAGGAGAAGCAACAGGGGGGAAATTTCCAGGGTTAAATGAGAACAGGAGAAAGGCAGCTTGTGAACTGGGACTGGGAGTAGAGGCTAACATTGACCTTGACAAGTTAACAGGCACCACAGTCGTAAGTTAATGGAAGAAGAATGACTCCCTTTTTAGCAAGCAAGAACTTTCTTCAAGCCCCTGAGAAAATGGGGGCTTTTGTCTAAATGCCCAACCTTGGGAATAGGGAATTTCTTGGGGGACCAGACAAGGAGTAAAGTTACTAGGAACTAGAGTCATGTCACACCACCTTTCCGACTGTCCACATCCACATTACAGGCTTGATCATCTCACTTCTCATTTTATCCATATCTAGGATCATGGGGACTCAAAGTAGAACTCACCAAGCCTTGGGCAAAGTACCTGGGAACAAAACAAGGACATCAATGTCAGAAGTGAGGATGGCAGAGAAAGGTCACTGTGAGGTACGCCAGAAACAGCAAAGAATTCAAAAGGAAAGTATGGTCATGATTTGGGTAGGCAACTGAGCCTTCAGACTTCAGCAAGTCTGGCTGTGCTTACTTCTTAACAGAAAGAAAATGTTTTGTTGCTTGTCTGTTGTGAGATGAGATCTCATTATGTAGCCTAGGCTGGACTCAACCTTGAGATCCCCATTTCCTCAGCTTCCCAAGTGCTGAGGGATTTTTTTTTCCTTCTGCCATTTAGGTCCTGGGGCATCAACCTCAGGCCATTAGATGTGGCAGCAAGCCCCTTTACTGACTTAGCCATGTCACCAACCTGGTGTATTTTTAACACTATTATTTCACCTTTTTACTGGTGGTAAAATGTTGGCTGGATTTCAACACAATTTTTCAAAAGAAACACTGCAGTATCTAATGGAATGCATACTTCAAGTTTAAGAATGGCCCTAGCTTCTGTGATAGTAAAGGACTGGCAAAACTAGTAGCTGAGATTTGAAAAGCTGGGTTGACCCTGAGCTATGACCTAAGCATTTACTGTCTTTCATGGGAAAATTAGGGAATCACTGTGATTGAACAAGTATTTTTAGGCATTGCTCTTTTATCCATGTTTGTATCAGTTATTTCTCTGTTGCTATGAGAAAATTCTCTCATAAATAGCTACTCAGGAAAGAAAGGGATCAATATGGCTGGCATCTTCGTCCATCACAGTGAAGAAGGTCTGGCAGCAGGAGCGTGAGGCTAACTAGCTTAGAAGCTGGGAAGCTGGCTGGTCACATGTCATTCACACACACAGGAAGCAAAGAGAAAGAGCAGGAAGTGGTTTTGGGTTATGAACCCTCAGAGGTCCCGTTCCCTCTCCCCCCCCCCCCCCGCCCCGGTAGCATACTTCTTCTAGCTTGCTAGAAGCTCCAGCTCTTCAAGGTTCCTGAACTCCTCAGACAGAGCCACCAGCTCAGGACAAAGTGTTCAGACGTGAGCCTGTGGTAAACATTTCTGATCCAAGCCACCACACAACAGGGTTGGTTAACAAGAAAGTCTCTCCTCTCTGTGTTCAAAGTCGTCAACAGATGGAACTTGGTGAGAATTCACAGGTGATTGTCTCGTGCTAACCACTTTATTGAGGCTCCTATATTCATATTAATTTCAGCACCTGTGATGTGAGGAACAATTACTGACACCATCGTGTAGAACTTGAACTAGCCAAAGTCTCTGGACCTCTGAGCATCCCAAGGGCACCCCTTACCATTTTGCCACATCACCTTTCTGCGTGTTTTCCCTTCTCTTGAAGTCAATCAAATTCCTCTTGCAGCATGAGGCTTGGACAGAAACTGCAGAGCTCAATTGAGCCAATCTTGCCATCCCCAGGCTCAGCACACCAGGTACTTTTACCAGTGGGTTCTGACAGCAATAATTAACATCCTTTCTGAGGCAGAGTTGAGAGAGGGCAGTGTATAACAACCGGAGCTGTGAGTATGCTGCTGGCTTCCTCTGGATAAAGTAATTGCCACATTTAAGTTTGCAGGAGGAGGACATCCCTAGGGAAATGGGAATTAAAAGGGAAGGGTGGTAGGAGGGGGCTGGCTGCTGAAGGAAAGGAAGGGTTTAATTATAGTGCGTACTGCTCGTTAGGAGCTGGGACAATACGCTAATTTCTTCTTGTTTCTAACTATGTTTGTGAAGTTTGTGCCAAGTTATCAGTGAAATTCTAACCATTTCTAGATTTGGTAGAGAATAAAGAGTAAGAGCAGAATGGGAGGAGCAAGGGATGAGATCCAGGAGAGGGACTCAGTATCTAGTTTGTGGTAAAAGTCAGTCTTTCTTTAAAAAAGGTTTTAAAGATGTTATTTATTTTTAGTTCATGTGTGCAGGTGTTTTGCCTCCATGTATGTCTGTGTACCATGTATATGCATTGCCCATGGCTGCCAGAAGAGCGTGCCAGATCACCTAGAACTATAGCTGTGGATGTCTGTGAGTCATCATGTGGGTGCTGGGGATTAAAGCTCAGTCCTCTACCAGAACAGCAAATGCTATTGACTGATGAGTCAACTCTCCATCCCCAAAAGTCAGTCTTATAGTTTTAAATGAGGAAAGGAAAGAAAAATAAGAGTGGTCTTGGATCCTGAATATGAGTCACTTGGGCACAAGAATATGATGTCTGTTATGAGCAGGAGATGTGAGAGTGGGATTGTACCAGCGTCAGTTATTTGCTAGAGTGGGTCTTTATATAGTAACCAATGTCATTTTAAACCTAGTAGAGTCTAATGTAGATGACATAACCAAGTCTGGTTTAGAAGGGCTGGAGAGATGACTCTGTGGGAAAAGCTCCTACCACACAAGTATAAGAACCTGAGTTTGCAGACCCAGAGCCCACATAAAGCCAGGCATGGTGGTGAATATCTATGCTCTCAGCATTGCAAGGAGAATGGAGACAGTCCAGTCTCTGAAGTTTACTGGCCAGCCAGCTTAACACAAACCTAAGCTTGGGGTTTGGTGAAAAAACTTGTTCTAAAAAGTAGAGGTGGACAGAGAATGAGAGAGTCACCTGATGTTGACCTCTGACCTTGCACGTACCAAGGTACTCTACCAAGTATCCCTGTACTACACACAAAGAGAAAGAGAGAGACAGAGACAGAGACAGAGAGACAGTGACGGAGACAGAGAGACAGAGAGAAAGAGAGAGAATAATCTGAACTGAGCAGACTAAAGTCTCTAGAGAAACATGAAATACATGAACAAAAGTGGGAAGAATGGTTGTGAACATAGCAGAAGCCCGACAATGACCTGAATCTCTTAGTTGAGGATCAATATCTCCGAATAACTTGAGAGTGAATAAATGGATTTTGAAGGTTTTCTCTTGCTTGTAATTTCATGTCTCTAAAGACACAAAGCAAGCCTGCAGCAAACGTGACTTCCCTGAAGTATTCGAGGCACTCAGCCAGCTTTGGGTACATGATGGCAATTTGCAGAATGCTCTAATTAAATTAATAGTTGATGAATGTATTAGATATGTTAATTGGATTGTGCTTGCATGAAATCCTGGCTGTTAATTGGTTAGAACTTTGGAAGAGAGCAATCGAGATTTTTAATTCTATCAGAGACAAACAAGTAAATATGAGTTCTTAGTGTGGAAATATAGATAGCAGTCCAAATGATAACCTCAAAATATTTCTGCGGGAGTTTCGAAAATCATATCTTTTTCACTTTTTACCTTTTCTAAAATTTAATTGCATGATTTCCATCTCTCCCTTTCTTCCCTCCAACCCTTCTCATGTTCTCCCATCCTGTTCTCCCTGAAATGCATGGCTTCTTTTCTGTTATTGTTAAATATATAAATACAGTGCTCTGAGTCCATTTAGTGTTTCTTGTATGTACATGGTTTCAGAGCTGACCACTTGGTATTGAATAAGCACTTAGGGGCTCATCCCTGGGGAAAACTATTCCCCCCACACACTCAGAAGTCCTTAGTTTTCTGTAGCTATTGGCAGCTGCACCTCAGAATTTCTTGTGGTTCATTTCAGATTATAACGTTGGGATAATTTAGAGTACCAGAATATTCCTAATCATAAGCCCCAAAGCATGTTATTCTCTTACTTGCTATATTTTAATCTAATAGTCCATATTTCAGGCTCTTGGAGGGTAGAACACTGATGCCCACACACTCCAGCACCCATTGAACATGTTCTGAGATGTCATGGTTAGTGTTCCCCCATCAGTTCTAGGATCACACACAATCTCACAGCAGGCTTCCTGGTCCTCTGGTTCATAGAATCTTTCTTTGCTCTTTACTGTGATGTTCTCTGAGCCTCAGGTGCTGAAGTTGTATTGTAGATGTATCCATTGGGACTGGGCACCCCACATCAGTTCTTCTCTATATGTTCACCGGTTGTGATTTTCTGTAATGCTCTCCCTCTGCTCCACAAACACGTTCCTTTGATGATGAGTGGGACCTGCACTTCTTTGTGGGTATATGGATAAATATTTAGAATGCAGTTGAGAATTATGCTGGTTTGGTAAAGTGGTTTTGGGGAATTCTCCTGTAAAATATGTAATTTTAGACAAATAAAAATAGTATGATTCCTTATGGATTTTTCAGAAATCCTTTGAGTTATTTTTCCCTGCTTCCTCCTTCTCCTGTATTTACCTCCTTTCCTTATCCCTGGATAAGTCTTGCCCAATTTTCTTCCCTGAGCAGAGGACATAGAATCTTCCCAGAAGATGTTTTCTTCCCCTTTAAAGCTTTTTTTTTTTCCAGAATATGTGACAACTCTGAGCATGTGCTTAATAATGTCTCAAGCTTGAACCCTTGGAGAACACCCAAGTCTCTCTTAAGAATTCCAACTCCCAAATCAGTGCATTAAGAGAAAACACTTAGCCCCCATAGGAATCTCAGATTTTATTTCGGTTGATTTCAGAATCTAATGTTGGGATAATTTAGGGTTCCAGAGTATTCTTCTAAAACACACTATTTAATTATTTGCTGTATGTTAGTTTAAGATTCTAGACTTCAGGATCTTGTAGGGAAGAACCCTGATGCCCAACACACCAAAGCTCTGTAGTCAGCGTGTTGTTAGCATGTGAGTATAATGGCCAGAACAGCCATCCACAGAGAGTTAGGATTAAATAAAAGTCATGAAACAAACAAACAAAAAACACATAGTATGACCCAGTCCGGTAGCCCTGATTGTAATATTTCATGTAACAAAATGGACTAGTTTTCCCAAAGAGCTTTGGGAAATGCATGTTTTTCCCAGATAAATTTGTGTAGATTTCTGACTGAATGATTGGATTACTAGAACGTTTTCTTGTGTAGGCCATCATATTACCAGGTGTTTTCAACACAATCAACACTTGGTATGTAGCCCACATCGTGACCATTCAGACTGGGTGCTGGCTGTAGAGGCAGAATCACATCCGTCACATCTGTTCCCACTAGATGGCTGACTGTGCAGCAGGGTGCAGGCTCCTCTGTGTCGCCTGTCTTCCTGGCCCCACAGTTTAGCAAGTGTCTTTATTGCCCCAATCTCACTCTTAACCCCAGTCCCATTCACTATCAAAGGTCTGTGAAATCAGCAGCTCCTCTGATCCTCTCTGTCTCAAGGTCTTGCCTGCTCCCTCTCATCTTCTCATATGAGTGGCCACCTGCTCCATGCTGCTTCCAGGAACCTCCTCGTAGCTGCCTTTTGTCCTCGCTTCCGTCTGCAAAGTTATTCACCTCTGCCACAGCTCTGCAATACTCGTCGTTTAATGCACACCTCAAATGTGAGGACATGTGCACAAAAACGATCTGTGCTAACCCTGCAGAACTCCAATCTTGTTTGGAGTTTCTCTTCTTAGGCATTAGAAAAGGAAAAGTAATTATTTGTCTGCCAGAAGGCAACAAATTTTAAGAGTTCTGTTAGCATCTATATAGGGCATGCATATAAAATACCTTTTTATGGTACATACTAAATAAAAAGTTACAGAAGTAATGTAATTGAGCTGCTGATTTTTCCTCTACTAAGATGTACACAATATTCGGTGTCAATGTTCTTCTTTTTTATTTTATTTTAATTTTTTTATTATTATTATTTTTAATTTTATAATTTAATTTAATTTTACATATCAGCCACAGATTACCCTGTCCTCCCTCCTCACACATACTACCACCAAAAAATAACAGGAATGAACAATCACTGGTCATTAATATCCCTTAATATCAGAGGTCAATATTCTTCTTAATGAAGGGTGTTCATTCAGCCATTTATCATCAGTTTTATTGCATGCCTTTAATGTGCAAAGAACTGGGGCCATGAAAGACACTAGGAGGCACTTGCTCTCCAGGGGGACATGGGTAGTAGGGCTTGAGCTATGGGAGAGAAATGTGTGCCACAGGCATCTGGGAGTGCTCTCTAAGGAAAATGACTTCACAAAGGGAGGACTCTTTCCAAAGAATGAGTTTGCCAGTATGAAAAGGGATGGCCCCAGTGAATGAAGGGGAAGCAAGTTCCAGGATCACTGGTCCCAATTACAGTGGCTGGTACTTTCTTGCAGTTAAAATGGGCGGTGTATAAAAAAGGACGTTGGCTGTGAACATTTCTATTTTCACCCCCATTAGTGAGTAATTTGTGGAACAATACCCCAAGGCTAAGTCAATATCCAGTTCTCCTTATAAAACTTTCTTACTCCTTCAAATTAGCCATCCTTGCTCAGTTTCTGCTAATTCAATTATTAGTATAATAGTTTTAAAACTTTCTAATTCTATTGTCACCCTCTCATAAAGAAATACCTCACCTTCTATATTTATTTATTGACTTATTCGTTCATTTTGAATCAGTATGTAATCAGAGGTTCCTATCTTGGATATGTATTAAGGTCGGACATTATTTTGAGGCTTCTGGTAGGAGTCTTGCCAAATTGTCTCCAGAGGCTTTTTGACATAATTTCCTCATCTTTTCATACTTTTTTTTGTTTACTAGCACTAGATGCATCCTGATCATTGCTTCTTTTTGTGGCCCCAGACATGAATTGCAGTCATTTGATTCTTTACTAGGGAAGATCCTCTTTCAAGTGAGGTCTTGGTTTGGGGGGCATCCTGAACGCTGTGTGGCAATAATTCAAATACTTTTTTTGCAAAGGATGATGCTTGCTTTGGTGTGAGGATGGTCAGAGGTAACACACTCTGTAGACTGAGGCAGATAAACTAGCGACACAAAATTTGAATAGGGTAGATAGCCAACATTGTAGACCTGTTAAGTCAAAATCTCTGAGGCTGAGACAGAGGAGCAGGATTAGACAAGCCAACAAAAAACATGTATATTTCCAAGATGCATTCAGTGCTCCAGAATAAGATGGCAAAGAGGTTTAAAATAGCACCTTGGAGCTGAAGGGATGGCTTAGCAGTTAGAACTCACACTGCTCTTGTAGAGGACCCCAGTTTGATTCCCAGTACCCACACCAGGTGTTTCACAACCACCTGTAACTCCAGTTCCAGAGGATTCTATGCCCTCTTCTGGCCTCCAAGGGTACTGCACTCATATGTACAAACCCACACACAGACACATACACACATAACTAAAAATAAAATATCAGCTGTGGTTTAGTATGCAAAACTTTAGCCTTAATGGCTAGACTTTGAGTTCACAGGACTCTAACACTTGACCATCCATGTGGTGTGGCCTCTTGAATTCCAGGTTCATTCATAAAAGGAGACAGCTTTTATTCAATCTGTGTAGTTCACAGGATTCTCACAAGGATTAAACTGAAGACTGAGTGAGTGAAGTCTTCATGTGCAAATGTTCTGAGTAACAACTGTTATTATTTTGCTGATAGGCTAAACCAGGAGAAGCTCTTTCATGATTGTTATCAGGCTCTTAATTTTGGTGCTACATTCATTCATTCTTTCTACAAACACTAATTAACTACAGGTGTCAGACACTAAGAAGAAAGTACTGAGACAAAACGGATTCCAGAGTTCAAGTTTTGTATAATCTTCTGGCATTAGATAGACATTAATTCAATGGAAATTAATGTAAATCTATAATGTGTTGAGAGAAATGAAGAGACTACATGATGAGAGGATATTAAAATGAACAGTATCAGTTCTTCTCTGTGCTCACACAGTTGAGGTAATCATGCATCCTGGTTTACTTCGTGTCACCCTCATTTGTGCCATGAAATATATCTTTCAAGTAGATTTTTTTCTTACCTGGGCTGTTGGAAATTTTAATAAACTTTAGCAATGATAATCCATGTGTATGCAATGCGGATCATATATGGAGTTTTGACACATTTATCAGCCTATACTTCATGAATCAAGACAATGAACATGTCTAACGAACATGACTTCCTTAACCTCCCTTTCCCTGCTCAAGACAGCCATTGATTTGCTTTCTGCCATAGGATATCTGTTTGATCTTTCAATTCTAAAGTATATGCTCTTGGGTGAAAGCACTTCTGGATTCTTTTATTTGACATAAATATTTGAGATTTGTTCAAAGTATGAAAAATTCATTTCCAGGATGTTTTAAGGTGGTTCAACAGTTAAGAGTGCTTGCTTCGCTTGTAGAGGACCTGGATTTGGTTTTCAGCACCCTATATCACAAACATACATAACTCCAACTCCAGGGGATTCAATGCCCTCTTCTGGTCTCCACAGGCATTTAGACACATGTGCATGTATACTCACACACATAGATATACACCCATAAATAAAAATTGAAAAAAGTCTTTTTTTTTTTTTTTTGGTTTTTCGGACAGGGTTTCTCTGTGTAGCTTTGCGCCTTTCCTGGAACTCGCTTTGGAGACCAGGCTGGCCTCGAACTCACAGAGATCCGCCTGGCTCTGCCTCCCGAGTGCTGGGATTAAAGGCGTGCGCCACCACCGCCCGGCCGAAAAAAGTCTTTAAAACAAAAATTCGTTCCATTTTTGTGCTAAGTTATCAGCATGAAACTCTCCCTCTGGACTCAACCTTTAAAGACTGCCAGGATGACAGTGATGTATCTGGTGCAACTGTCTATGGATCTACTATAACGTATTTATGTCTTCTTCGTCCTTGAAAGCATGACTCACTTGTAATCTGGGTCTGGTAACAAGCAAAGCCTATTAAGGAGCTGGTTGGCTGCACACACATTTCCCAGCTCTCAGGAGGTAGCAGCAGATGAATCTCCATGACTTTGAGCCAAGTCTGGTCTACATAGCAGGTTGACCAGGAATATACAGTAAGACCCCCCCCCCAAAAAAAAAAGCTATTATGGGTATTTGTATGCAGATTTGAAGGGAAACAGGTTTCAGGTTTTCATTTTGTATGGGTAAGTACATAGGAGTGGAATATTTCTTATCTATGTTAATGAGTGTATAGAACAAGACCAAACTGCTTTCCATTATGATCAGTCAAGAGTGTGTGAGGCTTTCCACTCTTACATTGTCTTTTATTTAAATTTTTAGTTTCTCTCTCTCTCTCTCTCTCTCTCTCTCTCTCTCTGTAACTCTGTCTCTCTTTGCTTCTGTGTGTGTACATGTATGTGTGTAAATGTGTGTACGTGTGTGTGTGTGTGTGTGTGTGTGTGTGTATGTGTGTGTGTGTGTGTTTGTGTGTGTGTATACCTGTTTATGGACATTTGTGCATGAGTGCAATTGCCTGAGGAGGCCAGAAGAGGCTGTTGAATCCCCTGGAGCTGAGCTTAGAGATAGTTGTGAGCCACCCAAGTTGGGTTTTAGAAACATAACTCTGGTCCTCTGCAAAAACAGTAAATACTCTTATACTCTTACCTGTGTACCTAGTCTTTTAAGGTTGAGCCATCTCTCCAATCAGTTCAATTGTTTTTTGGCAAGTATTTTTTTCCCAGTCTGGAGACCACATTAGCATTTTCTCAACAGTGTCTTTTCAAATTTGAAATCCAGGTTTTGATGTAGTTTAGTTTATTGATCTATTTCTTCCTTTGATTCATGCTACTATATCTTCCAAACTCAAGGTTCCAAAGATATGGTCCCTTTCATTTCCCCTGAAGTCATATTATCAATGGTTTGGGCTTGTGATCAGGTTTGTTGTCCTTTTAATATGTAGTGTGAAATATGTCTGGAGTGTATTCTCTTTGCTCAGGGGTTATTTTGCATAGAGCCATCAAATTTTTATTGTGCTGTTTGTTGAAAATCTTGTCCTTTCCTGAGTGAACTGCCTTAGTCTCTTTGTTGAAAAATCAATAGAAAATTTATGTGTTTGCCTGTTTCCACACTCAACAGTCAGTATATTATGAAGATAGCCTAAGACGATCCAACCTGTGTAGCATGAATCTAAAAGAGTTCTTATTAATAAAATCAAACCTAAGCCAGGTATTAGGGTGAACTGGAAGATCAGAGAACCAGAACAAGCCACAGCTAACCTCACCTGGCCAACTTCTCAGCTGGTCTTGTTTCCTCAGACTGGATGCTTCTGTGTCCTCATCCCAAATGGCCCTCAGCTGAACTGCTGCTCGAAAGCCTGAAGCTCAACCAGCTAAAAGCTTAACCAGCCAAATGCCTTTAGTTTCTGGTCCTCACACCTTATATACCTTTCTCCTTTCTACCACCACTCCCTGGAATTAAAGGCTTGCTTTCTGGGATTAAAGGCTTGAGTCACCATGCTTAGCTGTATCCTTGAACACATGGATTTCTGCCTCTGGAATGCTAGTATTAAAGGCATGTGCTACCACTGCCTAACTTCTATGTTTAATATTGTGGCTGTTCTGTCTCTGACCCCAGATAAGTTTATTAGGGTTCACAATATTTTGGGGAACACAATACCACCACAAACCTGTGCAGCTATAGAGCAGAACATTCTGAATCATTTGCTTGGGGTTCTGTAACTGTTCCCCAGCCTTGGATGGACATGAAAGGAGAATGGCCAGGACTCCAGAGTTTCTGCTTCTGGAGGTCTGGCCATGGTGATGACTGCCCTTTCTTGGAGAGTTTCTGAACAGACACACATGAATGTTCTAAGGGTTTTGCTCATGTTTTTCACTGAGATTCTCTTTAATTACAAGGAAGGAAATAATAGCTCATGTTACATGGACTCCATCAGCAGAAGGAAGACTCGACAAGCAACTAGCAATGTCTGATTCATACAAGTTCCCTCAGGTCTCCAACAGAAAATCACATAGTCCAGTCCTTGGGATCATGGTAACACTTCCCACACTTCCTCTGTCCAGAGTGACACGTGGCAATGTGATAGTTTCTGTAATGAATTCACTCTAAAGATTCCTCACTGAAGATAAATTGCCTTTTCTGGTCACAGCAGGACTAGAATTTAGTATTCTATTCTTACTTAATATTCTTACTTTATTAAATCTATGAGGTGAAATCTATTTGGCATAGATTTTTAACTTAACACTTATTCATTTTGTGTGTGTATCTATATCACAGAGGGTGGTTACACATGTGCTGGTGCATGTGTGGAGGTCAGAGGTCAACTTGCAGGAGTCTGTTCTCTCTTTTCACCATGGAGGTCTCAGGGATTGAACTCAAGTCATCAGTCTTGGCAGCAAGCAATCTCAAAGCCATCTCTCTGGCCCATATAAGAAAGCAAAGTGAGCAAGTCATGGAGAGCAAGCTAGTAAAGAACGTTCCTCCAAGGTCTAAGCTTCAGGTTCCTGGTGTGATTTCCCTCAGTTACGCATCATTACCTAGAAGTCTAAGATGAAATTAACCCCTCTCTTTCTAAGTCCCTTTTGGCCTTATTATCACAACCATAAAGTAAAACTAGGAGAGCAGGCAGCCATCTGAGAGGCCTGCCTAAGATCTAACCTCTCATCTAGAGCAAACCCAGAGGAGCATTTAACAACCCAGTGAGCCTGTCTCTGGATGCTCTTCTGTTTTGAACTGGGTCTAAACAGACCCGCTGCATTCTTCTCTCTCCCTTTCTCGGTGTCAGTTAACATGGGCCAATTCTGCCAGAGACCAAGTAAAAGAAAATAAATTGGAATTGTCACTTAAGATGTTCCCTTTGAGGGCAGTTGTGGGCATCAGCTTGGCTGCTGCCATCATTAGAACATGCTTCTGTCTAAGGGAAAGTGCTCTAGGCAGGTCTGCCACCTGCTTGGAGGGTATTCCTGGTGGGTTATAAATAACTGGATGTTCTAGTTTCATTCCTGTTGCATGATAAAATGATATGACCAAAAGCAGTGTAGGAGAGGAAAAGGTTTAGTTGGTTCACACTTCCTAGTCACAATCCAGCATTGTGGGATGTCAGGGCAGAAAGGTAAGCAAAAACCCAAAGCAAAAACCATAGAGGAGTTGCTGGCTCACAGGTTCATGCTCAACTAGCTTTCTTATACAACCTAGGTGGAACCTGCCTAGGGATGGAGGTGCCCATAGTGGGCTGGACCTTCCTGTATTAGTTAATAATCAGAACAAACCCCTACAGACATGCCCACAGCCAATCTGACTTAGGCAATTATTTGTTTTCTTTTTCCCTCTTTTATTGAAAATATATTTTTCATGCAATATATCCTGATTGATTACAGTTTCCCCTCCCTCTACTCCTCCTAGTTCCTCTCCATGTCCCCTCCTATCCAGATGCACTTCCATTCTGTCTCATTAGAAAAGAACAAGTTTCTAAGAAACAACAGCAAAGCATAACACACTAGAATATCATAAGATAATACAAAGACCATCGTATCAACCTTGAACAAGGCAAGGCAATTCTTAAACTTGGGCTTTCTCCTCAGATGACACTAGGCTATGACAAGGTGACAATGAAAGCTAACCAGACACCAAGCATGTGAGGTTTACTTATTTTTATGGTTGAAATTGAATGCAATATCATCAAAACAGATAGAGACACATTTGGTATATGCCTATGTCTGACTTTTACTTGCTAGTAACCTTCTAAAGATCATTAAAGCTTAGTCCTCCTCTTCCTCTGTTTATCACTCTGACAGTTGACTGAACCCTTAAGGCTTTGGATTCTATGCATTCCCAGACATCATTGACAACTCTTTCACATCCCTACACAGGTCACATTATCAGAATTCCTTATATTTTCACGTGAGATCATTGATAAGCAAGCTATAGTTCTCAGTAGCTGCTCCTTTGGCTTGTATTTTGCTTTATGGGAGTATTGTGTATTGTATTATGCTTTATGGGAGACAAGCTCACATGATATTGACTAATTGGGTTTGTTCTAGTTATTTCTTATTACAGCATTACATTCTCCATGCTTATTTCTTAAGGTCCATTTTTGAATAACAATGATGACAGGGTTGATTGGTGAGAAGACTCTGAAGAAACTGGAAAGAAGTGACATTCATTTGATGTACTTGGATCTCTTACTTTAGTATGCTCTGGGAAGTGGTTAATATATAAAATGTTTACAGTCACAGGAGATAGGCCTTCCCACAGCAGCTGAGTACTATGCATGCCCCCAAAATGTTTCAGTAATATGTTACAACAGCTCATGGGAAGGATGGCATCTGTGGGGGAGACTTAAAGAAAGCTTTGCAAAAGGTAAAGAATTAGGAGAAAGACTAAAGGGTGGGTTGTAATTGAAGAACCATAAAGAAAGTATGGGGTAAGGGCATAGGAGGTCAATGCTTCATATCTACCCTTCACATGTACATGAAATTTCCAAATGCTTCAAACCTGTGTGGTCTCTTAGGATCTGTGGACAAAGCCATTTACAGTGGCTCTACTGGAAAGAATAAATTAGAACACAGCACCGTATTTATTGTTATTTAGCATGGTAAAACATATGGTGGAGGAACTTCCTTGGAGTCTGTACACTTCTTGAACACAGGCATCATCTACTTCCCACCCACCTCCACACCTTCTGCCTGTAGAGCATATGCGGCACCTTCCACATGGTGCCTCATCCACAGTATTCAAAAGTGTCTGATAAATTATATATATACATATATACATGTATATAATCCATATATGAATATTTGAGCAACTTGTCTCTAATAGAACTCTCATTGGCTCATAAAAATCTTATGTTCTGTAGATGTTAAGTGAGGAACTTAGGAAGGATGGAGATAAAGTTTTTGGCTAAATCTCAGCCATAACCCACACTAGGAATTCACCTATCAATTCCACTTCTTGTTGGGTTTTTCCCTCTCCTTTTCTTGGAACACATTGCATTGTTTGGCAGTTTCCTCCAAAATGAAACATTCCCTACAGGATGGTGGGGAGGATCAAGAGACTCAGAAGGCAAACAAAATGCACATGCCTGGGAAAGCGGAAACTTAGAAGATTCTAGAAGCCTCCTCCCCAGTTTTGTAGAAGGAGCATGCAGCTCATGGAGAGAGGACACTGACTGGCCGAGCTGAGAGGAGACATTTGGAGCTGTTCAGCTGCCTGCAAGTTGTACAGAAAGCCACAGGATTGCAGCTTTCATGAGCTGTCTGCTTGGTTGGGGTGAGCTTTTCCATGAAGCAACTGCTTTTGAGTCATCCCTGATCCTGTAAGTGACCCCTGACCCACAATCCTATTAGTAACCCCAATAGAAACTCAATAATGCTCCATGTGAAATTGTCCATGTGAAACATTATGAAATCATTACTTGGGTTTGTCATAAATCACCTATCCGGGTGAACAGGGGTGTGTGTGTGTGTGTGTGTGTGTGTGTGTGTGTGTGTGTGTGTGTGCATATGTGTTGCATCTCCCCAGAAAAAGCATGTCACACAACGTGAGGTTTGGGTTAATTTCCCTCTTCCCGATGCAGTTAGTTTCCTCGTAGCCTAGGGACTTGTTTGATAGTTCATCTTCTGCTGTGCGTGAAACTGGCAAAAAACCTGAATGAATGAGGACATCTGGAGGCTAATATATATTGTCATCTCTGCGATCCTGGGCTTGCCTCTTTTCGGGAACTCAGCCTCCCTTTTTAGAATTTACCAGCTTTATTATTCTCTAAGGTGATTTTTCAAGGCTCTTGGCTCACACACTTCCTGCCTGAAGACAGTTCTTTTGTGAGGTTTCTCTTGTTCTGCCCTAGATGTTTGCAAGCCTCTCAGCAGCTGTTCCCATTTGATGAAAAATGAAGGAATTCAGCTTTGTAACTGTCTTCAGCATGCTCTAGGATACGTGAGCCTGTGTCCTTCGTGGGTAAATGGAATGTATCCATCACTCCCACCATTCAAGTGTTCACGTTGTAAAATCTGCGTTAACTTTAATACAGATCCTGAAAGATGATTAACTTTCAATTCTAACGAATACTCAGAAATAACAAAACTAGTCATTTTGATATATCCAGATTAAGCTTTGTTTCGTGGGAGGCTGGAAAGATGGTCCAGTCAGTAAAATATTTGCCACAGAAGCATGAGGAATTGAGTAATTGGATCCTCCAGAATCCAGTTTTTTGTTTGTTTGTTTGTTTGTTTGTTTGTTTGTTTAATGTGTTTGGAGTGCCAGTGCTGAGGGAGTGGAGCCAAGAGGACCTCTAGGGCTCCCTGAAAGACCTGACCCCAGCAAGTCAATATGCTCTAAGCCAATGAGAGACCCTGTCTCCAAAATAAGGAGGCAGAGTTTCCAAAGATGATACTCTGCCTCAAACCTCTGCATTCACACATGCATGTGCACTTCCCTACACATGCATACAGACATGAAAACACACTATTCTTTGTGAATAAAAAAGTTTATGGTTTAGATCTGCCATCTCAGTGTACAAGAAACTCTGGACCAGGAATGGGCAGGGCGAGGAAGAGGAAGAGTGGTGCGGTTCTATCACCTTAGGTGATGATGAGACCAAGTCCTGAGAGGGAACAGGAGTGCTGTGTCTGTAGCGGACAACCTCCTAGGATGCAGGCATAACTTTCTGAGAGACAGTCCAAGGGTGGAACTTACACATAACAGTAGTTTTCCATTGCTTGGTGTAAAGGAGAGATTCTTGATTCTTGTACATTTTAATTTGGAAAAAAACAAAAACAAAAACAAAAGGCCCCCCTGTGTATTTAGAGCAATAAAGGAATTGACTATTTGATGCCCCTGAATAGTCAAGACACTATAAGACCCAGGGGTTTAAGTAGCATTATCTAGACCACCATGTTTTTCCACTGGTGTCTAGTGACTCTGTGGCGGCTCCATTCTGACTTCCATGGAAGCCCAATGCTGACTTCTATGGTGGTTCAGCATATCTACACCTCTCAGTTTCATTGTCTCAGGAAAACTCAGTCTCTCAACCTAGCAAAGGGCTTCTGGATGTTTCTAATTTACATGCAATACAACTAGTCCTGAGCTTGGCAGAAGTAAGGAACTTCCTGTGTCATGATCAACTGTGTCTCAGGCCCGGTTGAGTTTTGAGGATGAGTTTGCATGACTTCCATATAATATGGCAGAATTCCCAGGTCTGGATATGGCCTCCTCACCGAAGCAGAAGTGTCTTCAGTTGTCATACCAAGAGCACCTACCCACTATGTGTGTCAGAATAGGGCTCTTGGTCACATGAACAGAGATGAAAAGTCATAACAAAAGTAACAAGCTTCCCTCACTGAATTCTGGAGATGGGATTCTAGCAGTCAACAACAGTTAATCTTTGATATGTTTTGCTCACAAGGGGCCAGCAATATGTCTCAGTAGGGAAAAAATGCCCTTGCTGCTAAGAGTAAAGACCCAAATTCAATACCCAGGGCCTTCATGGTGGAAAGAGAAAAACAATTCCCATAAGTTATCATCTGACTTCAACACCAGTGCCATGGCATATTCACAAACGGGCAACAAATGTAAGTAAATAAATAAATAGGATATTTAATATAACAAAGAGGGTGCTAGTGTATGTAGAGTAGGGTGTTTCTTTACAACATTACCTTCATCCCAAGGTGCTTCTTAGAAACCCAAGAGTCTGAGGAGAATGTGGTGACTCTTATGAAAAGAGGGGACTGGAGAGATGGTTCAGTGGTTAGAGCATTTGCTGCACTTGTACAGGACCTACGTTCAGTTCCCTGCACCTACGTCCTGCAGCTCAGACCTGCCTGAAACTCCAGTTCCCTGCACCTACATCCTGCAGCTCAGACCTGCCTGAAACTCCAGTTCCAGGCATATAAATGACATCTCCTGGCCACCATTGGCACTGTACTCACAGGCGCACGTATCCCCACCCAGCCAAACAGGTAATTAAAAATCAAATGAGATGTTTTGTTGTTCTTGTTGTTTTAAAGAGAAATAGAAATAGAAAGACACTGAAAATGTAGAGCCTATGACTATTCCTGTACACACAGGTGCTGTTACAAAAGCGTGCTACCCTGCTTCCTCACCCTTTGGTGTTGAATTTAAACGAGATTAAATTACATGTGGGATGCTTATATTCTACAAATGTTTCATGATATTTACAGTTTGGGAAGCATGTTCACCTTTTCATTAATTTGCCTTGATGTTCTCATGGACTGGACAATACGTTATTTTCCTGTTTTCAGTGTTTTGCCTTGATGTGTGGATGTAGACAATGGGAGACTGTAGCATGGCGTTCGCTCCACCCTCCGTGTAGATGGCCAGTGTGTAATGTTCCATCACATCTGTTCTAGTCTTCCTTTTCTATGATGAGAGCTTTGCATGTAGACCTCTCCGCATCTTACAGTGACTTTGCCCTCTCTATTTCTGTCCAGAAGTCAGTACTTCAGTGAATCCTGAAAGCTCTTTATTTTCTGTCATGCTTGTATAGATCTATAAAATAATTTAAGTAATTTGTTCATCTCTATTGTGTTGCTTTTACTGTGTGTGGGTAGTGTGGGTGCCACACATGCCTGTGGGGATTAGAGGACAACTTGCAGAGTCCATTCCTTCCTTACACCACATGGATCCTGGAGAACTGAACCCAGATCTTCAGACTTGGCAGCAAGTGCCTTTACCCACTGAGCCATCTTGCTGGCCTTTGACAATTTTTTTTTTGTCTTTTTCTAAACTTCCTTTTCAGGCAAGCTTGCAGAGTGAATTCCATGGTCACAGAGACAGTTTCTCCTCAGCAAATGAGTACAACGTATTTCTGATTTCTCTAAGCTGGCTCTTCTTTTTTTTCCTCCATTGTTCATGTATTCTTTGATAATTCATGCATTAATACACTGTCTTAGATCATATCCACCCTTAACATATTTAGTAATTAACATCCAACTGTATCAGTAGCCTACTGACATGCTTTGAACCATAGTGATACACAATTATAATCTCTCCTTCTCATGCAGCAATGGCAGCTCTTGCAGTTACTTTACTTTTCATGATGGTTGTTTTCAATGAATAATGACTATAAATATATATATATATATATATATATATATTTATAGTCATAGAAGGCAGGGAGATGGAGCAGTGAATAAGAGCACCTTCTGTGCAAGCAGAGGATCTGGGTTCAACCCCCAGCACTCCCATCAAAAGACAGATGTCGTAATATACACCTGTAACTCTAGTGCTGTGAAGGATAGAGGCCGGATGACCAGTAGGACTTGCTGGTGCCAGCCTAGCTCCAAGTTCAATGAGAAATCCTGTCTCAGGAAATAAGGCAAAGAGTGACAGAGCAGAACACCTGATGTCCTCCTCTGGCGTCTCTGTGTGTACAAGCATGCACACCTACCCACACATGTGTATATATGTATATCTTCCAAGCACACACATTCACACCCCAGGTTATAGATCCATAGCCATAAAGGCTGTTGCTACATGAGTGCCTCTGCTCAGGCTACCGGAATTCAATGAACACCCTGGAGATAACCACAGAAGCTTGTTATTTATATTCAAATTTGTTTCTGAGAAAGGTCTACATTTATCACTGGAGTCCCAAAGGAAAACACAATCTCAAAAATTTAAGAACAGCTACCTTGAATGTTTTATAAGGTCCTTGCAAACCATTCCTTATTTCCAAGATAAAAAAAGTAAAGGAAAGAGAGCCCAAACTTCTTAGCAAATATCGGATCACAAACTTTTCTCACCACTATGGCCAAAATTGCTAAAGGGAGAGAAGATCTTTTGGCTCATGGTTGGAAGTTAAATAGTCCATCATGGCAGGGACAACATGGTATCAGGCAGTTACATGGGAGTGGTAATGAGATAGTTGGCGACATCAGGTCTGCAGTCAGGACTAAGGCCAAACAATTCTCTCTGCAATCTACCCCTTCCCTGTGACCCATGTCCTCCAGCTAGGCTCTACCTCTTAAAGGTTCCATAACCTCTCCATTGTCCCACATCTCTAACCAAGGTGCTTCTCACCAGGCCCAACTAGCTTTTAATCTGGTAAAGTGGTCAACCAAGACCAGTTGTCATAGGTGGGATAGAAATCTTTTTCAGCTCCTTTATCAGCAGCCTGAGATGGGGAGGGGATGTGGAAATCACATTTGTTGCTTTCATTTTTTCTGCACAAAGGAATCATTATGGAACTATAGGTCAGCCCATAATACCACAGGCTCTCGAGGCTTTTGGAGCAAGCTCATGTTCATTTGCAGTTAGTGTTTCTGACTGATTCTTCATTAACAGAACTCAGTGCATTTACAGTTCCCTCTATCTTGGAAGGGATCTCCCAGTCCCAGAATGAGGTCCCTGAGTGGAAGAATGCACTCAGCACCTGCCACAGTGCGATTCTGCTCTAACCAGGGGAGCCCAGAGTTTGAGAAAGTCACACACAAAGATGCAGTGCTGCACCTGCTCTGTGTAATCCTCCATAACTCAGCTTTCAGGTGTCCTCAGAAATGACTGTCATGAGCAGACAGTTCTGCCTCAGACATTAGTTCATACAGTTCCCTCTTCTCACTTGAATTTGGAGCATGGCTAACAATTTCCTCTTATATCTTCTACTTCCCTTCGCTGTGTGTTCATCATCTATCCTGGGGCTCTACCACCAGAGAAACAATAACAGCACAGATGACAGCAATAACCAGTGTTTTACAACCACTGGCTCTCAGTCAGACATTGTGCTCAGCGCTGTATTCATTGGTCTGGTCATCCGCTCATCTATGCAGTCCACAAATACTTGCTGAATAGAAAGGATGAGCCAAACAGGCTTTGAGCTGCTAGAGGCAGTGACCTGTGGAACACAGACACATCCTCATGGCATGTCAGAGAGAAGACAGCTGGGAGTCACACAGTAGTTGACAAATGTAATTGCATAGGTAACCAGAACTAGCAGGGACCTGGGTGTGGCTTAGCGAGAAAATGCAGTAGAGGGATTGATCTGGTCACAGGGAAAACAGTGAGCTTCCTCTCACCTTCTGTTTTTCACAAATTATCCAGAATACATACATTGAAAGAAGAACAAACGAAACTAATTGCTGTGTATTTTAATGTCCTTCATCCAGTTTCTCCTTAGCTCTCTTACTTTTCTCCTGTAATGCTTGTGGAGGAACTAATGTCAGTAACATTTCTTATACTTTTCTTTCTTTCTTTTTTCCTGTGCATCCTCTTCTTGCCCTTTTTCTGTAATGTAGAATTAAAGCCTTAGTTTCATCAGAATTTTTCAGAATTTCCCATTCATCAGCTATTGTGAGATGTTTACATATTATGTATTACATTACATATTATATACTATGTATGGGCAAAAATACGATTGTTGATTTCTTTCCCTCCACTTACCAATTTTAAAATGGTTAAAACTTTCTTCTGTCAGCTGCCAGTGCTGACCAATGCAGTTTTCTCATACATTGTCATTTGATTTTATTATGAATGTGTATATTTAGTCCATTGGGTGTTTTTTCCTTGTTCTGTTTTCTGGTCCTTGGAGTGTACTTACAATGGCCCATACATTAACTCTCCTGAGTATGTGTGATTTAACACAGTGGTTATCACTTCCATGCTTTCTGAATTGACAAGAAATCCTAGGGTCTTCTTACATTAAAATATTTCCTATCCTAAACCTAGATGCAAGCATGTATTAGAGAAATCGGGTTTCTTTTGTTTAGGATGTTATATAGAGATATCACGGTGTAGGTATAGATGTTTCTGGGCACACAGTGGGATTATTATACTGGTGCAGTGTTGTCAGTAGACAAAGCTCAGAAATCATCAAGACAGTAGAGAGGAAGAACACGCATGTTGACTATCAAGTGTTCCTTCTAAGTCCTATTATAAGGCCTCAGCTTTTATTTAACTTCTCTGATTTCATATTTACACCCCATTTCTCCTCTGATGAAACTCGTGTCTCCTATTAGAATATGCTTTGCTCTAGCCTACAATCTATTTGTAATTATATCAGATACGCGTGGCCAGTCCCGCCTTCATTCACAGTGTGATAACTGAAAATTGCTGGGGTTTCTTCGCTCTGCCCTTTGTCCTAAAGATAGAGTCCTCCCCTCAATGATGTCCTGACAGAACACTGTGCTTCTAAGGTGACTGGGTCCTAACTCTGATTATGACACTGGTTTGCCATGCACTTGGATTGGTTTATTCCCTTTTCTCATAAGCTTGGTGAATTTCTAAATTGCAGTTTTACATTTATAAGCATGGGTGTAGACATAAGCAGACATGAAGAGGAAGTAGACTCCCTCCTGGTGCCCAAAACAGCTGGCACATGGGATAGGAGTTTTTTATCCTGAATTCTCTCAGGACACAGGCTGACCCAGCTGTCTTCAGTGGATGACCTGTGGCATCAGAACTGTTTCCTCTAAAAGTCACCGTACCCTAGATTAGTCAGGGTTCTTTCAATTATTCAAAAGAGAAACCTAGCATCCAACAGAACCAGAGATAAACAAAAAGTTCAGAATTTTCATCAGCTTGCTTCTCTTATAACCACATTGTGGACTGCATTCTTAAGATACTGGTGAATCTCCTTAGTCGTTTTGGTTCCATCCTTTTCTTATAGCTCTTTGCTCCTCATAGCCTCATATCCCATTAGAACACACACACACACACACACACACACACACATATATATATATATATATATATATATATATATATATATATATATATATATATATACTCACCTCCCCCACACTCAATCATATACATATGCACTTGCACACTTACCTACAATACACATACTCACCCCACACACATACTCACCCATACACATATATACTTGTACACTCACACAAAGACACAGACACATTCACACAGAGAGACACACACATATACACTTCCACATATACATATATGCATACTCACACACAGACACTTGCATACTCACACGCAGAGACACATACATACACATACATTCATATACACAAACTCACATAAACACACATACATACACACCATATACAAGCAAATACACACAACACACATGTGTACATGGTGACACACACACACACACACACACACACACACACACACACAGCAGGTACTTTGTTATTTCCTCTTGCTCCTTAGTTAGATTGATTTCATGCTAGGATGGCCTGAAGTGATGGGGCAGTGGTTAAGAGCTCTTTTAGAGGACCCAATGTCTGTCCCAGCATATGTATCAGGCAGCTCATGATCACCCAGAACTCTAGAATTCTATGTGCTCTTCTGGTGTCCTGGACACTCACATATATGTGGCATACACTCATACAGACACACACATGTAAATAAACCTTTAAAAATAAAAGCAAGAAGACTAGACATTAATTCTGAGTTAGACCTTCATCCTAATTCTGACTTATGTTTTGTTTATCTCTTGAAAATGTAGCTAACTTCTACATTTTGATTCCCTTGTCTGTAAAATGAAGATAACAAAAGGTCCTCATAGCAGCCTTCTTAACAGCATCATACAAGCTTGTGCAGGTCAAGTGATTAACACAGCCAGATGAGCAAATCTACTTAGTGCAATTTTAGGGTCCAGATATTTCTAAAATGGTGTTACAAAGACTAAAATTGGTAGAAAACGTTTTTTGGACCTCATTTTTTGTCATGTTCTTCCTTGACAATTACAGAGAGTGGCGTTTTATAATTTTCATTCATTTCTGATAGTCCATGAAGTCCTAACTAAAGATGGTCCTCCAAACTTAGATGAATTAAGGAGACTCAGGGAAGGTGCTTGAGCTGCTCTTTAATCTGAAGTAGTTTTGATCTGTATTTTGAGATCCTGACATGAGGCCAGGAGTCAGCTCCTGCGTCCTAGCCAGCGGGATTGTGTGCTGGTTAGTTTTTAATGTCAATCTAATACAGACTAGAGTCATAGAAGAGGAGGGGAACTCACTTGAGAAAGTACCTCCATAAGATTAGGCTGCAGACAAGCCTGTATGACATTTTCTTAGTCAGTGATGGGTGGGGGAGGGACCAGCCCATTGTGGGCAGGGCCATCCCTTGGCTGGTGGTCTTAGGTTCTGTAAGAAAGCAGGCTGAGCAAGCCATGGGGAGCAAGCCAGTAAGCAGCGCCCCTCCATGGCTCCTGCATCAGCTCCTCCCTCCAGGTTCCTGACTTGTTTGAGTTCCTGTCCTGATTTCCTTCAGTGATGTGGAAATGTAAGCCAAATAAACCCTTTTCTCCTCAAGTTGTTTATTGTCATGATGTTTTATCACAGCAATGTGGTGGTATTGTGTTCCTCAAAATATTGTGCACCCTAATAAACTTATCTGGGGTCAGAGAACAGAAAAGCCACTAGATACAGAGGCTAGAAAATGGTGGCACTCACACCTTTAATCCTAGCATTCCAGGGGCATGGATCTCTGTGAGTTCAAGGCCACACTGGAAATAGCCAGGCACGGTGACTCATGCCTTTAATCCCAGGAAGTGAGGGCAGAAAGCTATTTAAGGCATGAAGACCTGAAACTAGAAGCTTTTTAGCTGGTTAAGCTTTCAGGCTTTGGAGCAGCAATTCAGCTGAGATTCATTCTGGATGAGGACTCAGAGGCTTCCAGTCTGAGGAAACAGGATTAGCTGGCAAGGTGAGGTGGCTGTGGCTTGTTCTACTTCTCTGATCTTCTAGCATTCACCCCAATAACTGGCTCCAGGTTTGTTTTTATTAATAAGACACTTTAAGATTCATGCTACACAGCAATAGTAACCTTAACTAAGACAGATGACAAGATGGAAATGCTAGTGAGTCCAGAACCCTGGACATCATCCACCTCCATGCCCTCCATTATACAGTGGGGAATAGGACCTAGGACCTTTTATTAAACCAGGTCATTCCAAGAGATTTCAATTCAGTTCTAGCTTTAAAAGTATGTGGTTCTAAATTTATTTAACTACTCTCCTTGATGTAGTTCATGTAAGTAATTCAGAGACATTTGTGATGTATATATCTCTCACCCAATGAAATGATCTCCTGTGTGCTTAAAATGATGCCATTTATGGGGTCCAGGTGGTTCTCTTTCTGCTGGGGTTCATATTCAAAGAAAATAGTAGTAGCAGAAATGAGTCTGAGGTTTCTCAGACTAATTTTTAAACTGTCAAGGCAGAAACAGTAACAGGATTACTGTCATAATAAGATCCTTCTTTATATGCCAGTTTTGCATACAAATTTATTTATTTGGTTAGTTAATTAGCTTTTAATACATTTTTAAAAGATTTTATTTTTAATTATGGTGTGCGTGTGCCTGAAGAGTTCAGAAGGGAGTACTCGATCTTCTGGAGCTCAAGTTAGAAGTAGGTGTGAGCTGCCTGAAATGGATCCCGAGAGCTTGAACTTGGTTGGGTCCTCTATAAGAGCAGCATTTGCTCCTAACCACTGGGCCATCTCTCCATCCCTAACTTAGGTTTATTTGAGATGGGGTCACATGTAGCCCAGGCTGGCCTCAAACTCACTATGGACCTAGACATATCCTTACACTCCTAATTTTCCTCCCTCTACCCCCGCCACACCCCGTGTGTTGGATTAACAGGCATGTGCCATCAAGCCAGGCTCATAGCTTCTCTTATTTTGCATTGCTCTAAACTCAGGTAATTTTTCTTTTCTTTGGAGCCGCCCTAATCTTCTTACTGGTGTTACTGTAAGGCATTGTAAATTACAGTTATCATTTCTGTGTTTCCATTGCTTCATTGCCATTCTGGGAGAAATAATCCTTCTCAGGCTTGTGGTGATACGAGAGAAGAGGGAGTGAGAGAAGAGACTTTAAGGGACAGTGTGATGTTTAAGTACAGTTTGAATTGTGAACTACCATCTGTTAAACTTAAGTCCCAGGGAGAAATGATGACTTAATAATTGTGTAGCACTGAGATGACAACATCACCAAAAACCCATATCCTATCTGGGGCCATGCGCTCTTCCCAGAATGACAACGAACCTGTAAGCTTTCCAGAAGTGACAGGAACCTTCTTTCCAGCAAATGTCTTCAAGGGCTCCATTCCTACTGTCTAATTTTAGAGGCATGGATATGGAATTTTCTAGGTGCCCTGGCAAGAATTTTACTGAACTTTCAAGCCTTCTTAAGAGCTCTAGAAAGAAGAAGGGGGGTTCCAGAAAGAGCCTGATCCTGGGCAAAACACATACAAAAACGTCACATGGAACCATCAGGTTTTTTAGTGAATTGGGAAGGAAACACTGGCCACCTTTTCAGAGGACACTGCACAAACCAACCAAATAAGTCCTCCTCTGTGCATCGAAGTCATTTTGACCCAGGTTAAAATGGCAGCTCCTAGCCGGGCGGTGGTGGCGCACGCCTTTAATCCCAGCACTCGGGAGGCAGAGCCAGGCGGATCTCTGTGAGTTCGAGGCCAGCCTGGACTACCAAGTGAGTTCCAGGAAAGGCGCAAAGCTACACAGAGAAACCCTGTCTCGAAAAACCAAAAAAAAAAAAAAAAAAAAATGGCAGCTCCTACATCCACCAGCTATGTAATTATTTTGCCAGCAAAGTTGGCTAGAAGTTGCTGGAAGGGATTCACCAGCTCATAACTAGGAGATACTTCATAGCCAAAGTAGCTTGCATTTTTTCCTGCATTTATGCCATCTAGAACCAAGGAAGAAATCCCGAAGATCGAAGCCCACATCTATTTACATCTGTCTGGTGAATTCTACTTTGCGCACAGATCTGACTTCTAGGTATGATAATGGTGGTGAATAGTAATTGGATGCTTGCTAAGATTCAGAGGACCCTCCTTCACTCAGCACCTGTCAAATCACATCCTGAGACTGTCTGCTTCTGGTGACTGCTTGAGAGAATCAGAGGGGCTGCTGGTTGTTATGGACAGGGATACTGAGAGCTAGCAAGGAGAGGAGTCTGTAAGTCACATCCTGTGAAGACAGAATAAGAGAAATGGAGCCGTTTGGTGAGCAGAGAGCACTGCTGGAGTTTGTTAGGTCCATGATCAATGTCTTTTGTGAGCACACAAGGCTACAGTCAGAATCAGAAGTTCACAGCTTCAAAAAGGGCTTCGACTGGACCTCAGTGTAGAGTGAAGGTGTAGCATGTCAGAAGCTTCAGGTTCTATCCCTAGTACTAGAAAATAAATAATAAATAAAAACATTGCTAAAACTAAAAGAGAAAGAAAAACAGACACTGAATCTAACTTCAACCATGTGTAACGGCCACAGAGGAAGGACTCTGGCATTTGTCGTTATGTGAGAAGTGGCCTAGTCGCTTTTCTGAAGTCCTTGCATACTGCCACAGTCTCCAGGGATGGTGAACTGTTCTGACCCCCTCTCTCTGCACTCTTGCTTTGTTCTCTTTTGCACCTTCTCAAAGCAGCCATTGAGTATAAAAACTCAGCCAACCAGAATCAGCCATTCCCCCTGGCATTAGCCAAAAGGTGGACAGCATGCTTGCTCACCACCTTTTGGTTACCATACACCTTTCCATATGGAAGCTAAGTTTGCTTTGTAGAGATACCTAAATCTGAGTCGTTATCTGTTGACCTGTGACCCCAGTCTTCTCTATATAACAATTGCTTACTCTGTTCCTTTTCTCAGATTAATTCACTGACCTAAGCTCAGTAATTCCATATATGAGGATATAAGGATTATAGTGAGATAGTACACACATAAGACACAGGCAGGGTACCTGATACATACTCATTAATTGCTAACTATGGTTCTTGTTCCTATTAGTCATTAAGACGACAATAGAGGGTCAGGGATGTAGCTCAGTTTGTAGAGTGCTTGAGTGGAATACATGAAGACTTGCACTACATAAATGGAGGGATGTACACTTGAATCTCAGCACTTGGGAGGTGGTGGCAGAAAAGCCAGGAGTTCAAGGTCATCATCAGCTACACATCCAGCTAGAGTCCAGCATGGGCTACATGAGGTCACAAAAAATTATATAATTTAATGAAAGTCCAGATGTTTCAAGAGCTATCAAAGTAATTGTTCCCAAATGTTATAAACAAAAATGGGAAACAAAGATTCTAGAAGTGACTGGAACATGAGGGTGGGGTGGTTTTATGAAGTACATCTCTGTATGCTTTTCCAGGTGTCTGTTCTCTCTGGTGCTAGTTCCTTCCTTCTTTTTTTTCTGTCCTATTGTCCTTGTCCCCAAGTCCTACTTAGGCGACTGCTGGACCAGGCTTAGCCATCTTCTCACATTATAACCACCTCAAGCACAACCTGTGTAACTTTTTAATAAGCTACTACTTTGTGCCATATCAAAAACGACTGATCAGAGGGCTTTTGGCTATAGTCTCCTTGGCATTATGGCCTCTGATGGTTGTTTTCTGCTGATTTGTCAGAGCTATAATAGTGTCAGTATGGGATTGATAGGTTGATGGATAGACGGATGGATGTGTGGGTGAGTTGAAAGATGTCTGGATGGGAGGTTGGGTGGCTGAATGGAAGGATGGATGGGTGATAGATGGTTGGAAGGATGAGTGGATGAATGTGTGAGTGAGTGAGTGAGAGGATGGATGGATGGGAAGGATACAGACAAATAGACAGATGGATTTACAGACATGTGGATGGATAGATACAGGGATAGACAGATAAATGGGTAGATGGATTGATGGGAAAGTCTGCACATGGATAGCACTGCACGTGCAGGAACATCTCAGCCACCTCATCCAGCAGCTGACTCTTTGCTTTGGAGATCTCTGCCAGTGACTGCACAGCCTCCACTCTTACTTCCGGCAGCCAGCAGCTCTTTGCATCTTCAGGCAACACAGATTCTCTTCAGACCAGCCTTTTAGCATGGACTTAACGAAAATCTTATGTGGTGTAATAGAGATTTCTGCAAGCACCCTCTTTAAATAAAGGGAATTACAGTTCAAGGGGAGCTTTTCAGGCACCAGAGCTCAACAAGAAAAACCAGGCTAATTCTGTGCTTCACTAATTCAAGATTCTCCTGCTGTGTAGTTGTGAGGGAGACAGCATGACAGATGTGTTCGGGATTTTCATGTTTTATTACGGAGTAGATTTTGCACATTAGTAGTTATGTGGGAGAGGAGATATAAACTATGCGAGGACTAAATATCTAGCAGTCACACTTTTTGAATATAAAAGGGCTGCATAACTACATTTATTTTCATTTTAAGAAATGCTATAGAGGCGAATTATTGTCTCTTTAGCTCCACAGCTCTTCTAAGTTAAACTTGGAGAACCACGAATCCATTTACTTGAATCAAGTATTAAAAAGGATATGATTCTAAGCAGCAATTAAGACTGAAATGCCATCATTTAATTTCTCCCTGGAAAGCATTTGTTTGCCGTCCTATGACTGAGACGTTAAATTGGCCACATCTGGAGACAAACCAAAGATCATGCTGTATCAAACCTCATTTTCAGAGGGCACATCTGCTTCTAGAAGTGAAAAAAATACAAAAAAAGGCAGCCAAAGAGAAATAAAATACCCATAACAAATGTGAGGGTGTGGGTGATAAGCTGTTACCATGGAGAGCTGCGGGATTAATTTGCACCCCACTTGTAGGTATAGCCCTGTCTTGTTATGATGGCTCTTGACTGAGCTAAGAATTCTACAGAGAGAGATGCAATTTCCTGCCAGAACTGTAGGTCACTCTGTGTCACTTTGTAAAAATGGTGTTACCTTTCCATCAACCTGTCCCCCTGAGACCTTCACAGCACTCATAAGGAAAGCCTAGAAGTCATCTATCTATATGTGACGAACCTGTCCTGCTCTTGAGGCTACCACTGAGTGGACCAGGCTAGACACTGGCTGACAGTGACCAGTTCGATTTTCTCAGGAAGCTCAGGTTCCCAGCTTCGAGTTCCAGTTCAGGTTGATATGCTTGCTTCAACTTTGTGCCTGGGAACTTCGTAGCTTCAGGGAAGCTTTGTTTGGTCAAGAACTCAGGGAAGCAGGTAAGAGTGAAAGATGGAAAAAGATGACCACACAGACCCAAGAGGGTTTCTGCTAGAATTGTTAGGGTCAGAGCCTGTGCCCTAGCAACTGATGAGCCAGGCTGGTCCATCCATCCTTACCAGGCTAAATAAAGCAACAAATCACAGTGAAACCCAGAGAAAAGAGATGTACTTAATGTGGCCACTTTGAGATGAGGAAAAAAGAGGTCTAGTTATTCCAAGTCTATAGCTAGAGTTTTCCTGCCTGGCCTACAGTCAGGAAAAATCTCTCTCACCCACCAGTCCCACAGCCGCTCAGACCCAACCAAGTAAACACACAGAGACTTATATTGCTTACAAACTGTATGGCCCTGGCAGGCTTCTTGCTAACTGTTCTTATATCTTAAATTAACCCATTTCTATTAATCTATAAGTTGCCACGTAGCTCATGGCTTACCGGTATCTTAACATGTTGCTTCTCATCACGGTGGCCGGCAGTGTCTCTCTGCCTCAGCCCTCTACTTTCCAGAATTCTCTTCTCTGCTTGTCCTGCCTATACTTCCTGCCTGGCTACTGGTCAATCAGCATTTTATTTATACAGAGTGATATCCACAGCACAGTTTATGTTTTAATAGAGGGCAAGAGCCATGCATAGTTGAGCAGTACTGGTCAAGGTGTGGTCCTGCCCATCACTTCCCCATCATTGTCTTAGATCCAGTCTCTCCTACAAGGTAGTCTGAGCAGTTGTCAGAACAGTGTGAAATCTTGTCCTGGGAGGTAAGCTCCTACTCTGGCAGTAACAGGCTTCAGGGGGGAAATTCCTGTTTTTCTGTTTGATATGGCTTAGTATCTTATCTACTAATGGTTTTGCAAATCTTCAAATCAGGTGCCCTCCTTCAGGCCTTCTACACTCCGTAGAAAGGGTAAGGAGAAAACATACCACCATATTGTTCTCTTACCACTGCCCACTACACTATACCCAACTGGTGTTCTCCAGAGAAATAAAATGCAAAGGAACCAGACGACCTTGGGACCTAAAGACGAAACCACTTCCAGTAAGCAGCATGCGTCAGTGATAGGATTTCAATGTTCACTAAAATGGTCATGTCCCACTAATAAATGGCTGTGTCTGTGCTTTTTAAACCGGTGGGAGAAATTTCTCTCTTAATTGGATGACAGCTCCTCCATAACCCAGAAGAATTGAATTATATTAACTTTACATTATTAGTAAAATTAATGAGTCATTGATTAATTTCCTATCCTTCTCTGGAATCATTAAGGAGGCAAGAAGGAGATTCCGTGGGTCAGGATGTCTGAAAAGATGGAATTTATATCTGTGTCCCTGGCAGTATCACAACAACCACATCTGAGATGAATCAGCAGGGCAGAGTGAAAGTCCAGAGTCCATAGTGGCTGCCCAGTTCTGTGTCCTAATGTCTCCTCTTTCAGCGTGCTTTCTCAGCTTTGCCAGCCTCAAGCTGAGGAGGAGGTCATCTTTCTGCTACTGAAAATGTGTGTGGAAGTCACTTATTTCAATCTCCCTACCTTACACATCTTTATTCTGTAACAACAGAAAATACAAATAAATTAAAAACTCAGTAACTCTTCCTAATTTAATCAGAGAAGAGATTCTGCTGCCCTCACAACTTATAAGAGCATACAGTCATGGGGCCACTGCTGTACCTGTAATAGCTGTACGGGTGCTTCAAGGGAATGCTGGGGGAAAATTACCCAGAGCTCAGGGGAGGGCCACTTTACAACATACCATAGTATCTTGCCTTCCTAGCAAGGCCTGCACCCTGGAGAAACCCTCTAAACTATCTCGTTAGAGGCTAACCAGCCTAGGGGAGGGAATACTCAACTCAGGCCAGCTCCTGCTGTCTCATCCTGCCAAAAAGAGGGGAATAGCTGAGGAATGCCAAGGATACTCACAGTCTAGGAGTGCAGGCCCACACCATGACAGAATCCTAACCACCATAGGGCTTCAAGAAGTATCCACCGAACTCACACCTTCCTCTACTTCCTGATGCACCACAAAAGGCTCTCCTCTATCTGCTTTGTACCAGGATTTTAACCAGATATAAATAAATAAATGAATAAATAAATGAAAGGTATAAACAAGACAAAAATCAGTTTGCAAAGAATAAATAAGCTTCAAGGCAAGAGTCAGCCATGCTGGACATTCTAGGATTGTTCAGACAGGAACTTAGAGCCATCGTGGCTAACACACTAAGGGCATTAAGGGAACAGCTTGAAATCTTGCAAACATGGATGAATAAAGTGATCAGAGAAATTGGAGTTCTGAGAAGCAATAAAAAACAAATGCTAAAGACCGTGGTTTTCAAAGGAACAGATCATCCAAGAACTGTTGGAGTTCTAGAATAGCTATTATGTGTGACTAATAGGATTTCAAAGTAAAGGAAAAAAATAAACAGAACTAGCAGTCAAAAATAATTAATATTCACCCCAATTTAAGGTTGGATACCATATCCCAGATTTAGGAAGCCCAAACAATACCAGCCAGACTAAACATACCCCAAAAGTAATCTATGTACAATCCAATTTCAGATAATCAAAAGCAAAGAAAAACATTGAGAGGGCCCTCTCACTTACACTTATACATAAGTGAACAGAGGCAAAAATTATGTAATTATATTCCGAGTAGCTGTGCAAGCAAAGGAGAGAATACTAAGATAAATGAGGTTCTGAGTAAGATATATTATTCTACTAACTGAGAATTCTCTACCCTGCGAAATGATCCATGAAAGGTAAAGAGTTGTTCAGACAAACCAAGTTAGAGAAATGTGTACTTGAATGTGTACATCACAGGAATTGATAAATTCTTCAGAAAGGAGAAAACTGACCTGGTTCAGCCACACGGTAGAAAAGGGGGAGCCATGAAGAGTGGATGAGTAAATACAATAGAAGGGCTGTTTGGGCTTTTATGTGGCTGTTAATACAAGCCAGAATATCTGGCATGCTAGCCAAGCAATCTACCACTGAGCTACACCCCTAGTATTTTAATTCTTTATTGATACCAGGCATAGCAGTCCCTTTAAAGCACTAACCATTATCTGCAATCTATTCCAGGTTGAAGCCAAGAATACCAGCATTGCTCTAAGAACAAAGCCAGATAAAGAAGGCATTACAAGAAATGGAACTATAGGCTATGCTTGCTCATGAACACAGGTGCAAATATCTTCAATAGAATATTAGAAAATTAAATACAGAAATACACAAAAATAATTACATACCAAGATGAAGTAGGAGTTACTCCAGGTCTGGAAGGCTGCTTCAAAACCCCATCCAATGACTGAGGGATCTGGATGTAGAGATCCATGGCTAGGCCCCGGGTGGAGCTCTGGGAGTCCAATTAGCAAGAAAGAGGAGGGTTTATATGAGCGAGAATTGTTGAGACCAAGGTTGGATAAAGCACAGGGACAAATACCCAAATGAATGGAAACACATGAACTATGAACCAATGGCTGAGGGATCCCCAACTGGACCAGGCCCTCTGAATGGGTGAGACAGTTGATTGGCTTGATCTGTTTGGGAGGCATCCAGGCAGTGGGACCGGGTTCTGTACTCATTGTATGAGTTGGCTGTTTGAAACCTGGCGCCTATGCAGGGTCCCTTGGCTCAGCCTGGGAGGAGGAGACTGGACCTACTTGGTTGATCTCAGTCCGCGGGGGAGGCTTTGCCCTGGAGGAAGTGGGAATGGGGGGTGGGCTGGGGGGAAGGTGAAGGGAGCCAGAGAGGGGAGAACAAGGGAATCCGTGGCTGATATGTAGAACTGAATTGTATTGCAAAAGAAAAAAAATTAAAAGCAAATTAATGTTATATACTATGTTAACAGCCTAAACATGGAAAAATATCACATGACTATCAATTGAAACAGAGAAAGGCTTAACAGGGTTATAACAGTCACTAATGGAAGAAACTCTCAGCAGATTAGGAATAAATAGGAACTATTTATTTTATCAATAGCATCTGCAAAATGCTACCTGCCCTCATGGATGACATTGAAGAACTGGAATATTCCCTGCTAAGATTGCTAGTAAAGTAATGATACCTTACTTATCATTGCTTGCAATGTTATACTGGACATACCAACTCAATAAGACACAGAAAGGAAATAAAGTATAAAGGGGAAATGAAAATAACTTTGTATATGTCATGACTCCATATGAAGTAAAAAAGAATCAACATCTGGAATTAATAAGAGTGATAGTAAGTTTCCAAGATACAAGATTAAATAATACTGCCTTCCCACACACTAACAATAAACCAGCAGAACTTAAGATCAAGCATAAATTGCTATTTATGTTGGTACTCTGAAAATAAAATAATTAGATATAAATCTAACAAATTATACATAATAGCTATATGAGTAAAACTACAAAACTGATTTAAAATACCAAAGAATTAAATCAGTGAATGAAGGAGAGATAGTTCATCATCAGGCAGCAATATTTAACATAATTAGTATTGTGGTTTGTTCCAGTGTGCTGTAGAAATTCATCTGAGGGTCTAAGAGATATTTTCAAACACTCTGAAGTTTATATGGAGAGGTAAATGACTCAGAAGAGATGATTCACTCTTGAAAGATGATATGAAGAATTAATAGTATTCAATGCCTGGGCTTACTGTGAAGCAACAGCCATCAAGCCAGCATAGTATTAGCTAAAGAGGCACATCAATGGAACAGAGGACTGAAATACTACCACATGAATATAGTGTCATGGTGTCATTTCTGTTGCTGGGATAAAATATGCTGACTGTGATGGCTATTCTTAGTTGTCAACTTGACTACATCTGGAATTAACTAAAACCCAAATGGCTGGCACATCTGTGAAGGATTTTTTTCTTTATTAAATTGTTTGAAGTAGGAAGACCCCCCCGACACACACATACTATTAAAAGTTCTGTGTATTATGTATCTATCTGTAGCTTTTGGTTGTTGTTTATATATTTACTTTTTGTTTTTACATGCCGACCAAAGTTTTCCCTCCTTACTCTCTCTTCTCCTAGTCCCTCCAGACTACCTCCCCTCTTCCTCTCCCACCACCCCCATCCATTCCTCCTTCTCTGTTTCTCTTAAGAAAAAGATGGGCCACCCATGAGTATCAGCAAGCCATGGTATTTCAAGCTGTAATGCGCTGGGCAATTCCTTTTCTGTTAAGGCTGGACTGGGTAATCCAGTAGGCGGGAAGGGTCCCAAAAGCAGGCAACAGAGTCAGAGACAGCCCCTGCTCTCACTGTTAGTAGTCCACAAGAAGATCAAGTTACACAATTGTAGCATATATGCAGAGGCCCTAGGTCAGTCCCATGCAGGCTCCCTGGTTCTCGGTTAAGTCTCTGTGAGTCCCTATGGACCCAGGTTAGTTAGTTCTTGTGGTGTCCTTGACCCCACTGGCTCCTATAATTCTCCCTCCCCATTGGAAAGACTCACTTTTAATCAGGATGTTTTGAAGTGGGAAGATATACCTTTAATCTAGGCCACACCTTCTGCTGACAGACAATATAAATGATATGGAAGAAGGAAGCTTGTTCTCTTTGCTTTCTTCCTCTCAGTCTTGCTAGCAAGTTTATTCCTTCACTGGCATTTACAGCCTAATTCTTCTGGATTCTAGAGTATGTGGAAGACCAACTAAGAAACCCAACCTCATGTATTATGATCAATCCACGTGAGTCTATTAAGTGGGCAGTAAAGAAAAGTCTACCTATACTCATAGGCTGGACAACTACTGGATTCTTAGACCTTCCATTGGTAAACAGCCACTGTTGGACAAGTTGGACCACAGCCTGTAAGCCATTCTAATAAACCCCATATCTATATATATTCATATACATGGGATTTATTTTTTGGGTGCCAGATGTAGCACAAATAGTTAGATGATCTTAATGAAAACAAATCCTGAGCCAGGTATTGGGGTGAATGCTGAAAGATCAGAGAGACAGAACAGGCCACAGCTAACCTCACCTCGCCAATTCCTCAGTTGATCCTGTTTCCTCAGATTGGAAGCCTCTGAGTCTTCATCCAAATGGATCTCAGCTGAACTGCTGCTCAAAAGTCTAAAAGCTTAACAGACTCTAGTTCCTGGTTTTTATGCCTTATATACCTTTCTGCTTCCTGCCATCACTTCCTGGGATTAAAGGTGTATGTCACCATGCCTGGCTGTTTCCAGTCTGACTTTGAACTCACAGAGATCCAGATGGATCTCTGCCTTCAGAATGCTAGGATTAAAGGCGTGTGTGCCACCATTTTCTGGCCTCTATGTCTATCTAGCATCTGTTCTGTTCTCTGACCTCAGATAAGTTTATTAGGATGCACAATATTTTGGGGGACACAATATATCACCAGATATAATTATATACTTTCATTATAAAAACCTATATAAATAAATTATATAAAAATATAATTATGTATTCAGAATTATTTAATATTATATTATAAGAGATATTCATTTATATGAATAGCTAGGTCAATCCCATATAGGCTCCCTGAATATATGAACATATGAATATATATATATATACATATATATATATGTGTGTCTATATATGTGTAGGTGTATATTTGTATATATGTATTTTTTTTTCATTCTATCAGTTCTGTTTCCACAGAGAATCCAAAGTGGTTTACTTCATCTTACAATCCCAGGTTACAGTCCATCATTGTGGAGCAGTCAAGGTAGGATCTTCAAACACCTAGTCATACTATATCCACAGTCAAGAACAGAAAGAAATGAATGAATTCAAGCTTACTTGTTTTCTTGCTTGTGCTCAGCTCATTTTCTCTATTCTTACACAGTCCAGGATTCCCCTGCCTAGGGAATGATGCCTCCCACAGTAGGCTGAGTTCTCCCATATGAATTCATTCACTTAAGACAACCACCCACACATATGCCTACAGGTCAACTGAATGTAGACAATCCCTCACTGAGTGTCTCTTCCCAAGTTATTCTAGGTTGTAACAAGTAGGCACAACTAACCATTTAACTGATCTCTGACAAAAGAGCAAAGAAAATAATAAGAATCAAATCTGCTCTAAGAAATATGGTGACAAGATAATGGGAAAACAAGCAACAGACTAATACAAACTACTTTCAGAGGGTAGATACTGAATCTCCACCAAAATTCACCTTATTCTTTCAACTTCAGTTAATCGGAGTCCATCTGCCAGATGTTTAAACCAAAATTCTTGTGTCGGCCTCATCCACCCCTCCTTGTGTTTGCACTCTGTATCTCATTGGCATGGAGTCTTCCTCCATCTTTAGTCTGTGTCCAAAAGTATATCATCCCTGCACGCATATCTGTGTGAGCCAATGTGTTCTCTGCAGTAGCCTCCTGACATGCCTATCCATTTCTGTTTCTGCACTATTTACAATCTGTCCAATGCAGTAGCAGGGTGTTTCTTCGTAAATGTAATTTGGTGTCACCTTGTTCTTTCCGCTTCGGCCTCCTTGTCTATCTTCCTGTCTATGAGCATCACAGTCAAGCTTTTCACTTCATCATCTGCTGGAAGCATTCCATGGCTGTCATGCATTTCCCCTAGAAATGAACACAATCACATTCTTCATTCCCTCCAATACTTCATGTAGATGTCAACAGCTCAAGGGTAAGTACCCAGGCCTTCCTATTCATACGTTGCCATACAACGTCCTGGCCATAATATCCCTTATTCTCTTTAATTATCAGTTTCTCACATGCTGTATGTGTTTGTCAAGGTTCTTCAGGGAAAAAAAAGAGCTAATACAACACACATGTTTATAGGAGGGATCTCTTTATTTTGTCACTGTGTCACCAGGGTTTGACAGGTCTATGGTGTCTGTCTATGAGCTGGAGAGCCAAGGAGTTCACCATGAGTGAAAGCCTCAGAGCAAAACACCCATGATGTCTTCCATACATCCAACAGCCTGAGACGCTCCCATTACCCCCACTTCTGGGAGCTTCCAGCACTAGTCAGAGTTTGATGGCCAAATAACCTGGAGTCTTGATGGCCAAGGGCTGAAACAGGGTCAAATATAAACTCATGGAGAAAGAAAGATAGGGAACGTGTAGGGAAGAAGTGTTAATTTTTCTTGTTGCTATGAGAAAATATCTAACAAAAGAAACTTAAGCAGAGAAGAGTTTATTTTGACTCACAGCTGGGAGGTCCAGTCCTTCATGGTGAGGAAGGCATGTCGGCAGGAACTGAGGCAGCCAGTCACATGGCATCCATAGCCAGGAAGCAGAAAGATGAATTCAGGGGCTCAGCTAGCTTTCTCCATTTCATTCGGTTCAGGACCTCAACCCACGGGATGATGCCATCAACACTTGAGTGAGTCTTCTCACCTCAATTAACGCAGTCTAGAAACTCTCACACACTTGCCCTTATGTTTGTTTCCACGATGATTCTAAAGCTCATCAAACTGGCATCGAGATTATCCATCACAGACACTTTCTCCCTTCCCCTACGTTTTCATTCCATCCTGGCCTTCAAACCAGTGGAGGGTGTTCCTTAAAACCCGAGTGGATGTTCCCCCACTTGGTTTGCTGACCTCACACTAGTGGCAACAGACTCGCAAATACACCCAGAAGTAGACTTTACCAGCTGAGTATCCCTCAAGCTGGTAACCTTAAATGATCCATCCCATCATGCATTTGTGCATTACCTCTTTAATTCTCTTCCCCCAGATCCATGAAAACTTACACTAGCATGCAAGTTTAGTGAGAGCAGGCAGTTGTCTTTTCTGTAGGGATGAGTTTATCCCAAGCACCAAGCACAGTGCTCAGCATCTATGTCTGAAAAAGATCCACTGATTATATCATTGATTCACTCAGAAGATACTGCTGAGGGAACCCTGTACCATGCTGACCACTAGAGTACCTCGGCTCAGCAGATCTTTTCATAAATTCTGTATGCACTCACAAAACAAGCTTTTCAAACCAATGGGAAGAGAAGAGAATTTGCACCAGGTATCTATGGCAGTTCATGGGTGAGATAGTCCTGATTCTACCAGAACTCTAAATGATAGAGGAAGGGCATTGAAAATGAAGGGTCCAGTGTCACCTCAGTAGGGGTGATTGGGATGGGGGCAGTCAGATGTCATCTAAACAAAGGGAAAGACAAAATTTAGTAACTATCATTTTGAACAATTGTTAACTGATAAACAGAAAGAAGTTGTGTATAATAATTGGTTCTAGGTAATGTTTAATAGATGTATATGGTGTATAATATTCACATCACAGTGAAAGGAAAATGTATTTCTCTCCCCAAACCTCAGTTCTTGGTGGTAGGCCTTTCAAACCCCTTTCTTTGAGCTTTCGTAAACACACAATGTGTAATTGTTGTCTGTAGTCACATTGCTGGGCAGCTGCACAGGAGGCTTTCTCGCTCCCCTCCTTCTTGACTGTAACTTAGAACCCACTGCTCAGCCTTCCCTCTTTTCACTCCACTCTGTCCCTGGCCTCTGGACTCTCAACTCTGAGAGCCCAATATTTTTAGATCTGACACATGAGTGAGATAGGGTGGCACTTGTCTTTCTGTATCTGGCATATTTCACCTAATAAGGTCTGGTTCCATCCGTGCACAGAAGTTCCTGCGCACAGCTAGAAATAGGTCTGGGGTCTGGAGAAAAGGACAACACATTCCAGCATTCCAAAGTATTCTAGCAAGGCAAAAAAAAGTTTTACTTCTGTGGAAAGTTGCCTACTTACATCAATCCAGAAAGAATCACACCCAGTGAGGATTCCTTTTGTATTTTTATTCCCACCTAACTGTTGGGAGTAAGGAGGTCCTTGCACCTACAGACATCCAGGGAAAACAGGAATGTTAAGCATGCAGGGGTGTCTCTTCATTGGGGGAGGTAAAATAAAATACCTGCATTCCATCCAGAAAGCTGAGAGCGGATACTGTTAACTAACTAGTGACTTTCTTACCATCTCTGGCAGCAAACCTTACACATCTCTTGCTACAGAGGCAGACCTCACCCAAACTCCCCAGAATGATTACCCCAGATTCTCCCTCCATAGACCTTTATCTTTAGCTCCCAGAGTTAATAAAAGCTATCCTTGGGGAAGATGTCACATGTATTTTATGTACTGCCTCCCCTATGCTGACTTGGTCAGAGACCACATCAGATCCTAGGTCCATTAACTATAGAACCCACACTCTTGGTCACATGTAAAGGAGTTTCTAAGTAGTCACACCTTAAGCTTTATTGTGCGTCTAGAACTGGAATGATTGTTGCCTAGAAACCTGGAACTTTTCCCCAAATTGTACTGTGTTTTAAATATGCTGACAGTGGACCGAAGTCTGATCAGGCTGACTGATGAAGTCAGTCTGAACCGAGTTTGCATTCTCATCTCTTGGCAGATCATTGCCTGCATTGACACATACAGGGTCCCCCTCACCTAACACCATTGAGTCCTGTGCCTCATTCTAAATGCTCAGAGCTTGGCCTTACAAGCTTATGCAATTGGCTAGCTGTATGCAACACAACTGATAAGCAGGGTGAGATTTTGAGTGTAGCCTTGAGTATATATTTTAGTTTCAAGAAGTGATAATTCTGACAGAATTTTAATTTTTGCCAAGTGGCTTATTTACTATTCTTTTAAATGGAGCTTTGTCTTATTTAACCCTTTGGTGGAAAACACAGTACATTTCCTACAAGATGACAGGATTTCATTTCTTACCTGGCTGAAGAGTACCCTACTGTGCATATGTCCCACATTTCCTTTATCTAATCATGGGTTGATAGGCAACTTGACTGTGTCCAGGTCTTGGCTAACATAAATAGGGCTCTAATGAACATGAGAATGCAGCTGCCCCTTGGACACATTAACTTCACTTCTTTTGGCTATACACCCAGTAGTGATGTGACCATGACCTCACTTGGAAGCCTTGAAATGGAAATAGTATAAGCAGAGACTCTTATGCCCCTCTCTTCATCTCACAGACTATCAGCTCGATTTCATTTGCAAATTTAGTATGTTTAGCAAGCATGCAGGAGTCTGAGCTTAGGCTGATCTCCAAAGAAAAGACACAAAAAGATTTGACTTTTCACCTATCAAAGACCAGACCAAGGGACAAAGGACTCTGCTAGGCCCAGAAATCCCCTAAGAATCTTTTCTCATTAAAAATGAGAATTCTTTAAGGCCCCATTTTCTTCAGCCTACATTCCAACGCAGCATTTTTTTTTTTTAACAGAGAATGCAGACAGTGGGCCAGGCTACTAAGGTCCCAGGTCCCCTGCCCCACAGGAAAGATTAGCCTATCTTAGATAAATTCACATATATTCTGGCCTTTGCTGCATGGCTTTCTATAAAATATAAGACAGTCAAATAAATCCATTTTCCTTTGCCATTTTCTATTCCCTAACTTCTTTATAGTACAGGGAAACTGAGGCAGCAGTCTTATGAACCTAAGCGCCCAGTAACAGTGCAATCAATGGTGCATACTGTTACCAGGACTCCCCTCAGTTCCCCATCCCTGTGATCTCTCTCAGAAAAATTCATATGAGACACACAGAGTTAAGTTAGGCACTCTCAAAGGAGGAGCCTGGACAGTGGTCAGGGGACCATGTACTGTAGACCTGAATGCTTTCAAGGGATGACAGTGCACACTGCCAGAGAGAGACCACTGTGCTGACAGGTCTTTTTAGGGAGGCTTTATACTATTTTGTAAAGTTCCTAGATGGAGTCTCTTTCCTATCCAGGTGACTGTCAGACCCTTTGGATTAACTCTTAAGGGAGGGGACAATGGTACGTCTTGTTCTTTACCAGAAACCTTGGCTAAATAGTAATCTTATGACTTTGGGGGTAGTTTATCACTTTGTGGACAATTTATTACTTTTTCTACCCAAGTCAGAGATGGGCCTTAGGTCTCATTGTTTTGGACAGTATCAAAATCCTATCGTTTGCTCTTTGGCTTTACAGGTTGTTGCAGATGAGAGAGGGGTCTGTCATCATGACCTGTAAGCCTTCCATGACTGTCTAGCTACCTGGTACTACCTGGATCATAAGTTGTATTTTACTTTTTGGCAGAGCCTCCATACAGATTTGCATAATCATTATACCAATTTATCATGAAAAGTAGCATAAATAGGTAAGAGAGAAAGGAAGGGAGAGGGAGGGAGGGAGGGAGGGAGAAAAAGGGAAAAAGGAAAGAAAGAAGGGAGGGAGGGAGAAAAAGGGAAAAAGGAAAGAAGGGAGGAAGGGAGAGAGGGAAGGAGGGAGAGAGGGAGGGAGAGAGGGAGGGAGGAAGGGAGGAATGAAGGATTCAAGCATGAGAAATAGGCTGTCATGAAAATCCTGTGGTAACTGAAGTCAGGCTCCTGTGATCCCATCACCCTCAAACTGGAGGCCTGAGGATTACAAATTCAAGGTCACCCTTGGTTATCTAGAAGGTTCTTCCTACAACAAACAAACAAAGCAACCCAGAGCATGTGGAGCTTTGATTTCCAATTCTAGAGCGTTGTGGTAAAGGCTAGAGCAGATATATGGAGGCAGAATCCATTCTTTAAGGAGAATTCAAGATTTTATATGTAAAATAAGTGTTTTCCATCACCATTTGCAGCCCACGTTATCCACCTTGGTGGATTCTACAAAGTTATTCTGGCCACAATGACAGTTGATACAGCACTCAGCTGCTGGCATGAGGAGGGCAATAAGATTGCCATCCTTGATCCCCAATTTGTCAAACATTCACATGCAATCTGGTCTTAACATCTGTTATAATTGATCCCAAAGGAGAGGCTGCTTATGTTCCCACATGCCAGAGCAATCTGCATGTAGGATGTTTTCTTTTTCTCTTTGAAGTCTCTTGCACAGCTCTATGCTTCTATTCTCATCATGTTCCTGTCTGTGAGTCTTGCTGTCTTCTATTTCCTGCCCCTCTCCACTTGCCATTGTTACCTGAATACCCCCATCATATCATCATCACTGTTATCATCACCACCACCGTCACTATCATTAGGACCATCATCACCATGATCATCATCATCACTGCCATCCTTACCCACATCACCGTCATCATCATCATCATCACCATCATTACTGCTATCATTACCAACATCACATCATCATGATCATCTTCATCATTATCATCATGACTGCCATCATTACCAACCTCACCATCATCTAGTCACCAACCACACTTCCTCTTTGCTCTGTTTTCAGTGCTCTGAGGAGTGAGTCCTTTTCCCTATTGTAAACTTTGCATTCACACTCCACTGACTTCTAAGGAGACCTGTGGCTCTCAAACACCAAGAAGGAGATGGAGTTTAGAAAACAAGGGAGCAGAAACGAGGCATCTTATGGTTTAGAAGGACGTAAGTGCTAAAACGTCTTTAAAACTGTTAAAGGGCATTTTTATGTGTTGTCACTATTAGAAAGCTTTTCGAGAATGTGCCTTCTTAAACAGGAAAGATGGGCCACACATTAGATCATCAAGTACCTGGGAAAACTCTCTTATAAATGAACAAGATTCCAGTGCACACAAGGGAAGCATCAGGTGAAAAGAGGATAGGAGCTGCCTTCAAGTTCAGAGGAACAAGGACTAATCCAGAGTTCACATTGGATTCCTCTGGCAAATGGATCTTGGTTTAGATGCATATTGTTCCCATGCATGGCAGTGATTTTCAAGAATGCTCACAGACAGTCCTGTGTTTGTTGGGGTTTCTAGAGAAACTGTCCCATTCAGATCCAACAAACATTTATTATGGGCAGGCTGTGTACCAGGCACAGCACCTTTATTTCCACAAATACTTTATTTTTACAGAGAACCTGGGAGTCAGTTGTTTGGCCAGCTAACCTTCTATTTCATTTCTTTTCCTGGTGTGTGTGTGTGTGTGTGTGTGTGTGTGTGTGTGTGTGTGTGTGTGTGTGTGTGAGTGTGTTTGCAGTTGGTATGTGTGGTGAACATATGCATGTGTGAGGATGTTTATGCCCGTGAATGCACATGACGGCCAGAAGAAGACATCTAGTGTCCCACTCTCACACTCTGCCTCATTCGCTGAAGATAGGGTCTCTCACTGAACATGGAGCTAGGTTGGCAGCCAGAGAGCACAGTAATCCTCCTGTCTCATCCCCACACAATTCTGGGATTACTGACAACCACAGTTATGTGCCACTATTTTATGAGAGGTAGGATTTGAACTCAGATCCTCATGCTTGTACCGCAAGCTTTCTTGCCCACGTCATAGTGTTCTATTGCTGTGAAGAGACACCATGAGCACAGCAACTCTTACAAAGGAAAACATTTAATTGAGGTTGGCTTACAGTTCAAAGGTTTAGTCCATTATCATCATGGTAGGAAGCATAGTGGCATGCAGGCAGACATGGTGCTGGAGAGGTAGCTGAGAATTCTACATCTGGATCCACAGGCAATGGGAAGTGAACATCACACTATACCAAGCTTGGGCATCTGAGACCTCAAAGACCACCTCACAGTGACACACTTCCTCCAACAAGCCCACACCTCCTAATAGTGCTACTCCCTACCGGCCAAGCATTCAAACCACCATGAGTGTATGGAGGCTATTCCCATTCAAACCACCAGGACAACTGAGCCACATGCCCAGGCGCCTGCTTTTCCTTTCAAGCATCTCTAGTGCTTATCAGAGACCAAGCCTGAGTCTCTCACACAAATCTCTGCAGGTGTCACCATTGCTGTCTGGTCCCAGTAGGAGGACAAGCCTGGAATAACATCGCACAGTCAGGAGGTGCTGCAGCAGGTCAGGGGACATATTCTATTAGTTACTTACATTATCCTACAGCCTCCAAAAGTGCTCTTTAAAAAAACCCAAAGTGCTGGGGTGAGAAAACGGTTCCGTTGGTAGCTTGCTTGCCATATGGAAGTATGAGGACCTAAATTTGACTCCTAGAACCTGTGTGAACCCATGTGCGAAAACTAAAATGCAGGAATGGTGGGGTGGTGGGTGTTTATTATTCCAGTGCTGGAGAGGCTAACAAGGGGGGATCCCTGGGCTGGCTAGTCAACCACTCTACCCTGCTTGGTCTAAAAAAGAAAACGATGCATCACTGAGAAACAGCACCCCAGAGTTGTCCTCTGGCCTTCACAAGTGTGCACACATGCATGTGAACCTGTACACACACACACACACACACACACACACGCACGCACACACACACGCACGCACTCATACATATATGAGCAAGGTCCCAGCACACACGCAATTAAAACCCGCAGTAGGCAGCATTCTGTGTCCTTCCTAGAGCCACTGATGAAGGGTCTGGTGACGAGCCTAAAGAATATTGGGGACACACCACCTGCTGGGGTTCCCCCAATTTTCACTTCAAAACTAAAGACTGAAGGTCAAGGGAATTTATATTCTTGTGACACTGTGGCTGTCTCTTTTTGAATTTCCGTGGAAGCTAACTGTCATAAAACATAGATGCAATCAGGAAGATGCAGAAGCCATGATTTGAGTATTGCTGCCATTCAGGCCCCTGTGATGGACAGCTTAGGCACCAGGTGGAGGTGCTGGGAGGTTTGGACCTATGGCCTGTGGGGCTCTGGGGAGTCACTTAGGGAACTGAGGACACATGGCAATTCTCGTGTGACCTCTTGAGTTCCTGCTAGAATCGTAATAAAGGAAGCAGTCCTAGTGCAAGCCCCTTATGCCACTCAAGTGGCCAGGCCCCTCCCCCAAGGACCTCTAACTACCAGCTTCCACTCATAGAATACTCTAACTGCCCTAACTGCTGGACCCTGCCCCCACCCTGCAGAGCAAAAAGCCCAATCTCTGGACATGAAATCCCACCAATCTCCACCCTGGAAAGTTCCACCCTGAAAAGTTCCACCCCCTTCCCAAGATGCTCTATACAAGCCCTCTATTCTATTCAGTTTGCTGCTGTTTCTTGCTGGAGCAGAGGCAGCCACCCTCCTTGTTTTTTCCCTCCCAATAAATCTCTTATGTGAGGTCTGTTGTGTAGTGTGACTTTGTGATATTCCTTGGCTTCCAGCTGCCAGGATACCTTTCCATCTGAGCTGCAATGCTTACAACCTGGCCCCTGGCCCGCCTATCCATTCCCACAGCCCTGAGTTTAGGGAACAGCCAATTCTTCCAGCAGGTCTTCCTCCTATCTGTGCCAGAAAGTGATGGAACCAAGCTATAACACACATCCAGTCATCGCTGTGTATCTGGACTTTTAAACTATGTCGTGATTTGAATATGAAATGTCCCACATCCTGCAGGAACTCCCACCAATGTTCTGGTTTCCCAATAGCATTTCCCAAGTCAAAGGTCACTTTCTGTGAGCATTTCCTAAATCTTCATGATCTCACTTCTAACATCATTAGTCTTATTCAAATAAATCTGTCTTCTTGACTTGAAGAAAGAAATCGGAATAAGTCCTTGTGGGTAACAGTGAGGATTGCCTTACAGTTAAAATCTGCCTTGAACAACATTTTTATCACATGAATGTTACCTGCTCCAAAAGCTAAGCTGATGGTAAAGTCTATGTCTTCTCCTTTCCTATTCTTTGACATAAACACAGCACAAAAGTATCTGCTGAGCATCCCTTGGTATTCTAGTTAGATTTAGGTCAACCTAACATAGCCCAGAGTCACCCAAGAAGGGAGTCTCAGATCAAATTGACCTATGGTTATGTCCTATAGGATTCTTTTGATTGTCCATTGATGTAGAAGGACCCAGCCCATTGTGGGTGGCACCATTCCCTAGGCTTATGGCAGTAGGCTGTACAAGAAAGCTAGCTAAGCTTGAGCTGGTGAACAAGTCAGCAAGCATCCTCTGTAGTTCCTGCTGGACTTCTTAGCCGTGAAGTGTGTTCCTGGGTCAGAGGTAGAATTGTGCAGAATAGTCCGCAGGCCTATCTGAGTTCCTGCCCTGACTTCCCTCCATGGTGATCTGTGGCTTGGAAGTACAAGCTGAATAAATCCTTTCCTTCCCTGAGCTGCTTTTGGTAAGAGTGCTTTATCACAGCAACAGAAAAGAAATGAGAACAATATGTGCATCACACACATTTGGTCCTGTGTTGTTCACCTTCCACAGTGAAGTTAGATTGACTACATATTTATCTCATGCTTTCTCTTGAGAGATGAGTTTCCTAACTCCTCTAACTTTACAGATTTGTGTAGCATGCATGATATGAATTCATAACCCTGTAGGCACCATAATCATGTTGACATTTCTGTTGTCCTGGAGACTTGATGGTCCCCACCCACACAGACTGATGTGAATGCCGAGCAAGATGTAGAGACCTCTCACACTGCATCTTATTTTGTTCTTGCTCAAGGTGCAGCCCTTACATGTGTCTGAGAATTGTGATGTAAGGGTGCTTATCTTAGTGATGTGCTCTGCTCAAGGAGTATATAAAATAATCATAAAATAAAAACAATATATATCAGGGGCTGAAGACATAGATCAATGGCTGCTCTTCCAAAGGACCCAAGTTCAAGTCCCCCAAATGGGTTTCTCAGACTAAGTATGTGGGAAATTGACACCAGACAATTATAAATGTGACGTTGAAGACCATGGTGATAAATACACAATGTACATCCAAAGATGTGCTTAGAAGCTTCAGCTCCTACAGTGACAGGCCCTGTGACACCCAGCTGCAGCTGTAGGTGGCATAAAAAGGAAAGACTGCACATTGTTTTCTGCATCCTCCCCCTTCCTATTTCCTCCACTGCCAGTTCTTCTTCTACTCTACCCTCTCCTCTGCCCTCCCCTCCCTTCTTCCCCACTCCCTTATCCTCTCTTCTCTTCTCATCTTCTTTCATTCTGCTCCCATTTCCCTTCTCCCCACTTCCTTCTCCTCCTCTACCCTCTCTGTTCTCTCCCTCCCCTCTGATTTCCTTCTTCCCTCCCTCTCTTCTCCCCCTTCTCCATTCCTCTCTTCCCTTCTCTCTTCTCACCCTCTCTCCTTTCCTCTCACACTCTTCTTCCTCTGAGCCAGTCTCTCTGCATAGTCCAGGCTAGCCTCAAACTCACAACCTTCTTGGTGAAATTTATTTGCCTGCACTGTCCTATCTGACTAGTCCCTCTTTCTTAAATTTCTTTTCCCACACCAATGATTTCCCATGCTGGCTTCATGTTAGAATGGCCAGAATGCTTTCATTTACAAAAATGTAACAAATAAAAATAAAACTGAAAACCACAGACTCGGGCTCTTTGTCCAGAGATTTTGCTTCTCATTATGTTTTCTTCAGAAGGGACTGAGATTCAAGTTTGTGGGACACTGTAATTTAGCCCAGACCCACAGACCACGGCTCTGTGGGTGCATATTTGTGATCCACTGAAGAATATGAAGAATATGAAAATACATACTCATGTAAGATGTGCAGAGCTGTCTGATGTAATTCATGACCCAAATCTCGGTGTCTTTGACATGTCATACCACATTGCAAAGGGAGCCCTGAAAACAACAGAATGATGGAAGATCATTGCAGCCAGCTCTCCTGTCACTGCTCTCCATCTGAACAGGCCCTCTCTCCTGTGACTAACACCTTCAATTTCCCAGAGTCAGCACCGCTGATCCCACTACACCATTTCTGCAAGCCTACTTTAACCACTACTGTGACCTTCCGAACCAGACTCTGAGCCCTTCCCTGAGAGAAATTCGCTCTCTTGCCTCCTCCCATGGGGACACCTCTTAGACTTATTCTGAAATAACCCTGTCTCTGTCATCGAGGCTTCTTTGTTTTTTTTTCTTCTTTCATAGTCTCCAGTTTTAATTTTGCTGAACATTTACCTATATTAATTCTTGTTACTACTGTAACAAGAAACCTGACCACAGCCGCTCACAGAAGCATTTACTTTGGCTCACATTTGGAAGGTACAGACCATCATGGTGGAGAAGTCAGAGTATCAAGAGCATGAAGGGGCTGGTCACAGGACATCCACAATCAGGAAGCAGAGAGAAATGAATGCTGCTCAGCTCAGCTCACTTTTTCCTCTGCATGCTGTCAGGGGCCCCATCCTGTGGGATTTATTGCCTGTATCTAAGGTGAGATCTAGACAATTCCTAACAGTCATGCACAGAAGCTAACCTAACCTAACTTAATAATCCTCCAAAGGCATGGTTTCAGATCTGTTCCCATGACAACATTAAAACTCAGCAAATTGGCAATCAAAATTAACCATCACAACATCTATGATCACCTTTCTCTAAAAGTGTCTTCCATTCTGTAGTGTTCATGATTACTTCCACTGAATGACAAGCACTCTTTCTTTGTAGTACCCTGTGTTCTCTGGTGCGTGACTGGGACCACACACTCCCAATTAGGAAATGCATGGCTCTGTAATCCCTGAAACAATTCTTCTCATCAGTGTTTAGAGTTTCATGCATATCCCACAGCTTCAAATGTGCGGTTCCCACCCTCAGGATCTCACACACAAAATAACACTTGCATTGCCCATGCCTACACAGTGAAATGAGGCGTTGAGAAAGTCTTTCAATTAGTGTCTAATTAGCTCTGAGCTGCTGGCAGATAAAGCGGTGTAGATTTCATTGCATTAGGTATCATAGTTTACAATGCTAACTCTATAGATGCTGGTGGTTCCATGGGGGAATTGGCAGCTATGACTGAATCCAAATCGATTTACAGCCTCACCCCAGATCCCAGCACCTTCTTCTGGATGAATAACAAACAGCCTTTATAGACTGAGTGTTGAAGTTGTATAATGTAGAAGGCTAAGAAAAATAAACAAGAAAAGAAGGAGAGAAAAGAGGCAATAATGTCAGCCACATAAGACCTAGAACAAAAGGAAGGAAGCCACAAGGACTCTCAACATGGGAGGAGAAAGACCAGAAAACACCATAAAATCTAAAAACTGCTTCGACTCTTCAGAATGTCTCATTGAACTTACTCAGGAACATGGAGTAATTCATGTGAGCTGTCAATCTGTAAGGACTTCACAGTCTCCTGCCAAGTTTATCTGTTGATGTCCTAACACACAAAGCCATAGTGTCTGGGAATGGAGCCTTTGGGAGTTAATTGGATATAAATGATGCCTTCATGATGGGGGGTTGGTTGGCATCTTTGCAAGAAGAGACCCTAAGGTGATGGCTGGCTCTCTTTCTCTCTCGGACATATGAGGGCAAAGAGGAAAATAAGACAGCCATCTTCAAGCCAAGGAGAGTGCCCTTACCAGGGCCCAACCACGCTGTCAACCCCTGTGCCTAACTTCCATTCTTGAGGGAACTGAGAAGCTGAATTCTGTGGTTTCAAGATCTACCACCTATGGCCTTTTGATGAAGCAAAGATTTAAAGGAAAAAACGAGAAAGGACAGAAGAGAAGGTGAGGCTTATAATGTAAGCTGCCAACACCTATGTTTAGTAGACTACACTATGTCATTCATATACAATATAGGAATAGAACCCAGGGAAACCACTAAGAAAACCACCAAATAAACATAATTATAAGTCACAGAGATAGATACATAACTCGGTAGGCCCTTGCCTATCAGGTGCATATTGTCAAGTCCCATCCCAGCACCAGATGCACACATCCTAGAGATTATCAATATGAAACTATAAAAAAATGTTCAAGACTTGGCAAAGAAAACAGAAGCAAAATTAAAAGCAACCTAACAGGAAAAAAAACAGTAAAATTAAATGCATCGCATTAATAAATATGTTAAATGAAGATGAACTGAATATGCTAACTTTAAAAAGATGTTTTATGGGGGTCACAAAGTAGCTCTCTATAAGCCAGGAATCCTGAGGCCTTATCTAAAAGAAAGCCATTGTTGATATGCCCTAAGCATACATCACTCCAGCAGTGATGAGTTGCAAGGAGGATTCTCTATTAAGATCAGATAAAGTATGCTTTTTATGACGGAGTTACCAGCCGAAGAAAGGGGCAGCACATACTGATTACAGTATTAATCCACCCAGGCACCCAAAGAGAGGACACACATTGATAAAAAGGATCATTCCACCTGGATGCATTACAGATGTATCCAAACCATAAAATGCCCAAATTCCTGGGATGAAAACTGAAAGGAAAGGAGAAATAGATAAATCTAAAATTACGCCGAAAACTTTCATGGTCTTTCTCAACAGCTGATAGAACAACAAGACAGGAAGTCAATAAGGATACAGAATTGCCCAACAACATCATCCATCAGTGGGAGCTGGTCAATATTTGCCAACTGCTCCATCCAACAGCAGCAGAGTTCACATTCTGTTCAAGACCCCAAAAACATGAACAAAAGAGACCAAATCTTGGGCCATAAAACAAGCCTTGGCAAGTTCAGACAAATTGAAAGAACTCCAACCTGAACTCATTAACAGAAGCAGTTATAGCACTTTCAAATGCATGTCAACTAAACAGCATGTGAAGAGAACCTGGGAGTTCAAACTATTGCCTTAGGTAAATTTAAAAGATCCATTGAGCAAAATGAAATGAAACAGTATCAAAACTTGTGAGTTATATCTGAAAATGTAGCCAGCAGGTATACGTATAAAATCAGGCATATATTGATTTATTTTATTATTTATGTATATGTATTGCATGAGTCTGTGTATGTGCGCATGAATGCAGTTGCTGAAAGAGGCCAGAAGAGAGCACCATATGCCTTAGAGCTGGAGTAACAGGTGGTTGTTATCCATCTGGTGTGGGTTCTAGGAACTGAACCGAGATCCCCTAGAAGGTCACAATCACTCTTAAATGCTGAGCCATCCTTCCAGCCACTTATATGTACATGTGTGAAAGAAAAGCTCAACAGGCAATCTAAGCATGGCTTAGGAACTCACTAAAAGTAGAGAAAAACAAAGTCAAAGTGACCAGAGTTATGGAAATGGGAAAGCACAGACAATAATGAAATGGAAAATATTCAAAGTTCCTACTCCTTAGTGACCACTAAAAAAAATATTATAAGCACCATTTTCCACCCAGTGTGTGCTTTCTGTATCCTTCTGATACCAACTTCCATTAGAAATATTTTTTGAGAATATAACTACATAAGTATGTTTTTAAAAATAAAAATAACAACACATGTACTGGGCATAAATAATATGTTCTAATATTCTAAATATGTTCTGGGCATAAATAATAAGCATAACGATTTTAAAGTAAGGAAAAGGGGATTCGATTGAACAGCAATGCTAGGGTCTTATTCTTTTCCATTCATTCTCCACTCTTCAGGTGCTTTAGCCCAGAGACCAGTGGCTGAATGCTATCACCTGCTAAATGCCACCCATTCCTTAATGGCGAGAAGATGCCTTACAGTTTCCAGAAAGTCTCCCCAAATAACATTAGGGAGGAAAAAAATCCCTCTTCTCCAAATTCAGTTGTAATTTTGACTGTTTCTTGTTTTACATATGCATGAATTATCATGATGCCTAGATGCGTACTTTGGTGCCTGGCATAAATGCAGCTTTCACATGTACGGATGAACTCCATGAGATCAGAATACTTGATAAAGAAATGTCAAACATTTTGACAAAGATAGAATGTTAAAGTCTAGAGCTTAAGGGGGGCTGGTGGGTGCAACTCCATGATAGAGCATTTGCCTGGCATGTGTGAGTCCCTGAGTTCAATCCCCAGCCAAAGGAGACAGTTGGGAGCTGGAAGGCATTGGAACTTCAAGTGTTAGAGTAAGTGTTGAGGCCAGGCAGTCAGAGCTCCAATTCAACCTGGACATATCCCGAGGTTCTTCCGAGCAGTGGTCTAGCCAGTGTTTGACAACACAGCCTGGAGACTAGTGTGCGCCTCCCTCCCTGGCTCTGGTTTCATCCTTCCCGAGTCTGACAACACCAGGACGCTTGTTTCCATGATTGCTGTCTTCTGTTAAGTTGACACTGACACCACCCTAGAAATTCACATTTCTTCTAGCAGCAGAGCAAAGTGCAGAAGGAAGCCCCCGAAGATCCAGGAGAGTTGGCTTTGGGTCACATATGCTGCTTATTGGGTTTGTCATAGTGAAGAAATCAGGTGACTTCTCTGAAACACAATCCCCTCAACTCCAGGATGGTTACAGCAATTGGCTCTCATGTGTCTCATGGGCCAATGAGAACATTGCATTAAATTTTTTTTTTTAATGTGTGACAGATAGAAGAGTCATCAGGTGACCTTCTGCTCCTCTCCCTACTCTGAAATGTCTCCCTATGATTCTAGAAAAACCACTGGTAATTACAACTTCTTTTCTCACAAAGCCACCAGCCCCACAGCTATCTTTATAAATGGTGCTATTTAGAGTGGCGAAAATAAAGCATTACAAGATCCTTGACCAGCTTTCTGGTAGAATTATAATTATTGTAATTATAATACATAATGCGGCCTGTGTTATCTGATGGCATCCCAGGAAACTATGGCAGAGTTTGAGGGAGGCGGGCAGCCTGTGACATTAACTAGAAATTGGATTGGCTATGAGCGCTGTCATCAGGATTGAAAATTGTCAGAGGGTGTAATAGTGAAGCTGACAAAAGGCAGCAGCAGTGGCATCAGAGACCGCAGGAGGCCAGGGTGCCCACCGGGGCTCTCTGAGACCAGAGGTTAGGCCAATCTCATTAGCGCCTTCATTAACTACTCCTAAGAGGGCAATGGGTCTGCTCAGAGTGATTTGCAGGGAATACTTAGCTCTGATGGCTGCCAGCATAGAGAAACAAGGCCACACAGGGGGTCGCATGTGTTAGAGTGGAAGTGTCAGTGAATCTCATGGCCAGATTCTTCTAGAGAAACAAGAGCTTGGGCTTATGTTGTAATGTGCTCTCTCAATTTCTACTCACTTCTGTTCTCTCTCTCTCTCTCTCTCTCTCTCTCTCTCTCTCTCTCTCTCTCTCTCTCTCTCTCTCTCTGTGTGTGTGTGTGTGTGTGTGTGTGTGTGTGTGTGTGTGTGTGTGTGTGTGTGTGTGTTGGTTTACTGTGGGCCCTTCAAAGAGAATTATACTTCTATCTTCTGAAATTCCACACTTTCCCCCCCTCACATCTTTTATTACTCATCAGAGCTTCTAAAATAAAGCAAAGTCTTACCCCTCCCCAGACTCTAAATTCCCTAAGGGAGAGGGAGCTGTCTAATTCTTCACAGGCTGCATAATATTTAAGATGACAGCCATTCACACTTCTCTAGATTTGGGTTTCATTATCCACTCTCTACCTGCTTTAAACGATATCATTAGAGATCCTTCTATCTGTGAGCATCTGGCTCAGCCTCCTTCCTGATCTCCTTCCTGTGGTCTCATCTCCATCCCCTCTCTGTGCCTGAATCCATCTCTTTTCTGCTGCCACACCAAGGAGACAACTTAACTTGTGCTTACTCATGCACACCATTTCTCACTAAAATGCCCAGAAATTCCACCTGGCTGGTGGTCTAAGCATAAACAAACCTTGTCCTTGACACCAAGCTACCTGGTTCCCACCCTGTGTTTTCTGCTCATCTTCCTGTTCATGCTCACACAGTGGCTCCTGCTAGTTCTCTCTTCAGGCCTCCACATAGAGACATATCTCCTTTTTAGTTATGCCCTTGCCTCTCTGGTTCTTCTCGTGTCCCTCTGTCCCTCTACCTGGACTGTTCACCTCTTTTCCTTCTTTCCTTTGATTTTTGCTCCACACTAAGGTAACACCACTGCTCTGGCATTTATCCTGACACTTCACTATCTTTTCTGCTCCACATACCTGTATCTAACCCAACCCTGAATGCTATCCTGTGGGTTTGAATGCATGACTATCTCTCAGATCTGTTTCTCTCTGCCTCTGCTTTTATCACTACAACAATCTCAGTGGGTCTACACGATGGATCCTCAATCAGTTTCTTTTCTGTCTTCTTTTTTGGGTAAGCAGTGAAACCCAAAGGTGCCTTTTTCATGCTCCAAACTGTTTCTTGTTAGTAGAAATACAAATCAGCCTTCCCATGCCCTGAAGCTTGTCTGAAACCCAAAGTTAGCTAAGGCCTCTGTGGTTTTGGCCCACAGCACTTCTGTGTTAGTTATGGGCGTGGCTCTCAATGGTCACATAAACTTCAGGAGAGGCAGCTGAGGGAAGACAGGCCTGCTTGTGTTTTCAGTGAGTAGGGATAGTCAGGCATGGAGGGGAGACACAGAGGCCAGTTCTTGAGGCTGTTTACTTGGTGTACGGGTGGGTCAGCAAGCAGAGACGAAAGCAGACACACAGCTGGATTCTCTTTCTCCCTTCTTATCCAGTCCAGACTCCAGGCCCCAGGATGGTGCTACTCATATTTAAGACTGAGCCTACCCCCTCAAATCAACCCTCTCTGGACACATGCTCATAGACACTTTTCCATTGGTCAGGCTGTTTCTTCACACTCTACTACTGTGTTCTTCTGTGAGGTCCTCAAATAGGCCATGTTTCCTTGCTCCTTACAACATTTGCCCACCCCATGTGCTCTTTCTGGAATATTCTTAACCCATCTGCTCCACAAATCCAGACATAGATTTAAAGTCGCATTTTAAACCTATGTTTATATAAAAATCTCTCGATGGTCTAGAACAGTGATTCTCAACCTTTGGGTTTCAACCCTCTTGGGGGTCACATATCAAATATCCTGCATATCAAATATTTATATTACTATTCCTAATAGTAGCAGAATTAGAGTTATGAAGTAGCAATGAAATAATTTTATGGGTGGGGGTCCCCACCACAGAAGGACCCCACAATAAATGTTGTTAGTGATGTTATTTTCCTTATAATTTTGCTTGACAAACTGCTACCCTGTTTCTTGGATATAGTCCAGAGCTCACTTTCTTAAACTATAATTTCCTGTGCCCCATGTGATACATGGAAAGGAGAAGACCACCACCAAAAGCATACTTACTGACTGACATCTGTATGTAGAGGCCTGTCATAGCCTGCCATCCATGACATCATACTCTTGTTCCTAGCTCTGTCTCATCTGTCAGAGTGAATTTCTAGCCTAATTTAAGGTACTGCATTCTTAGTATATCTAGGACTGAACAAATCCAGAACCAGAGTCAAACATGGTAGTTCACACTTGTGACCCAAACATTCCAGATTCGGAGTCAGCAGGATTGCTGTGAGTTTGAGTTTGAAATTCAAGTCCATCCTAGGCTATAGTGTGAAATTATGTCTCTAAATCAAAAATAAATAAGAAAGGAAGGAAGGAAGGAAGGAAGGAAGGAAGGAAGGAAGGAAGGAAGGAAGGAAGAACAGGCAGGAACCTCTGATATGAAGAAGTATTCAATAAACACCATGCAACACAATTATCATGTGACCCTTGTCTCCCATATCAGAGACTTGTATTCTCTGAAGAAAGAATCAAGCACAGAGCTGGCCACAAGATGTAAAGCATGCCAATGAGAATGTGTGAAACCCTCTCAGGATTTATGAGAAGCTGTACATCTGTCCCTAGATGATGTGAGCCCAGAAGTTTATAGGGAATGGAATTTACGCAGAAGAGAAAACCAAATGTAAAGAAAAAAACCCACCTAGCTCCTGGTGACATTGCTGTGTCCTTAACACAGCTACTTTCAAAGCCAAGATCGCCTGGGACTAATCAGTGACATAAGACCATGAAATTCCCCTTTAAATATAAGCTGCTTAGAATGAGGGTTTCTGTCATTTGTGATCAAAATAATCCTAAGAGGTATATGATTTCCCAAAGCAGATGAAATTTAAGTAGATTTTAAAGACAGGTCTGCAGAAGGAGAAGCCATTCCAGGCATGGAGTATAACAGATCCAACACATAGAGGTTGGACCAGCACTGTGTGTTTGGGGAGCAGGGAGAGGGATGCTTGTCGGTGTGAAAGAGAAGAATGTGCAGCATAGGCTCTCTACTTTCTGAAAGTTAGCATCCCATACTCTCGTCTGCAGACTTCCAGTGACCACTTGGCAAGAGTTAAAAGTGTACCCCAGTGAAACGATGGAAATCAAACAAAGCAAACAGGAAATGATTTCCCGGACATGGAAAAATTCTGACAGAAGCAAAGAAAAAACACCAAACCTGCTGACTTCCCACACTTCATTCAAAGGATGAAGGAAGGGACAAGGCTGGTGTTAAAGACTGACCACTGGCTGACACACAAGTGTTAGTGTCATACACACATTGAAGGTATTCTATAGACAGATAGAATTTCACGAGTCACTCAGTGTTTACTCTGTAAGGGGTAACGATCTCAGCATGGAGAATGATCATGAGTGGTGTGGTTGTCCACCTCCCTCATGTGACCAGGATGGATGACCTGTTAGGGTCCTGAGACTGCAAGGGCACAACCTCCTTCAGGAATGACAGAGCCAGAGTTGGGACACTTCCCTGCTCAGATGCTGTCCCTTCTTCTACAATCCTTCTCCTCCTTAGTCACACTCATTGTACCTGAGGAATGCCACTTTTTCTGGAAAGCCTCCCTTGAGCAGGTCAAGTCTTGCTATAGCCTCTCCTAGCAGATTGCAGCCTCATTCTTTGAATAATCCTGGTTGCAGCCCTATTATTAGTGAGTACATAGTTACTTTACTGGGTACATGGTGCCTTTCCCCCTGGATCTTCAGCTCTGTGATGACAGAAACTCGCTCCCTTGCTCCTTTATGCATCTTATGCAAGCAGCTGGAAGAGCTGAGTGCAAAGAGGCACTCAGTGTTTGCTAAGGAAACTAGTTAAGCTGGATGAACTTCCTTGCAAATTGCCTGCCGATACTTCTCTGTCTCTTTTCTGTCTTCTGGTCCATCTTTTCATCTTGCTATTTTTTCCCTAGCTTTGGAAAATTACCGGCAATGGAAACATAATTGTGAGGAAATAGAAAGAATGATGCTTGTTTTCTGAAGGGTACAGAGATGATAGATTTTAAAAAAGATAAACAAGCAAAGTAATTTTAAAGAATGAGTCATGCTGTGCATGACTGTGTTATTAGGATGGACTCAAAGAGGTAACTTCATCACTGTGAAGTGCTCACCACACAAACACAAGGACCAGACTTTAGTATGCATAACCCGCATGGATAAGACAGTGAGGTGCAGGCTTGTAATCCCAGTGCCAGGGAGCTTCGGAGGGGGAGACAAGTGGAATCCAGAGGGGTCTCCAGCCAGTCAGCCTAGTATTGTGATCTTTGTGAAAAGTGAGAGATCATGTCTCAAAAGCAAAGTGAAGTACTTCAAAGTCTCTTGTTCTCTGCGAAGTGACAAGTCTCTGTTAATTACCATCTACTTTAACAAGAAGCTTCTCTGATAAGGGTCTATCTATGAGCTCTATGACATAGCAATAAGTTATTAGGAGTAATTTAAATTTAATTTAAGTCCATGTAGCAGAATAATAGTAGTAGGTTTTCCCCTAGGGTCCATGACCCGTCTAGCCACAGGGTCTTGGCCTTTTTGACAGTGGCATGGCTGGGTTCCATCTCCTGGAACAGGCCTTAAATTAAACCAGACAGTGCTTGGTTACTCCTGTAACATCCATGCCTTTATTGCACCAGTGAGCATCTTACCAGGGAAGTAGTTGTTGTCACGAGCCGTGTTCATGGTTAAGTGAGACTGAAGATTACTTTTCTTCTCCAGGAGTGTGCATGGCACCTTCCAGCACCATGAAAACTGACCAGCAGGATTGAAGCTTCCAGTTGACTACAACTTAGATTCCTCTATGTCATATAACTCAAGTATGTGGTGTCTTCAGCAATAGGGTCTTACAATCAAATTCTGGGAGGTAACCAAGAGCATTGGCAATAGTCTATACTGTTTAGAGGTTCTATGGGACACCATTGACCAACAACTCAAAAAGATATAGTATAACCCATTGCTGGTACTGGGGCTTTTATTGATAGAATATGGTGTCTAGTTGGAGTATTATCACTCCATTATAGGGCAACTCCATTTAAGCTCTTTTTTATACATGTATATGTATATATTTTAGGAAGCTTCTGCCATGGTGGATTTCCATATCGCTTTTTCAGAGTGCCTTTGTTGTTATTTATTCCTCTGAATTCTCCCTTCTCTACCTGCCCTCCCAACCTCCATCCCCTTTAATCTTTCCTGTTTCATCCCCACTTCTTCCTTTATAAAACTGTTTTCTATTTCCCCTTCCTAACCGATCTCCCCTCCCCCCATGGCATGGGCCATCTTAGATAGAATGTCTTTTAGTTATTCCTTGACAGTTTTATACTTGTAAACCATGTATTTGATCACATGTGTCTCAACTCTCCCCTCCCACTCTTTCCAGGCACCCCCAACACATTCTGCACCCCTTTCCTACTTCCTCCTTTTTCTTTATACAACCCACAGGATCTGATTGATGCTATATTTTTGGAGTGTCCATTGATGTTGTTGACTTTATCTTCTGTAGATGAGCACAGCTTCAGTGAGTTCATGAGAGCAACAGCTACACTATATCCAGAAGATATTTCAGAGCCCTCCCCATTCTATGGCCCTGACATTCTTCCTTCCCCCTCCTCCCGCATTGTTCTTTGAGCCTTTGGGAGGGAGTTGATACAGATACCTCATTAAGAGTTGATCTCTCAGTAGTCACTTATTCTCAGTACTTTGACCAGTTATGAGTCTTTGCACTAACTGTTGACCACTACAGAGGGAAGCGTCTCTGGCTATGACTGCAGGCAGCACTAATGTATGGGAATAATCACAATTACATAGAGGACAGCCTGACAATATGGGTATTTAATAAGACTACAGTTGTAGGTTCCTGGCTAGGGTATAGTCCATTTTGAATAACTTTTTTTTGTTTTTTGTTTTTTGTTTTTTGTTTTTCGAGACAGGGTTTCTCTGTATATCTTTGCGCCTTTCCTGGAACTCACTCTGTAGCCAAGGCTGGCCTCGAACTCATAGTGTTCCACCTGGCTCTGCCTCCTGAGTGCTGGGATTAAAGGCGTGCACCACCACCACCCGGCTCTTGAATTGTGTTTTTAAGTCATGAAATTATGTTTGTTTTTCATTATCTTTTTGTCTTTCTTTCTCTTCATTTCTTTGCTTCATTATTTATTTCTCTTTATCTCTTTCTATCTCTTTTCTCTGTCTTTCTTTGCCTACACAAGCCCAATTGTTCCATCATTCTTTGCTAAGATGTCCCTGTACCTCTGATGGATTGTTTTGCAGTGGCCCAGGCATTTTCTCTTTATCTTTCTGTGTTCTTTATTCCCTCACCATTGATCTGTAAGTTAGCACCTTTCCTGACTCTATGCAGGCTTAATTATTGAGGCCAAATATTTAGCCTTTAGATCAAATAAACAGATTTTTGCCCCATATTTATTTTCAAATATGTTACTTCTATTTCCTTTGCATTTTCACTTATAGTACTTTAAAAAAAAACTTGCCTATTACATAGAAAATCTTGCTGAAATTTTGATAGCAATTATATCCAACCCACACAATAATTGGGAGGAAAATGTGCTTTGTTACTATATCGAGTCCTCTAATGCATGAGCAATTGATGCTTTAATTTCTTTCAATGACAGTCTAGATTTCAGCATCCAAATTATGTATGTTTCATGAGATGTACATGTATCTCACTTGTAATAACTTACCATAAATTGAAAGTATATTTTCAATTTTTGTGTCTACTTTCTCATTCCTGGTATATAGTTAATGGATCGGTGTTTCTGTATTTATCTTATATCTTATAACCTTATATTTTCTAGGACTGATTTTGGATATGGTTTTATTTCCTGTTTTCTGACCTCTATGTCTTTTATTTCTTGCCTTTGCCTATCATCCTGAAGGGCTTGCAGAACTGGGTTGATGGAGTGGTGAGAGCAGACACCCATGACTTGGTCCCGAGAGTAGAGAGGAAGTGTTCAATCTTTTATCAGTCACTACGTATAATGTGGCCCTTGTGTTTTGTTTTCTGAGATTATTTTCACCTTTCTATGTGTACACAAATGTGCATGTGTGTGTATACATCTGTGTATATGGATATGATCAAGTGTATGACACAGAAAGTGTGCAGAGATCAGAGAACAAACTTGGGTGTCAGTCCTCACTCTCTATCTAGTTTGAGACAAACTGTTGTTTCCATTGCTAACAGTGCTCCAGCTGCTCTCAGCCTTCCAGGTGTTTTCCTGTCTCGGCCTCTGTCTCTCCCTAGGAGTGATTACAGATGTGCATCACCTTGTCCAGCCTTATGTAGGTCTGGGGATTTGAACTTGGATCCTCAAGCTTTCATGGCAAGCACTTTATACCCTGAGTCATCTCTGCAGCCCTATTTTTGTGGATAATTTTGTGGAAGTCTCTGTCCAACATTCCTGAAGATTTTATAGTGTGGTACACTGATAGATCTTTCATCCAAGGAATGCATTCCTTTGGTGATGATGTATAATTCTTTTTATAAATTGCTGGATTCTCTGCTGATTCTGTGCTACTAATTTTTACAGGCGTATTCATGAATGATGCTGGTTTACAGCCTTCTTTCTTTCTTTGTACTGTCTTTGATTTGCTATCAAAGGGATAATAAACTTACAAGGAATTATAAAATATCCCTTCATAGTCTTTATTATGAAGAGATCATATAGAACTGGAGGTAGTTCTTTGTAACACTTCATCAATGTTTTAGCAAAACCATCTGGGCTTTAATATTCCTTTGTGGGAATTTTTAAAACTATAAAATCAATTTCCTTAACAGTTATGGGACAGGGGCTTTTCAGCATGTGTTGTCAGAGCTTGAAGGAGTTTGCCCATGTCATGGAAGCTGTTGCATTTATATCTGGAGAATCGTTGATAACACCCCCTTTTTATTCTGTGCCATAAGTTACAGTGCCCCTGCAACATTCTTGTTATTGGTAAGTTTTTCTTCTTCTCTCCTTGGCAGTCACTAAAGGTTTGTTAATTTAATCCAATGACAGGCATACACATATGTATGTAAGTATAGTTGAAAGTTTTCTCTGGTCCCTCCAGGCCCCTCAGTCCCTCAACCACTTATAAAATAATCACTCAGAGGCTTAATATTACTTACAAACTGTATGGCCTATGGCAGACCTCTTGCTAGCTAGCTCTATTAGCCAATTTCTATTAATCTATGTTTTGCCACATCCTGTGGCCTTGCCAGTCTACTGGCAGCAGGCTGGCATCTCTCCCTACTCCACCTTTCCCTTTCCTGTCTGTCTCCTTGGATTTCCCGTCTGCCTCTAAGCTGCCTTGCCATAGGCCAAAGCAGCTTATTTATTAACCAGCAGGAACAACATATATTCACACCCTATAGAAAGACATTCCCCAGCATGTGTTTATATAGGTATATAATTGGTACTGCTCTGTATCTCAGACTGCCATCAATCTCCCCTTGCCACACCTCATGAAGACCTGGCTTGCTTTGACTTCATTTTATTCTTTTTGATTTTTCCTAAGTTTCTGAACTAGACTTAGACAGTCAGTGGAAAAGCTTTATCTTTATTGACGGGCATGATGGGAACTGAATCCAGGGTCATATGCATACAAGAGAAACTCTAACCACTGAGCCCCAACCCACTTTAATTTTATTTTAGGTACACATCTGCTATGTTGCCCTGCTATGGAATAATACTTCTGTACACTGTTAATATGCATTGTTCTCATTGGTTAATAAAAATCTGACAGGACAGTAGCCAGGCAGGAAGTACAGGTGGGCCAGCCAGAGTCAGAGAGAGCAGGAGATGACATGCCATGCTAATAAAGGTACTGCCACATGGCAGAGCATGAATTAGGAACATGGATTAATTTAAAATGTGAGAGCTAGTTAGTAATAAGCCTGAGCTATTGGCCAAGCATTTACAATTAATATAAGCCTCTGTCTGGTTACTTAGAACTGGAGGGAGGGATTGAAATGGCTGCCACATTGCTCAATCTGGCATCAAGTTTATAATGCTCCTGCCCTGGCCTCCTGAGTACCTGAGATTTCAGACCTGTACCACAATGCACTGAGTGTCCCTCTTTTCTAGCATAATTAGAAAATTCACTTTACTCCTCATTCAGTGCACCGATTAAAGAAATGTCTTCAGCCTTCCTCCTAGACTTGTATATTATTCATAGATGCACTGGCTAGCACGTATAGTGTATTTGAAGATGTTACTGCTGTCTTTTTATTACTGACTTACAGTTTTATTCCACTGTGGTCAGAGAAATAAATGAATTGTTTCAATTTTTGTTTGTTTGTACTGAGACTCTGATTTTCTGTGAATGTTAGATCATTTGTTATTGTAATGTAAATTTTATTAGCAAATTGCCATGGGTTGTTTGTGCTTGTTGAGGACAGACTCTGAGACTAAGAAGGAGGGGGGAGGGGGCTATCTCAGACTCAGCAAACTTATCATGAGTCCTCTGAGACTGTTTCCTAGGCCACGTGAGTCCCTGCTTCTGTGAAAGGGAGAAAGGAGAACATCAAACAGCTAAGGTTGTTAAAACATTGCATTCTTAAGAATGGCTACAAGGTAAACTATTTCTGATACAGGTTACGATTGTTTATCTCCTGGTTTAAAAATCAAGAGAGAAAAAAAAAAACCTGCACTGAAAGGAATAGACAGGCACTCATCTTGGGCAGAACCTGGAGCATTACTATTTGAGCAGGTTTATCCTGGAGGTTGCAGGCACCCGATATGATGATGTTACTTTTGCTGGCTCTGTAAGCACCCAATTTAATGGTGTTTTGATCTCAGCTGCTTCTCTCTATCTGCTACTAGCTACAGGTTCTTTTATTTCGCTTACTGCATATTTAATAAGCTTTCTCATTCAAAACCCAAAGCATGACTGACTATGGTAGGTCGCTCTTCTTGGGAACCATTTGCAAAGCTACACGGACCTAAGGCTCTCTTTGTTGAGGGTTTCCATCCTGCTTTCTGTCTGTTGTTGAGTTTGTGTTGTTCCTATTCTCTCTTCCCGTTCACTGGCCCTTCCTTCTTTCTCTGAAGCATTCCTGTGCCTTTTGATCTTTGAACACAAAGTTTTACATTGTTATTTTGGATCATTACAATGTTTATTTCTTTATTAAGAATTTACTGTTTCAAGCTGGAGAGATGGGTCAGTGTTTAAGGGCATGCACTATTCTTGCAGAAAACCCTAGTTTGGTTGCCAGAACCTATGTTAGGCATCTGTAACTTCAGTTTTAGGGGATCTGATGCTCTCTTCTGGCCTCTTTGGGTACCTGAACACACACATGCACATAACTATACACAGACACATATATACTCTTAAATTTTAAAATTAAAACAAATATTCAAAAGAAAGGCTTTATATTTTCATTTGTTTCAAATATATTCTTAGTGGTTTAGGGAAACATTTTCTTTTGCTGTTATTAAGCTCTTATCAAATAATTCCAGTAGCCTTGTTATCTGAGTGTTGGCATCTCTCAATTGGCTCTTTCACTCAAGGTTGGGTTGTCCTGGTTTCTTGTCATGATGAGAAATTTTCCATTAGAATTTAAATTTGTTATGAGCTGTCAAAATTCATTTCAGGCTTCTGTTTTTGCTGGCCTTTTCTGATACCAATCAAGAAGGGAACATTGTGGGGGAATGGAATGCTGTCTTAAAGTAGGCAGGAAAGAAAAACAAGGATTTCTACTTATTCTTCATCTACACCTGTGGTGAGAAGCTCCTTCCTGATGTTGGGTGTAGTTGGAAATCTTAAACCATAAGCCTTTTCTGAGACACCCTTGCTTGAGGAGCCGAAGAACCTTTTTCTGCTTTCTAATATCTCCCGATGAAACTAAAGTGGGGGAGCTGGTTCATGGACTAAAAATCTCAGTTCTCCCCATCTGAGCCACCTGGAGAGTGTGCTTTTGAACTACCAGGTTTGAGTGAAAGTCTGAGATTCCCTGCAGTGTGACAGGGACTGAAACTGATGGCTGTGCAAGAAGATGTAATTCCTCATTCCTCACTGGGCTGCCTGGGGTTGAGGGAGGAGGGTGCTCCTTGATATGACACAAATGGGTAGAAGTTAAGCCACTCAAAATATTCTTGATTGGTAGGGGTCTGGATGAAGCTACAGATTTTTAATGTGGTATTTTGTTGTAGCAGAATACCAAGAAGTTCACAAAAGAGTACCACCACCTGTGGGCCCATATTAACACATGACACTGTTAGAGACATTCCCTATTTAAATTTCTAAAGTACCCACAAACATCACCAGTGTGTTGATGTTTCCAATACCCAGCCTAGGAGACATGATGCAAAAGAAAACCCAGGGCACCCACTGCCACACCAGTCCTGGGGCACAGTTCTTGTCTTGGTCAGTTTTGAACCACTAGCTTCACACAGCTTAAAATCATCTGAGAAGGGAGTCTCAACTGGGGGATGGTCAGATCAGATTGTCCATTAGGGGTGTTAGCATGACTGTTCATTGATGTAGATGAATGGTCCAGCCCACTGTGGGTGGCATCATTCCCGAGACAGGTGGTCCTGGGCTGTATAAGAAAGCTGTGAGCAAACCACCAAGGAAGATTACTTCATTCATACTTTCTGCTGTACTTCCTTGGCTATGATTGAGTTTCCTGGGTAGGGGTAATGCTGTGTGGAATATCAAACAGCCCTCCCCACTTAAATTTCTTCTAGAAGTTCCTATCCTCTCTTCCCTCAATAATCAGCTGTGAACTGGGAGTGTAAGTTAAATAAACCCTTTCCTTACCTAAGTTGTTTTAGGTTAGAGTGTTTTATCACAGCCACAGAAGATGGCCACCTTCTCCTCAGCATTGAGAGTCCTCTGATGTTTGTTTTACACAGTGTCTATAAATGTGTCTGATGTCAAAGTGGTTTATGTGTACAGATAACCACATACACATAGGAGCACATACACAAAATCCAAGGATTTGGAGACAAGAAAAAAATACAATAGAAGAAGGGGAACACTGAATTCTGGGGCCACTGCTGGGTGGTCTGATATAGCTGAGCTAGAGACCCAGAGAGTAGAGGTTGACCATAAGGAAACTAAACAGCTTAGATCCTCTGTGGTAATGAAAATTCTGCAGACCAAGAGTAGCTTGTGGTCATTTTGAAGTTAGCTCCTGTACCTTCTTATCTGAACTACACAGAGTCTGAGCTAGTAACAGAAAGAGAGATTTCCTAGAGACCTAGAGCAACTGTAGGTACAGGGGAGGTGGCTCATTGCATAAAGAGCCTGCTCTGCAAGGTTGAGGATCAGAGTTCAATCCCTAGCTCCTACATCAAAAGCTGAATGTGGCAACCCTCTCTGGTAACCCCCATCCTTGGATACAGACAGACACAGCTGAGCCCCTGGAGCTCACCTTCCAGCCAGCCCAGCTGAATCAGCAAGCACCCATTTCCAGTGTCTCAAAAGTGAATGGCGCTAAAGCAATGGCTGCCAAGGTTGGTATCTGGCTTATGCACATATGCACACAGACTCACATGCACCTACACACACACACACACACACACACACACACACACACACACACACACCCTCCTCCTCCAAACATGGCATTGCTCAGGTCTCTGAACACTTAGCATGAACACTTAGCACCAGAACTCAGTTGCACAGAGTCACAATTGAGGTTTCCTATGTCTGGCTTCTGCCCTAGATCAAAAATGTCAACAACAATTTTCACAAAAGCTGGTACCACCCTCCAGCTGATTACCACGCATACCTGTGATCACTGCAGTTTATTCCCATAGTGATAAATTATGCAATTAGACATCCGCCACTGTAGATATAAACACTACAGAAGCTCTGATTATGGCTTTGTAGTCCCTTGGTGCTGCTGCAGAATCAATTATGCACTATTTTCAATATGACAAACTGCTGGAGAGATTGTATGACATCCCCCCACCATTTTTGTATTGTTAATTTGCTAAGCAATTATCACCCCAGGCGAGACTTGCTGTTATGGAGACAGACCTTCTGGGGTAACTGGAGATTAGGGGTAAGAAGTTTTTTCTGGGTTCATCTTTGCTCCACTGTCCTCCAGACTGTCTCCTTTGTCCTCACCTGCTGGCTTGAAACAAATGCACTACATTACTTCTGTTTTGTTGAACAGGATGTGAGTACACTGAAAGCACTTGGAGTCAAAGGTTAGGCCTTTGACACTGGTGAGCAAACTCAGTTCATTAAATGCCTGCTGTGCAAGCATGGAGACCTGGATTCAGATCCCCAGCATCTAGGTGAAAGCTGGGTGGCATGCATCTGAAACCCTAGCACTGGGAGGCAGAGGTAGAGCTTGCTGGTCAAACGGTCTAGCTGTATCCATGAGCTCCAGGTTAACCCTATCTCAAAAATAAACTGGAGGGTTACCCAGGAAGACACCTGACTGGTCTCAACTTCTGGGCTTGCCATGCACTTTCATACACCTGCATGTACATATCAATACAAGCATGTACACAGAGACTTGGACATATATGGAGGAGGGGGGAGGGAGAAGAGGAAGAGGAGAGATCAAACCTGGGCCTGTCTTGAAGCAGTTGTACATGACTTGTGTTATATTTAGGTCTAACCTAAATATCTTGTCATTCCTTTACCTACTGAGGAAAGTAACAGAAGTAGCAAATAAAAATTATTGGATATACAGATAATAATTATAATTAGAGGTAAACAGTTGACATATATGAGCTTAAACGTTGAATATCCTGAATATTGAATGATCCTTCAGAGTATTAAAATTACTAAATTACAAGACCTACTGTGTGACTCTCTAGTTATGATGGAATGGGAGAAAACAATCTACAGTATTTGTTGCTCATCTGAAATTCAAACTGAACTGAATGTCATCCTTGTCATTTTCTAATGAAGAGAACATGGTTGCTAGAGTTGTGGGCTATAAAATAAGTCTGGTGACTTCTGTAACTTTTAAACTTTCCAAGTTGCATGTGAGCCTCAGTTTACATATCTTTAAAGTGGGAATATACAAGACAATGTGTTTTACATACTTGTGGAGATTATGTGCCTAACACAATATAGTTTATGAAAGGTTCTCATTGGTTCTGGCCTGTTTTCTTCTTTTGAACTCCAGATAACACCAGACTACTTAGACACATGCATGATGAATATACCAATACACATGTGACACACAGTACCTGTATGATATACCTACAGATGTGTGTGTACATAAAGCATACGTATGTGATTATTCTACCCCCCCAAAAAAAACCTGGTGTAAATGAGGATAAGAAAGCAGGATGTACTGCTCACAGTGTTTCAGGATCATTGAAGCAGAAAAATCAAACTATGGAAATGCAAGCTGTTATTATGCAGTTAGGTTTCATGGTCCGTTGAGAAATAAAAAAATCTGGGCATAATTCAAGAGTTATTTGCTTTGCTGGTAGGACAGCACCAATATCTTTTCAGTCTGTCAAGCTCTTTTTTCAAGATCTGTGAACCCTGCCCAGCTCAAATAAATTCTGGCAGCCATGTTCCCATATACAGAAACCCAAAGTGCTGTTTTCTTACTCATTTTCAACAATCTAATCAAATTGATCTCTTCTCTCTTTGTCCTTGCAAAAGCGTGTGGGATTTCAGGAGAAGGCCTTTTGTTACCGATAGACAGAGAACCAGGGAGGCTGCCTCTTTATCAGAGTCATTTCTATTTTGTTACTGATGGTGCAGGGAGCGGGATTACACACCACCTGCCCTCTCAGCTCCATTGCCTCGGTTTGGAAAATAGAACAAGTATTTATCGGCATCAACTTTTTGAAAACTTGGACATTGAAAGAGTGCTAGTCATCAGGATTGCATCTGAAATTGCTATGAGCAAGACAGCAAACATTGTGGCCATTTGATAATGACCAGTGGTTTATTACAGTGGTCGCCTAAGTCTTTAGTATGTAGTTTAATGGCTACATAAAAATGACCTAACTCATTCTAGAGATTAGGATGCTGAGGAGAGCCCTTTTAACCTTTCATCTGATTGTGGATTTTACTATACATGCCTAAAAGAAATATAGTTTTATTTGTTCCATTGACATGGGTTTAAAACCATGGTATGACATCAACTGCAGAACAGCCAAACTTCAAAACTTGACAGATCAACTCCTGAATGGATTTTGTTTATCTCCAATCTGTAATAGTGTGTTCCATGATATTTTGATGCACCTGAATATATATTCTTGGAAAATGATATACAATTGAAATTTTCATCTTCATTGGGAGACCATTTCATCTACACATTTAATCTCAACAGTTCTTATATTCTATAATCTTAATTCATAAATTGTGAGACAAAAGCTAAGACTCTTAGGTTGAGTATGAAATACTATCTGTTCATGAGTCAATGACCATTCTTTGATTGTATTCAGAGGTACAAATGATGACCATGGGCACAGTGCCCATGTTATTTTGCTTTAGGGACATGAGATTGTGGTTCTCCATGATGTAAGGGTAAAGGGAGCAGGCTTTGGTATTTAAAAGCAATCTTTTAAAGTCTTCAATGATTGGAAGGGGAAATTTTCTAGAGTAACCAATCCACTTTGTGTCTCTAATATTTCATTCACTCTTATCTATGAGACAATGCCTGGCTGTGGGTAGACCTCCCCACAGTTTGTGATTTGACTTCATTTACCTCAGGTGCTCTGTTCCACAATCAAACTGAGTTTCCAGTAAGGCCTGGGTTTGAGGGTGGGGGATCTTTTATGAAACTGGATAAAGATCAGGATTGGTTGATTATGCGTATTCCATTTACAATCCACCTCAACAGTTCCATCTACAGCTACAGTTAATAAGTAGTTAAGATTCCCACATGAACAGCTTCCTGGGCTTCCAGTTGTTGGGTACTAGACACATCTTGATTCAACCTCGTGTCAGTCCATGGAGAGCACATTTAATTTAGTATTGGAAGACTGACAAAGGTACCCATTTCCACTGTGCTCTAAGTCCTTTGTGGGCAACAGAATTCAAAGACTGTTGCCTTCCAATAGATTCTGAGATGATAGAGTTCTCACTCGGTGCTCCTTGGAACCTATTCAGCAAAGAAATGCTTACAAGTGTCCAAAGACTGCCAATTAAGTTCTAGCACACTATATGAACAGCACAAAGCTAGAGGCAGTCAAAACGATCATTGATTTAATGGTTAAATAGATGACAGCCTGTCCATAAAATTAAACTCTGCATTTGTTCATGATGCAGACCTTGATGTTGATGCAAAACTGAACTTTCCAGAATCCTTCCCATTGTGCGGTGCTGGGCATGGAAGCCAGGCTCTTATGCATTGTTAACTGGGTGCTAATATAGCTTTGAATGGAAAAAATGCTACTTGGTATGCCCATGACACTCTCTTAAGTAAATGAAAATAGAAGGTCTCACTGAAAATTGTGGGAGTGTCTGGCATCGGAGAGGAGTGGAACAGTAAGGTGAACATCTTAGTGCTCCAAGCTCTGTTCCAGTGTCAACATTCATGAATGAATGTTCACCCCAACTTTGTGTTTGTGTGTGCATGTGCTGAAGTGTGTGGATGCATGTGCTGTAGGGGGTGTATATGCTCACATATAAGTTCATGTGAAAGCCAGAGGAGAGACAGCACTAGTTATCTTCTTAGATGAGTCTTCATGTTAAGTTTTTGAGATGGGATCTCTCACTGTACCCATAGCTCACTGATTCTGGTAGACTAGGTGACTGACAAAGACCCAGGAATGCTTCTCCTGTTTCTGTCCCTCCAGACTCCATAGCACTAAGGTTACAGATATGTGTCACCATGCCTACCTTTAACATGGGTGCTGGGGATCCAAACTCAGTTCCTCAATCTTCTGCAGCAAGAACTTTACAGAATGAATCATAGCCTTGACCTACAGCTTTGTTGTCAAGATACTATTTCTAATTTACAGTTGAGAAAACTGAGGTGAGGTGGTGTGGTCCACCCACCAGTTTGCTCTCGGACATACCATCATCCTGCAGGTGAGTGGGCAGAATACAGGAAGACTGTCTCAAGGCCAGGTGCTTCCCTGTAGCTTAAATATCTTCCCCAAACATGTTACCCTTAGAACTCAATTACAAATGAGATCGTGTACAAGGGAGCATTTTGTTTTATAGCTTGCCACTTGCTGTATTTAGATAAATGCTAAAATGCTAAGATGCTCATTATATTAAAAAAATACAAAGTTGTTTTGCATATCAACATCTCTTAGCACAGTTTTTGCTAGGGTAAAGGACGTTGGAAATAAGACAGTTGCATCTCCAGCATTTACTCGCTTTTTCTCCATAATGTAGCTTGTGATTACTCTGCAGATGGGGTCTGATTATCAAATTGTGTATCTTCCAAATCCCACTCATATCAATAGCACGTGAGACAATAACTCCCAAGTGGTGTCAAGGCCCCCATCGTCAGAGCTACTGCCGGCAAGCATTTGGTCCAAGAATAAGAATGGCAAGTGTGTACACTTCCAGCTTTGCAATCAGTATGGAAATGAGTCAACTTATAGATGCTGAGTGATCTTATAGAAAGGGCTCCAGCTGCAGACAAATGCCAAGCCAAGAATGATCAACAAAGCAGAGCCTCCCCGTGCTCTTTCCAGCTGCTTGCAGCCAAAGAGCTTTGGCAGCAGGCCAGCCTTGGCAGGATTGTTGAATTATTCTGTGCTGAAGGAAATCTTCAAGTCCTTATTGTCATCCTTGAGGAGCCTGAAGGTTAGGCAGGGACTGCTCTGAGGTAGAAACAAGCATGAGTAGTGTGCCGACTGCACAGGTTTGAAGCCTGCTGGAGTTTCTGCATGGTTGAATTCACGGATGTATTCATTTGTGTGAAAATGTATTTGGACATATATTTATTAGACAAATATTCTTTGAATACCCAAAGGCCATTCTCCTTGCTGCAATCGGAGGAATTGTTTTATAATGCAAACTCAATTATGTTGCTCTTTCCCTAAAGCTCTCAAGAAGGCTTATGTTGCTCTCAAAGTAATTCCAATGTCTCATCAAAACCTGTGAGGCCCAGAGAATGTGACCAATGCCTGTGTCTGGCCAGGTGGCTTGTGTCACTGTGACCTCTGTCCCATCAGCTCTAAATGCTTTCTGGGCTACACATCCATCCATTCCCTGTCACAAGATGGAGCCTGCCCAAGGCTTGTATTTTTTCTCCTCCTACCAATGGCTCTTGACTTCCTTTCATGGTGCAGTCTTAGCTATTCTGGCTTTTCAGAGAGGCTTCCTTTTGTCATGAAGACTCCATGTCCTCCACTCAGTTTTCTCTGCCACTGCCCATGAATTCCCCCCTCTAGCACCCATCTGTCCCTTGTCACTGGTGTCCCATCTAGGGTGTGCTCTTGTCTAGACTGACTCAGTACAACACTCAGCAGGTTGATGAGGGAGAGACAGTGAGAGAATGATCCAATCCCACTGTGGATCCAATCTGTCAGATCCCTGATCTTACAGCTTTCATAATCCAGGAAGATAAATGGAGAGAAAGCAAATAAACATTAGGACACCACCATTCATTTATCCTAATTTCAACCTTCATAAACCCAAATCCCTTTTTACAACAGTCTTTTGAATTCTGGTATGAAATTTACAGATGTTCAACTCAGCTGTGACCAGTACTTCCAATAAAATCAGATATGGTATAAAGTAGATGAAATCCATCTATGGTAAAATCGTATTATTTTAATACTTCACAAGGATGATGCTAGAACACATGTCTATCCATAGTGTGTTTGGAGTTGAGAGGAACAAGGCAACAACTAACTGAGTAATCATCAACATTTGTTCTTATAGCTGCTACTTTGAAATAGAGTCTTAACACAGAGACACATATATTTGTGTCACATATGTACATAACATGTTTCTAAGGACAGTCACAGCTACACATATGACACAAATATGATACATTGTGTGTGTCATATGAGCAGGGCAAACACTAAAAGTAACCCTTTCGTTGGATGTATATGCGTTGGTTTCCTGGGACTGTGACAGACATCTGAGAAACAGTTTAAGGCTCACAGTTTCTAAGGATGTGGTTCATGGTTGCCTGGCTTTGTTACTTTGAGTCCAAGGAGGGCCAGCACATCACAGCGGTGGGAACATGCAAAAGAGAGGACTGAAAACTTCATAGTGGTCAGGAGAAAGAGAGATGGGGGGAGAGAACAGACAGAATTATGAATCCATAATTCATCAATTAATAGATCCATAGAAATAGAAATATACAGCAAAAACTAGATGGAGTAGGTTTGTGTTCTAAAGCCTTGTTTGAGATAAACTTTAATACCTGTTGAAATGTAAAAGTGGTAAGTTTTGTTTTTTTTAAAAAAAAATTGGCAGATTATATTTTGAAAAGCAAAGGTGACAAAGGTGGCAGTGACACTGAGCTGTCTAAAGTTGGGATTTTTGAAAAGCTTTATGGAAGACTGCACACGTCTGAGCAGGTTCGAACCTGTTCCAGCAAATGAGCAGCCATGTTCTTGTTTGTTTGCTTGCTTGTTTTTTGTTTTTTTTTTTTTTTTGTAAATCATAAACTGTTGGCAGATAACCTAGAGTTTCTCCTTTATAGTTGATGGTGTACCTAACACAATACACGGTGAAGGGGAGTGGGGCAAGGAGGATCTGCTTAGGGCCCCTCAGAAGCACCTGGCAGGTGGATGGGGTATCTGTCTACAGGCTAGGGTGGGGCTGAGAATCTTCACTTTTCACAGGTGCCCTGATGCTGCTGCAGCTGCTCCAAACACCACACTTGGGATCACCAGCTCAGAGCACAGTGAGGTCTTTCAAGTGTGGGAGCCACATGGACATGGGTCTGAATCTACCCATATTAACTGCTAACTAGATCTCTTAGGGCCACTCTCCCAAGTTTAGCGTCTCCAGCTCTCTGCATTTAGTTCATGTAGAAAAAAATGTCTATTTCATTTATGAGGGTAAAATAAACCAGCTCAAAGCCTGTGTAAATAGAACAAGATGTTTGCTCAACAGACCTGTGTGTGTGTGTGTGTGTGTGTGTGTGTGTGTGTGTGTGTGTGTGTGTGTGTGTTTGAGCGGTATGTGTATACACATATACGAGTGTACATGCATAGGCCAGAGGTCAATCTCCAGTGTCATTCCTTGGGGTCCATCTACCCTGTGTTTTGAGAATGTTCTCTCCCTATCCTGGAGTCATCTACTAGCCTAGGCTGTCTGGCCAGTGAGGCCCAAGTGTCAGCCTGTCTTAGCCTCCTCAGCACTGAGAGTACAAGTGTGTGTAGCCACATAAAGCTTTTCCTTTTACATGAGTACTGGAGATTAAACTTAGGTAGGTCCTTGTGCTTGCGAATTCAGTAGTTTAATGACTGACGTATATTCCTGCCTTATTTATTTATATTTACTTTGCAACAAGGTCTAGCCATGTAGCCCAGACTGGCCTGAAACTCACTATGTAACCCAGGCTGCCCTTGAATTATCTTCCCTTCTCGTCCTCCTAAGGGTATTGCAGATGTGAGCCACCCTACACAGCTTACCTTATTTATTTTTATGGAAATCTATCCACCAAGAAAGGTCCTAGTGTTACTTAAAGATAATATTAATATGGAACGTGAGTGAGGAGGAATTTGAGGACACTTTTCAACATAAAACTTAATGGTCTATCTGAATTAGAAAAGCCACTCAAGTGCCCTTTGGAGTCGGTAATTAGAATATCGCTGAAACATCACTGTATTTCTGTAAAAAACAGCTCAATTTGTCTAAAGAACAAAGTTGCTGTGTCGGGGGAAAATGTGATATGCAAACAGGCTATAAGAGAAACCACTGCCTGACACCTGGGCAGAGCATCTTGGCTATTTGACGAGTAGGACAAGGGCAGAGATTAACAAAGGATTTTCTTTACCGCAGCAACAGTGATAGCCATTTTAAAACACAGTTTTTACATTTCTGCGCTGTGCTGAATGGCTGTGTTTGACTGTCACAGTCCATAGGGAGAAGCACTGTTGGAGACTGAATAAAGGAATCTGGTGTTCTCTGTCAGCTCCAGAAGGAGCCATCTGTATTGTGCTCTCCTGTTCCGAAGAAAGAACTCCGTGGTGACCCGGTCTCCTCCTTAGACGTTCCATGTTTCTATGAGTTTTCATGACTACTTTCCAAGCTATCCAGAACCTTCTTCAGGCCCTCTCTTGACCAGGGTCTCATCTCCAATACAACATCAGTTTGGCCTTGTCCAGCATTTAGGTAAGGAATTTATATCCATTAGCAGAAAACTCCAGGGTTTTCCACCTCATATGAAAGCAACTCCCAGACCTCCCTGAGCCAGCAGCAGTCTTAGACAATGCTGCCACACCCCAGGGACATTTAAGACACTTACTGAGGATGCAGAACCAGGAAACCTTATGGTAGAGATTTAAAAACATTGAAACCCAGAGAGGATCAGAATGCAGAGCGATGTCACTTATGTATAACTATGATGTGTCTCCCTTATGTTGGGCTTTGTAGCTGATATTTCCACTTAAGTTTCATTGGGCTCTGGCTTGAAGTCCATAGCTTCTGGAGGCATTTCTATTAGAATATACATTCATCTATCATTGAATATTTAGCCACCGTGTAGTGATTAAGTAAAAAAACAAACAAACAAACAAAAAAAAAAAAAAAAAAACTAAGATCCAGGAGACAATGAACTTTCATTTGTACAGTAATCTGTCATCACTATAGGTAACTCTGGATCATACTTACTGTTTAGTAGGGATGTGGAGGTTGACTAGTGACATCTGTCATGACTCATGTCATGGGTGCTTTCTTTGGTGCTGTGGGTGAAATGACTGATTCTAGGCTCTTGAGAATGCATGGTTGCATATTAAACATAGTCCTGCTTGAGGAGAGAAGAGAGTGGTCACTGTAGGCTAGGATAAATGTGTTTTCTGGAATAAATGTGCTTTGAACTTGCACTAGTAGAAAGGGGACATTTCAAGCATTAGGGGTGCAGACGAAGGTATAGAAGGAACTGTGCTTGTGGATAAAAATAAGTGAAATAGAAATTTGGACAAAGAGAGGCTTGGTTGCTCTGAGTGGTATCTAAGTAGAACCAGGGAGTACATGAAGTCTTTTGTGAGAACTATCGCCAAGGTACAAAGGTACAAGTTACAAAGCTCCTTTCACCAGCAACTTTCAGTGAGAGAGGAAGAGGCCATCTCAGACAGTGCATGTGGCAGAAGCAGTGTATACAGGGCTGCACCAAAGCACAGAATGTGAGAAGGGAAAGGAGATGAATATAATTCTATAGTCAGACATTTCTCTCCTGCCAATCAGATCCCAAATAACCACTCAGAGACTTATTATTACTTATAAATGCTTGGCCGATAGCTCAGGCTTGTTACTAGCTAACTCTTACACTTAAATTAACCCATATTTATTATCTATGCTTCACCACATGGCTCATGGCTTGTTATCTCATTTTCTATATGTTTTGCTTCAGCAGCAGCTGGCTGGTATCTCCTTGACTCTGCCCTTCTTCATCTCAGCATCCTCAGTTTGATGGTCCCACCTAACTTAATCCTGCCTTGCTCTAGGCCAACCAGATTTTTTATTAAACAATGAAAGTAACACATATTCACAGTGTACAGAGGGATTATTTTACAGCATAATGTCATGCTTTTTTCCTGACTATCACTCCAAGAAGCCTCTAAAAATGTATGTATGTGTATGAAAATGCACTGCAGTGTTAGGAAGTTGTTAAGTAATACTAAGATTTTATTGCAAGACAAAGTGTCCTTGGTCCATGTATTCAGTAGAGATTGTAATGACATCAACAGGTGAATGCTGGTTTATGGGTATGTGCCATTAATATTTCAGAAGGTAGCACTTTATGGAGAAACTGTCAAAGGGACTTCTGGTGGGTGATAAGAAGAAAAAGTGAGAAACACATGTCCTTATTCCACAGTGATCTCAAATACACTCTGTCTGGTAGTGGCTTCCAAGAATGAGCCAAAATAATGGCTCCCCAGATTGTTGGTACATTCATTACTTCTCTTATTCCTGTGAAAAAAAATACCAGACAAGAAGGAAATGTATGGAAGAAGGTTCATTTTTGCTTACAGTTCAAAGAAATACAGTTCACTGTGACAGGGAAGGCATGGTAGCAGGATCCTAAGCAGGTCACTCACATTGTGTCCATCATCAAAAAGAAGGGAACTAACAATAAATAGGTCTAGACTATAATGCCTCAAAGCCTAACCCCAGTGCCAAACCTGCTCCAGTGAGGCGGTCATCTTCTGAAGGCTTCATGGTATTGATGCACAGAACCCTGAGGGGGTCAGTTCATGGTCATGTTTCCAGTCAGAGTCCTTGTTCCTGGGTCAGCACTCTCTTTGCTTCTGTAACTGCTTTGTTGATCCAACTGTCACATCTAGTTGGATGATAAGAGATCCTTAAGGTGATGTGCTGGCTAGTTTTATGTCAACTTGACACAAGCTGTAGCCATCTGAAAGGAGGAAACTTCAGTTGAGAACATGCATCCAGAAGAATAGGCTGTATGCATACTATCTTGCTGGGCATTTTCTTAATTAGTGATGTGGTTGGAGCCATGCATGGGCAGGTGCTCCTGGGTTCTGTAAGAAAGCAGACTGAGCAAGCCATGGAGAGCAAATCAGTAAGCAGCACCCCTCCATGGCCTCTGTATCAGCTCCTGCCTCCAGGTTCCTGCCATGTTTGAGTCCCTGTCCTGACTTCCTTCATTGATGGACTACAATGTAGAAGTGTAAGCCAAATAAACGCTTTCCTCTCCAACTTGCTTTTAGACATGATGTTCCATCACAGCAATAGAAACACTAACTAGGACAGGTGACTTTACACATTTCTTCTCTAAATCACTTTTCCTTGCAGATAGAATTACCTACATCTGGGTTAGAGATCTCTCCCCAGTGTTTCTATGCCTCTATAACTGACATGCCTTCAGAGCCTGCTTGGGAAATGTCACTAGTGGGCCACTATGCCCATAAAATATAGCTTGTGTGACACCCATACCCACCTTCTGAGTGATGTTTCCTATTGCTGTGTAACAATACTGTGACAAAAGCAACTTAAGGGAGAGCTTGTTTTGGCTTACAGTTCCAAGGGGGATATAATCCACCATGGTGGGGAAGGCATGGTGACAGGAGCAGGAAGCTGGTTTGTCATGGGGCATCCAGCCTCCAGCCTCCAGCCTCCAAAAGCCAGAGGCTATAAAGTCTCAAGGCCTTTCCCCCAGTGATGTACTTCCTACAGTAAGGATCTACTTCCTAAAGGTTCCATAACCTTCCAAAAAAGCACCACCAACTGAGGATCAAGTGTTCAAACACATGAGCCTGTGAGGGATATTGCACATTCAAACCACAACGCTCACAGAGTCAGGATTCCTGATGCTAAGCCTGGAGAAGCCACATTTCCATAAGCAGTCTTGTGACTTTTTAAATTTAAGCATCACTTTTAGGATAGAATGCCCAAGACCCCTGAGATGGTTCTTAAAATGAAGCAAGATTCCCTATTATTAAGAAGGATCTGTGGACCTCATGAGTTCATGGCCAAGTGAGTGACCCTGGTCCCTATCAGACCCACTTTCCCATATTTACTTACACTACATAAATTTTACCACAGCTCTCAAGCATCCTGAGCACTGTGTTACAGGACAAAAGGTTCATTATCAAAATCCACCATGACATTTAACCCCAATCAATGTTCTAAAAGGAATTTATCCTTCTCTGGTATTCCAATTTTAAAGTATTACAATTCTTAGGAAAACTCCAAATGCCTTTTAAAGAGGATTTATTCTATTTTAAGTATGTGTTGTGGGAGGGTATGTTTAAGTGGGTTCAGGTGCCTACAGAGGCCAGAAGAGGATTTCTGATACCCTAAAGCTGGAATTGAAGGCACTTGTGAGCCACCAGATTTGGGTGCTAGAAACAGAATTCAGATCCTCTGCAAGAGCGGTACTTGTTTTTAACTGTTTAGCCATCTATTCAACCCCAATAATGTCTTAAGAAAATTCTGTCCCAATTTTGAAAAGGCATACAGGGAAAGAAACTGATCCAAAGCCTGTTCTGTGCTCTGTAATGAGTGTGTCCTCTATCCACACTTACTTAACATCTCTGGGTGTAGTTGGTTGGCATTTTGATAATTATTTGACATGTTCTAGTTTTATTCTGTTACAATGATAAAATACCCTGACAAAAGTAATTTTGAAGAGAAAGAGGTTATTAGGTTTACAATTATGTATTACAGTCTGTCACTGAGGGGAAGTCAAGGACAGAACTCAAGAAGCTGATCACATCCAATAGTCAAGAGCAAATTGAAACAAACACATGGAGGCCTACTTGCTTTCTTGCTCTAACAAGTTTTCTCCTCTCTTATACTGTTCTGGATCCTCATCCCAGGGAATGGTGCTGCCCACAATGGGCTGGGTCTCTCTACATAAATTAACAATCAAGATCATTCTCCACGGACATTCCCAAAGCCAACTTGATCTAGATCATTTCTGATTAAGATGCTTTTCCCTGATGACTATAGGTTGTGTTAAGGTTGACTGTTGAACTAACCATCACATGATATTTTTGGTAACTAAGACAAAAAGCTGAAAATGTTAATGAGAAATAGGTATTATCATTAAAAACAGAGTCTACATGTAACTGTGTTTGTTATAGGTTAAATCTTTTGCTCAACTTTAGTCTAAACTAATGATGACAGCTTGACGAATTTTGAGTTGAAGTGAACTTCAGTGAATATTTATTTTATCTATAGTTACTGCAAATGGATATATATGCAAGGATGTGAAATGACACCTCCAGCTTTCCCAGGGACCAAGAAAGACACTAAACCAATGAAAGCTTCAAGAGAATGAATCAACTCACAGAACACAAATTTATGTCAGGAAGGAAGCCGAAGTGCATTCCCCATTCTGAAAAAGAAGAGACACTTGGCGACAGTGTTAATTACGTGTCTATCACACAGCCCTCTCCACCGTAATTATTTCCTTATACTTCCGTCCTCTGCATCTGCCTGCTTCCTCTCTCTAAAGCACAGCTTGGCATGTAGCAAGTCTGCCTTTAAGATCCCTAATAGTTCCTTCTTCTCCAAGTTAAAGCCTTGCAGTGTAGGACTGAAGATTTTCCAAAGCCTAACCCCACTCTTTGTTCTCATCCTTTCCTGTCTCTTTACTCTCTCCTGACTACACCCAAGCATGATGCTTTGTGATTTTCAAATAGATAGTTCTATACATACCCTTCTCTATCTCTCCCTCCATTGCTATCCTATAACTTCCTCACACACATACAAATCTAATGCCTACCTGCCAATCATGGTCAAATTGAAACATTATTGCTCTAAATGTGTATTAAATTCCAGCTTAGGAATTAGAGAGGTGGGTCAGCTGTCAGGAGCGCTTGCTGCTCTCCCAGAGTACCCCGTTCAATTTTTAGTACACACGTGGTGGCTTACAATCATCTGTAATTCTAGTTCCAGGGAATCCAATGCCCTCTTCTGGCCTCTGGGGATGCTGCACACATACCTGATACAAATACATAAATGTAGGCAAAATGCTACATACACATAAAATAAATAAACCTTTAAAAATAATGACAACATAACCTTGGTTAGTTCACATGTCTACAGAACTGTCTCATCTGAAACACCATTAAATCAAGATTCATCTAGATCCAGGTACTCAAATGATATTAGGAATATGCATCTAATTTTATTAATTTATTTAAGTGTGTGTGCGTGCATGCGTGTGTGTGTGTGTGTGTGTGTGTGTGTGTGTGTGTGTGTGTGTGTGTGTATGTGTTAGGTATGTGTCTGCAGTGCATATACACATATATGCTTATGTTCATTTCCATGCACTCACAGAGACCAGGTATTCTCCTTGATCACTCTGTGTTATTCCTTAGATATTCTCTTATTTAGTGAACCCAGAGATGAGCTGGCTTCCAGATTGCCCCAGCAATCCTCCTGCCTTCACCTCCCATGATGCTGGGGTTACAGGCATGCACAGCCAGCCACGCCTGGCTTTTTATGTGTGTACTAGGCTTTAAACTGAAGTCTTCATGGATGCACAGTAAACTTCTTACCAAATGAACTATTTCCCCAGCCCTGACAATCTGTACTTTTCCATCTATTTGATTCTTCTATTCTGAGTAGTTTTGAATCACCAATTTCTTTTGAGGTATAAAGATGGCCATTGAGAGCTCTGACAGTGTGCTTTACTAACTTACCAACCTCAGTAAATGAAAAACCCCATTTGCCAATGTAGCAAGGCCTGGGTAGGGCTCCCACAATGGTTATTCGGTCCTGTAGCCATCTGGGAGATAACTTCCATTGCTGAACAGTATAGTACCCTAACCAGCTGAGTGAAGTCTAATGTTGGGGATGAGATCAGCTCCACCCATAGTATACAGAGAGGGAGAGAGGATGGCTGCAGAAAGAAAAGTGGGGTCCTCCCAACAGAAGAAAGGGAAATGCCTGCTTGGATAGCACAGATCTGAGAATGTACCTCAATCTTTTCTTTTAGCTGCAGGTAATATCCTATTAAAATCCACATGACAATATTCCAAGTGCCTGTCTCTCACTTTGAAATCATCTCTGTACACATTTCATTTTCCTTGAGCCCTCTGAGATTCTAGAGAGGGAGCAAAGCTCTGTTCATTCTGTTTCCCACTGCCTGGCAGGATGTGTTAGTCTGTTTTGTTTATTTTCTTCTCAATGCAGAAATAAAAATTGCATTTAACTTCCTTAAATCTCCTTCAAACAGACAGTATAATAAGTCATATATAAGTTCTTTTCTCACGTTGAAGCTTTTTGATTCTGCTATATAATCAAAGAGTCATTGAGTAGATGAATGGGTATACATAAGAGAATATCAATTACCAACACTCAAATCCATCACCCGAATGTTCCCTTTAAATGTGGTCTGATGGAGGATGGCTTCCCACATTGGGCTTGTACAGCTGGAGTGCATACATGCCCTGCAGTTTGCCAGTTTGCTGCTTCTGTGTGGGATGAATCAAAGACCCAGAGTGCTGTGGAGAGAAGCAAATCAGAGCTCGCTTTATTATATCTCATGTAAGCGAACAAGCTTAAAACAATGGGGTGATTAGACTCTGAGAATGTGAGTAAGAAATAAGGAGGGGAGCTGTAAATAGCTGGAAATGAATAAATCATGTACTAACTGCCAAGTTGAAGTGAGTGCTAGGTCCACTTTGGTGGGACGTACCGAATAATTAAACACTTTTCCTCATTTAATTTTGCAATGATCCTGCAAACCACAGTTGTTCCTCCACTCCTGTAAAGGGGAAATATCTCAGGCTCAGAGAGAGGAAAAAGTTTCCCAGAGGTGGCTCAGCAGCTGGGCGATCCCTGGATCCCATAAGGTTTTGTTCCGAATTCAAAGCTTGAACCCTCCAACCATCATGGCCTCTGTGATCAGAGGCACCTGGAATCAGTGTGTTCTAGTTTGTCCTGGTGATTTCTGCAACCACATATTCCCCCTTTCTGAGTAGGACAGAAGAGTTCCCATTTGACACTCAGAGTTGAAAGATCAGGCTGAGTGACCAAGCTGGCCCATGAGCCTGTGTCTGCATGAAATAGAATCCTAGTCAATCATGGCTTCAAGAAATCTTATTCACTGTTCAGGGCCACCCCTTCAAACCCAAGGTTTTGTGTGCCGTGACTTGTAAGGTGCAACCTGAACCCAACATCTTCTTCACAGGAATGGTTTGCCCAGAGGGGTCTGGGCATGCTTTGGATCTGTGTGCTGTGGAGGGAATAGGATTCATTTGAGAGTCAGGAAGTCTGCACGTACAGTGACTCCTCCACAGACCAGGGCCAGAGCACCACCCCGCCCTCATATCTGGTATTGTTCTTCCCCATAGTCAGCTTCTTCAGCTAATTACACTCTTTAAAAGCAACCTACATGTCACTGCATGGGATCAAATCATGTGGAAAATGGCATGAGCGGCCAGGGACTGGGTGGAAACAGAGCTCTGTGTAATGTGTTCTCTGGAGCTATCCTGACTCTTTCCAGTGAGAGCCCAACTTGTCCTACCTTGACTTATGAATATATTCAAAATGAAGAGAGATGGCCCAGGGAGGATCACTGTTCCTCTTTGTAAACACATATTTATGTGTGTTTAATTGCAGTCACTCCTTCCTTTATTGTAATGCAGTTATTACTTATCATTCAAGGTTATAGGAACCCATTTTCAGAAACATATATATATTGCATTTTGAGCATATTACCTCCACACCATGCTAGCCTCTCCCTGTCTCTATTAATTCTCTTAGTTCCTGATTATTTCACTTCCTATTTCACGTTGAGTTTGAGTGTGACAGAACCTTTTATGGTCCAGCTTTGTGTAATTCAAGGACCTAGGGTGATGGCCATTCACAGTCACCAAAGATTACCTTGGGATAGGAGTCTTAAGTTTGCCAGGAGTCTTAAGTCTTGTGTCAGCGAAGGTTAAAGACACAGACTCTCCTTACAGTATGCAAGGTAGAAGCAAGCTTTGTTAAGAAGAATTGCAGAAAAGGGAGACATTGGGGCAAGGAGAGAAAAGAGAGGGCGGGGAGAGAGGGATACAAAAGGATGCAAGAGGAAAAAGTCATTTAACTTCCTTATCAAGGGTTTTTTTTCAGGGCCATGACAATACTGGACAAAGGCTGAAGTGATAGCTGTGAACTTGGCTAGAAGCTACATACTACATGGTGCACTGTCCAATCCAGATGATCACAAACTGTTTCTTGGTCACTTCATAGTTAGCTTGCTTGTGGTTGGACTGTGTGTTCTCCTAGGTGGAAGCCTCTTACAATTTGTTCTGTTACAATTAGCTGTGTGAAGCAGGGATCTATGAAACACTGGAATGGTTGGCCAGCAAGCCCTGGAGATCCACAGATCTCTGCCTCCCCTATACTTGAAGTAAACAGTGGTAGTCACCCAGCAGGCATTCTTTCCCAAATCTGTTCATTTTCTTTAAAGGATTGTATCATGCTCATGTATCTTGGAGTCAGACCTTGGACCAGTAGCCTTTGTGCACAGAACATCTGGGCTCTGATGCACATGGCCCCTCTTCTTCTGTTAACTCTCTAGAGGCCCATGAAGTGATATTCTTGTTTCTGCAAATGAGAGAAAGTTGAGGGAAACCCTTGACTTTCTCTGCTTATAGTTCCAGAGAGAGTGGTGGGAAACACAAACATAAGAGAATAAAGCATCTCATTATGCTGATTCCCCAACGATCCACACCAATCCATCCGTGGTGGCTCTTATTAAAGATGACAGGGAAGTATCTGAGGATGCATCTACTGTATGACAGAGCCTTCCTCCACAGCAGGCCCAGCCTGTCAGCTGTCACTTCATTAGCCAGAAACTGGACAGCCTTTGTGAAGTGGTTCTTAATTCATTAGCACTAAGTGGGGAGATTGATTTACAAGGATTAATGATCTGCCACTCTCATCAAAGAGCCTCCACAGGGAGACCTACCACTGAGGCCATTTCTGTTCTTCAGATTCTGTGGTCAGTTCAGTTAATGAACATTGAGCTTGGTGACCTTATGGCCTTGATGTTAAGGTGACATCATTTAGCAACAGTTTTTTGAAGAAAATTCCTTTTTTTTTTTTTTTTTTTTTTTCATTGAAAGTTTATATTTAAGGACACTTGGAAGGATAACTGTTCACTTTACATAAAATAGAGATTATCTTCTATGTATTCTGGCTTGTCAAATGATACAAAGCCTAATTTTTTTTTTTTTTTTTTTTCAATCTTAAAATTTATTTATTTTTTTTCCCCTTTTCTATTTTAATAAAAAGGAAAAAAAAGAAAAAGGTTATAACTAACAAAAGAAAAATTATATACAAAAGTACAATGACTATATACAATATATACAAGTAATAAATGTCTAAACAATGTCTAGTCCATTTGTATTTGACAAATTCAGAGAAAATAATTTCATTATCTATCCTATTTTGTTAAGTCCAAAATGTATCTAATTCACTTTCTATCCTAATTAATCTTCAACTATAACTAACTAACCTTCAACTATAACTAACTAATCTTCAACTCCCTCAGAGACCCAAGAAGGAAATAATATTAGCTAACAAAAATAAAAACAGAAAGTGCATGCAAGCAACTTCCAAAAAATTTGTGAGTTGACAGAAACAGCCAGCTGCCTGGACAGTCACCTGAGGTTTCTCCACAGTGTTGGGGCATCATCTTCAGCCTATAGGCTTAGCATATCTGACAGACTCATTTGTGAGGTAGGATGTACACAAGGTCGACAGTTCAACCTCACATTGGGTGAGAGCAGTCCATGTACCAGAAACACCTGAATTCCACTAGTGTCATGTCATGACTCAGGATTTTAAATTCTGGAAATTGTTGTTGATTTTTTAATTCAGCTGTCCATTCTTGGCTGTGTATATATGGCTTCATCTTAACATCCCATTCTTCTCCACATCCCTCTGTCAAATGCCAGTTTACTATTGCGAGGCGTGAGCTTAGTTACTCTTCAAGAATAACTGTTTCAGCTGCTGTTCCATTGCACATCAGAAGCCATCGGCCCACTGCCTATTCAGCTGCCTTCGAAGAAAAGGGCACTGTACCTTTTCCAAATTGCGAAGGCCACTTCAGGGATGGTGCCATATTGTCCTGGCCTCAGAAGATGCCTTTTGATAAAGCCATAACCACACTCGTTTTGGCAAGAATCAGTAGTCCTTTGTTTCATGTCCTGTCTGTCCATTTTGTCAGCAGTTGATTCAAGGATACTTTGTTGTCCAGTGGCTAACTTTTGCCACAATGAAAGTTAACTCCATATGCAGTTTCTTCAATGCCCATATTTTCTCTGAAGTAGATTGGTACTGCCAGGAGCCGACATGTCTCATAATCATAACAAAAAAGAAAAATTTTCTAAGTTATTAAAACATTTTAAATGCCATATTCTGTAGATCTCTGAAGGGTTTGAAGATGACCTGTCTAAAATATATCTGCTCAATTTTTAAAACATATCTAATATGACTACAACTTCTATTGTAATGTCTAACTACTAACATTCATTTCTTTTTTTTTTTTTTATTAATTTATTTTGCAATACAATTCAGTTCTACATATCAGCCACGGATTCCCTTGTTCTCCCCCCTCCCGTCCCCCTCACCTTCCCCTCAACACCCACCCCCCATTCCCATCTCCTCCAGGGCAAAGCCTTCCCCACAGACTGAGGTCAACCTGGTAGACTCAGTCCAGGTAGGTCTAGTCCCCTCCTCCCAGGCCGAGCCAAACAATCCTGCATAGGCCCCAGGTTTCAAACAGCCAACTCATGCAATGAGCACAAGATCTGGTCCCACTGCCTGGGTGCCTCCCAAACAGATCAAGCCAATCAACTGTCTCATCCATTCAGAGGGCCTGATCCAGTGGGGACCCCTCAGCCATTGGTTCATAGTTCATGTGTTTCCATTCATTTGGCCATTTGTCCCTGTGCTTTATCCAACCTTGGTCTCAACAACTCTCGCTCATATAAACCCTCCTCATTCTCGTTAATTGGACTCCCAGAGATCCACCCGGGGCCTAGTCATGGATCTCTGCATCCAGATCCCTCAGTAGTTGGATGGGGTTTCTAGCACAACAATTAGGGTGTTTGGCCATCCCATCACCAGAGTAGGTCAGTTCAGGCTGTCTCTCGACCTCTGCCAGCAGTCTGTTGTGTGGGTATCTTTGTGGATTTCTGTGGGCCTCTCTAGCACTTTGCTTCTTCCTGTTCTCATGTGGTCTTCATTTACCATGGTCTCCTATTCCTTGTTCTCCCTCTCTGTTGTTGATCCAGCTGGGATCTCCCGCTCCCCCAAGCTCTCTTTCCCTCAACCCTCGCCTTTCATTACCCCCACTCATGTCCAGGCTGTTCATGTAGATCTCATTCCATTTCTCTGTCATTGGGTGATCCCTGTGTCTTTCTTGGGGTCCTGTTTTCCAGGTAGCCTCCCTGGTGATGTGAGTAGCAGACAAGTCATCCTTGTTTCATGTCTAGTATCCTGCTATGAGTGAGTACATACCATGTTTGTCTTTCTGAGTCTGGGTTACCTCACTCAGGATGATTTTTTCTAGATCCATCCATTTGTCTGCAAACCTCATGATGCCATTGTTTTTCTCTGCTGAGTAGTATTCCATTGTGTATATGTACCACATTTTGTTTATCCATTCTTCAGTTGAAGGGCATCTGGGTTGTTTCCATGTTCTGGCTATTACAAACAATGCTGATATGAACATAACTGAACAAGTGCTCTTATGGTGTGGTTGAGCATTTCTTGGGTATATGCCCAAGAGTGGTATAGCTGGATCTTGGGGGAGATTGATTCCCAATTTTCTAAGAAAGCGCCATATTGATTTCCAAAGTGGTTGTACAAGCTTGCATTCCCACCAGCAGTGGAGGAGAGTTCCCCTAGCTCCACATCCTCTCCAGCATAAGGTGTCTTCAGTGTTTTTGATCTTAGCCATTCTGACAGGCGTAAGGTGGTATCTCAGAGTTGTTTTGATTTGCATTTCCCTGATGATTAGGGATGTTGAGCAGTTCCTTAAATGTCTTTCAGCCATTTGAGTTTCCTCTGTTGAGAATTCTCTGTTTAGTTCTATAGCCCATTTCTTAATTGGACTGTTGGGCATTTTGATGTCTAATTTCTTGAGTTCCCTATATATTCTGGATATCAGTCCTCTGTCAGATGTGGGGTTGGTGAAGATCTTTTCCCATTCTGTAGGCTGTCGCTTTGCCTTGTTGACCGTATCCTTTGCTCTACAAAAGCTTCTCAGTTTCAAGAGGTCCCATTGATTGATTGTTTGTCTCAGAGTCTGTGCTACTGGTGTTCTATTTAGGAAGTAGTCTCCTATGCCAATGCGTTCAAGACTACTTCCTACTTTCTCTTCTAGCAGGTTCAGAGTAGCTGGATTTATGTTGAGGTCCTTGATCCACTTGGACTTAAGTTTTGTGCACGGTGATAGATATGGATCTATTTGCAGCCTTCTACATGTTGATATCCAGTTTTGCCAGCACCATTTGTTGAAGATGCTTTCTTTTTTCCATTGTGCGCTTTTGGCTTCTTTGTCAAAAATTATATGTTCATAGGTGTGCGGATTAATGTCAGGGTCTTCAATTCGATTCCATTGGTCCACATGTCGGTTTTTATGCCAGTACCAAGCTGTTTTTATTACTGTAGCTCTATAGTAGAGCTTGAAGTCAGGGATCGTGATGCCTCCAGAAGTTGTGTTATTGTACAGGATTCCTTTGGCTATCCTGGGTTTTTTGTTTTTCCATATGAAGTTGAGTATTATTTTTTCCAGGTCTGTGAAGAATTGTGTTGGTATTTTGATGGGGATTGCATTGAATCTGTAGATTGCTTTTGGTAAGATTGCCATTTTTACTATGTTAGTCCTGCCTATCCATGAGCATGGGAGATCTTTCCATTTTCTGACATCTTCTTCAATTTCTTTTTTCAGGGACTTAAAGTTCTTGTCATATAGGTCCTTCACTTGCTTGGTTAGTGTTACCCCAAGGTATTTTATGTCGTTTGTGGCTATAGTAAAGGGTGATGTATCTCTGATTTCCTTCTCCGCTTCTTTGTCCATTGTATATAGGAGGGCTACTGATTTTTTTGAGTTGATCTTGTATCCTGCTATGTTGCTGAAGGTGTTTATAAGCTGTATCAGTTCCTTGGTGGAATCTTTGGGGTCGCTCAAGTATACTATCATGTCATCTGCAAATAGGGAAAGCTTGACTTCTTCCTTTCCAATTTGTATCCCCTTAATCTCCTTATGTTGTCTTATTGCTCTGGCTAGAACTTCAAGTACTATATTGAATAAGTATGGCGAGAGTGGACAGCCTTGCCTCGTTCCTGATTTTAGTGGAATTGCTTTGAGTTTCTCTCCATTTAATTTGATGTTGGCTGTTGGCTTGCTGTAAATTGCCTTTATTATGTTTAGGTATGTTCCCTGTATTCCTGATCGCTCCAATACCTTTATCATGAAGGGGTGTTGGATTTTGTCAAATGCCTTTTCTGCATCCAGTGAGATGATCATATGGTTTTTTTCTTTGAGTTTGTTTATATGGTGTATTACATTGACGGACTTTCGTATGTTGAACCACCCTTGCATCCCTGGAATGAATCCTACTTGATCATGGTGGATAATTGCTTTGATGTGTTCTTGGAGTCTGTTTGCCAGTATTTTATTGAGTATTTTTGCATCAATGTTCATGAGGGAGATCGGTCTGTAGTTCTCTTTCTTTGTTGTATCCTTGTTTGGTTTAGGAATTAGGGTAATTGTAGCCTCGTAGAAGGAGTTTGGTAATGTTCCTTCTGTTTCTATTGTGTGGAACAATTTAGAGAGTATTGGTATTAACTCTTCTTTGAAGATCTGGTAGAATTCTGCGCTGAAACCATCTGGTCCTGGGCTTTTTTTGGTTGGGAGACTTTTAATGACTGTTTCTATTTCGTTAGGGGTTATTGGACTATTTAAATAGTTTATCTGGTCTTGATTTAACTTAGGTATGTGGTACCTATCCAGAAAGTTATCCATTTCTTTTAGGTTTTCCAGTTTTGTCGAATAGAGGTTTTTGAAGTATGACCTTGATGATTCTCTGGATTTCCTCAATGTCTGTTGTTATGTCCCCCTTTTCATTTCTGATTTTGTTGATTTGGATGCTCTCTCTCTGTCTTTTGGTTAGTTTGGATAAGGGCTTGTCTATCTTGTTGATTTTCTCAAAGAACCAACTCTTTGTTTCATTAATTTTTTGTATTGTTCTCTTTGTTTCTATTTTATTGATTTCAGCTCTCACTTTGATAATTTCCTGGCGTCTATTTTTCCTGGGAGACTGTGCTTCTTCTTGTTCTAGAGCTTTCAGGTATGCTGTTAAGTCTCTAGTGTGAGATTTCTCCAACTTATTTATGTGGGCATTTAGTGCTATGAATTTCCCTCTTAGTACTGCTTTCATAGTGTCCCATAAATTTGGATATGTGGTGTCTTCATTTTCATTGATCTCTAGGAAGTCTTTAATTTCTTTCTTTATTTCTTCCTTAACCCATTGGTGATTCAGTAGGGTATTATTCAGTTTCCATGAGATTGCAGGTTTTTCTGTAGTTTTTGTTGTTGTTGAAATCCAACTTTAGACCATGGTGGTCTGATAGAACACAGGAGGTTATTCCAATTGTTTTGTATCTGTTTAGATTTGTTTTGTGGCCAAGTATGTGGTCAATTTTAGAGAAGGTTCCATGGGGTGCTGAGAAGAAGGTATATTCTTTTTTTGTTAGGATGGAATGTTCTGTATATATCGATTAAGTCCATTTGAGTCATGACATCAGTTAAGTCCTTTATTTCTCTGTTAAGTTTCAATTTGGGAGATCTGTCCAGTGGTGAAAGTGGGGTGTTGAGGTCTCCCACTATTAACGTGTGGGGTTTTATATGTGATTTAAGCTTTAGTAATGTTTCTTTTACATATGTGGGTGCCCTTGTGTTTGGGGCATAAATATTCAGAATTGAGACTTCATCTTGGTGGATCTTTCCTGTGATGAGTATGTAATGCCCTTCTTGATCTCTTTTGATTGATTTTTAGTTTGAAGTCTATTTTGCTGGATATCAGGATGGCTACACCCGCTTGTTTCTTAAGACCGTTTGATTGGAAAGTCTTTTCCCAGCCTTTTTATTTTTAGGTAGTGTCTATCTTCGAATTTGAGATGTGTTTCTTGTATGCAGCAGAAAGATGGGTCCTGCTTTCGTATCCATTCTGTAAGCCTATGTCTTTTTATAGGTGAATTAAGTCCATTGATATTGAGGGAAATTAATGACCAGTGATTGTTCATTCCTGTTATTTTTTGGTGGTGATGTGTGGGTACTTCTATACGTTGGGGTTTACTGCTGTGGCTTTATCTGTTGCCTGTGTTTTCGAGGGTGTATCTGACTTCCTTAGGTTGGAATTTTCCTTCTAGTGCTTTCTGTAGGGCTGGGTTTGTGGATAAGTATTGTTTAAATCTGGCTTTGTCATGGAATGTCTTGTTTACTCCATCTATGGTGATTGAAAGTTTTGCTGGGTATATTAGTCTAGGTTGACATCCATGGTCTCTTAGTGTCTGCATTACATCTGTCCAGGTTCTTCTGGCTTTCAAAGTCTCCATTGAGAAATCGGGGTGTTATTCTGATGGGTTTGCCTTTATATGTCACTTGGCCTTTTTCCTTTGCTGCTCTTAATATTCTTTCTTTATTCTGTACGTTTAGTTGTTTAACTATTATGTGGCGAGGGGACTTTTTTTGGGGGTCTAGTCTGTTTGGTGTTCTATAAGCTTCTTGTATCTTCATAGGCATTTCCTTCTTTAAGTTGGGAAAGTTTTCTTCTATGATCTTGTTGAATATATTTTCTGTGCCCTTGAGTTGGTATTCTTCTCCTTCTTCGACCCCTATTATTCTTAGGTTTGGTCTTTTCATGGTGTCCCCAAATTTCTTGGACATTTTGGTTCATGACTTTGTTGGTTTTAGTGTTTTCTTTGACTGATGAATGTATTTCTTCTACTGTATCTTCAACGCTAGAGATCCTCTCTTCCATCTCTTGCATTCTGTTGATTATACTTGCATCTGAAGTTCCCAATCGTTTTTCTCAGATTTTCTATTTCCAGCATTCCCTCTGTTTGTGTCTTCTTCATTTTTTCTATTTCCCTTTTCAGGTCTTGGACTGTTTCCTTCATTTGTTTCATTGATTTTTCTTGATTTTCTCTCAGTATTTTATTGTTTTCTTCCAGGACTTTATTGATTTCTTCTAATTTGTTTGCCCTTTCCTCTAGTTGTTTACAGCGTTCTTCACATTTTTTTGTCTTTTCCTCTACGCAAGCCTCTAGCTTCTTCATGATGTCATTCATAAGGCTGTTTTCTTCTGCTTCTTCCAATTTCTGATGTTCAGGTCTAGGTGTTGGAGAGGGCTAGGGCCTGGTGATGCTGTATTGCTATTCATTTTGTTGTATATGTTTCTGCCTTGACGTCTGCCCATCTCCTTGTGGTTCGTTCTTGGCCTTATCCGCACACTTGGTTCAGACAGACCAGTGTTCCAAAAGGGAAGTCAGTGTTCCA